>NC_040907.2:171793457-172096131 GCF_004126475.2 Phyllostomus discolor | reverse complement strand
GGAGCCGGGGCGTGCACTGGATTGGATTCTGAACACCTCCGCCTCCCCCGGGCCCTTCTGGAGAAGGCTGCCCCAGGAGAACGAAGACCCCGTGCTGGGAACAGAAGGAGGTGCCCACTGGCTCAAGCCCGTTCCCCAGCTTTCGCTGAGGCTTCCGGAGCGCCAGGCTGGTACAAGGTGACACGGCTGTCTGATTCCAAGGGACGTGGTCCACGGACTCTGTCTCTCTCTGTGTTCAGAGCTCCCTACGGAAGTGTGGGCCTTGCAGAACCGACACGCACTGGTGTTGCTCCCGCACGTCACCCAACGCAGCGTCCTCCGAAGGCTACGAGCGGGCGCGCCAGCGCCAGCGCCCCAGCTCTGGGTCCGCCTCCTCCCCACGCCACTGCATTCGCAGCTCACTGCCGCGGGCCAGTGGCAAGTGCTTTTCACTGTGGCACACCTCCTGGTCTACAGACGGACACACATGTCGACGCTCGCTACCACAGCGCAGTCCTAAACGCACCAGCTCAGTTTATAAAGTTCCAAACCCATTCCCAAAGCCATCCAGGCGGCACGTAAAGCGCCCCTGAACTAAAGCCACCGAGCGTCCACCCAGCCTGACACCCTCCTGTGTGGGAACGTGTCTCTGGAAATGACACCGCAGTGGACAGAAGGACAGGGAGGGAGGAAGGACAGGGAGGAAGCCTGCCATCTGCCCGGGCGAGGCCATTTGACTGACGTGGGTGGCTTTCCCCCGGGGTGGCTGGCTTGTTCCCATTTGTGCGTCCTTCTGGCGCCACCTGACACATAGAGGCCCACGGGAAAGGACCCCAGAAGCCCCGGACACACCGGGCTCTGCCTCTGAAGCACTGGACAGCCTTCTGGTGGACAGTGTGGACACCTGCTGACCCGGGACCGGGGCTGGCTCCCCCGTGGGCAGCCCCAGCCCGGCACAGCTGTCTGCCGCCACCCTGGCGCCCGAGAAACCGAGGGGAGGAAGGAGAAGGAGGAGAGGGAGAGAAGGAGGAAGGGGAAGAGGAAGCGGGCAGGAGAAGGGAGGGAAAGGCCGTGAGGGGCTTCCGGAGAGCCCCCAGGGCGCCGGCCGCGGCACCTACTGGTTGAAGAGCACGCGGGAGCGCACGATGAACTTGAAGACGTACTCCAGGGCCTTCATGGCCTTGTACAGCTGCTCGCCGACGCCCGGCTTCTCGGCGCTGTCCACGTAGTTCCGCAGCACCTTCGTCAGCTTCCTGGTCACAGCGGAAACAGAACGGCTCGGTCAGGGACGCGGACCAGGGCCAGGACACCGACGCCTCGGGGCTGCGCCGGGACAGAAACACGCCGGGGGCCACGGTTCTGCGGGCTCCGCGGGTCAGTGCCTGCACGTGTGCGGAGCGCAGTCCCGAGGAGGGAAAGGGGCCCACGAAACAGCTCTCGGAAGACTGCAAAGGCCGCAGCTGACGGGCACTCCGAGCTTCAGACGTCTTTCCCAGCTCTGACATGTGTCGTGTAATCGAGTGGCTTACACATGAGGACCCCGGGTTTGGAGAGGGACACCAGCTCCCCCGGGTAAAATGAAAAGATCACAGGATTTCCTTTATAGCCCAAGACAGGCACAGAAGTAAATCTTTTTAGACATTAGACTGAAAATGGTCTGGAACTAGACAATGTTCTCCACACACCGAGTGTACTCCGTGCGAAGAGTGTGCAGGGAACGGTGCGCTCGAAGATGCTGAAATGTTGCGTTTTTGTGTTACGTGGATCTCACCGGAACTCGAAGAAGGCATTAATGAAGACACGAAACAGTGGGTGGGACTGGGAACCCGTTCCCAACCTCTCCTTTGTTTTCTAAAACGAGGCTACTCACACTCAAAATTAAAATTTACCACCAGTTTTTCAAGTAGGAAACACTCTTGATTCCTTAATGAGCTAAGAATCTCCATATAGAAGACTGTAAACAATACATGAGAACAACAGGGTACCACATGAAAAGTTCTATAATGTTTACATTTTCTAATAGGATTGACTAAATCTTACGTTGCACAAGTGCATTGATTACACGTCTCTCAAAACCTCTATCTTTATAAACTGTCATCTAAAAACAAGTAATGCACTAACATGAGAACATTTAAAGCCTTTTACCATGAAAATAAGTGTCTGGCTTATAATATACCAAAATTGGTGACAATTATTTTTAAATTTTCCATATCATTACATAAGTAATTAGAAACAGTTGGCACAGATAAAGCACGTATTGAAAGCCTGATTTTAATTCACAGCTTCGCACGTTAGAGTAAGTGCCTCTTTCATAAGTCAATTTTTTTTTAAAAAAATCCCTGGTACAAATAAAAGAAAAAGCACTAAAGTTTTTCTATTTTTCTGTAACTCAAATACCCAGAAAGTCCAAGTATTAGTCAATTTGCTCAAAGCGTCAGAGTAGATGAAAAGGTTAATTAAAAACAAACAAAAACACAGAGTCCGAGAGCATGTCCAGGCATATCACAGAAGAAGACTGGAATCACAAAAACATCCACCCCGTTATAAATGAGTGCATGCAAATTCAGGCAACCAAGAGTCGACAGCGTGCCGACTCTCCTAGGGTACACAGGACAGACTGAAGGTCAGGTGGCCAGGCAGGACGTGGAGAAGCCGGAACTCGGCCGGTGGGACGGCCACTCCGCATTCCGGCCGACAGACGGGCCCTGCCTGCCACCATTAGCGATGCTCAGACCCTCCCACGGCAGCAGCGGCACCTGTGCACCTCACGCTGCAGGAACAAGGACAGGTACTGAAGGGGTCCACTGCAGCCCCGCCTACGGCGGTAGATCCGAACACCTACGCCGTGCCAGCGTCCGCCTGTGAGGCAGGTCAAACAGAGCGCGTGCCGTCCTTCCAACGCCGTGCTGCACGGCAGTTAAACACCAAACCCGGGGCCGGGGCGCAGGGGGGACGCCACAGCACCGCCAACATGGGAAAGTGGCCAGTCACGGGGTTCCTTTCTCTTCCAAGAGCACAGCGGTTCCAGACCAGCAGCTGTGGGGGGTGAGGGGGTCCCCACTACAGCCCTCTCTCGCCACCTGTCGCCCTCCTGTCCGCCCTATCGGTCCACACTGACACCTGGCCGTGCCGACCACACCGTCCCGGCTCCTGCTGCTGCACGGCAGGCCTCGAAGTCAGACTCGTCTTCTGAGACGGTCTCTGGGCTCCTCTGGACGTTGTGCGTTTCTGCGTCAGGGTTTCAAACAGGCTGGTCCGTTGTCCTCACAAAGCACGCTTGGGTTTCGACTGGGGTTACACTAAACTCTGGGGGACTTGGAGGAAAACACACACTTAGGCAACAGTTCACCTAATTATTTAGTTCTTTTAACATTTCTCTCAGCAACGCTTTGTAATTTTGGGGGGAGAAGTCTGAACTCTCATTGACCACATTTATTAAAGACTTCTTTATAGTATGTAAATTGCATTGTGCTTCCAGTCTCGTGTCCCAGCTGTGCGTGTGTGCAGCTGAGCTTTCTGCATCGGCTCTGGATCTACCAGTCCTAGCAGCTCTCTGTGGGGGAGGGGACTTTTTAAAAGTGGGTCCCTGGGGGACTTGTGTGCACACAATCACATGGTGTGAAGATAGAGACAGCTCTCCCTCTCTCTTTCCGGCTGCTACACATCTAATTATTTCCCTGCCTTGCCGCTGTACTCCAGCTCACTGGTCACCAGGGGTGGAGAGGACGGACACCCTCGTGTTCGCGTGACAGGCGAGTGGCCCTTCCTCTTCGGCGTCCCCGGCCACACTGCAGGCAGGTGTGCCCCTCTGCTCCCCGTTTGCTGAGACGGTTCAACATAAACGGGTGTCAAACTGGGTTGAAGACTTTTTCTACATTTTGGAGATTGAATAATAAAAGCAAAAAGCCACTCAAGCGGGGGTGGCCCAGTAGAACCTCCGGTGGCAATGGGCACCTCCTGCGTCTCGGGGGTCCGGGGCAGAGGGAGCACCAGTCACGTGGGAGGGAGGCCCGAACCAGCCCCAGGGACAGGAGCTCACTGGCCAGCAAGCAGCCTGTGGGGGCCAGAGGAACGGTCCCCATGCAGATGGCACCCTCCCTGCCCAGCCCTGGCCGCCCAGATGGGGCCCCAGCTCCTGTGGACGACCCACACACAGGGGCTCCATGAGGATTAGGCCCACTGCCTACGGCCACCTTCCGTCGATCTCGTCGCCGCTGAAAGAGTGACCGCACTTGCTGCTTCTCCCGCCCAGGAACTGGCACCGGCCGCCCCGGCTCTCACTGGGGACCCCGACTGCGGCGCGGCTGCTGGCCCGCTGTGCTGAGTCTCAGGGATTACTACGTCTCTCCTCCGAGAGGGGCCACTGGGCCGCGGTTCGGTGAAAAAGCGGTGAAATGGCGAACATGACACATACAGAGATGCTGGCACATCCCAGGGCAGCTGCCGGGACCTCAGTCCCCCTGCCCGGGCTGTGTCCGGGCTGCCAGAGGAAGACGGGGACACGGACCCCTCTCCCCGACGTCTGTGAGGAGCTATCCGAGGTGCAGGCAAACAGGGCACCCCCGCTGACGGAACAAAAGGTTTGCAGCGCAGCTACTGGCACGTAAACACACGGAGCCACCAAAGCCAGCTCCGTGCGCTGGGGACACCATGGCCCCCGGCCCCCTCACGGCCCCTCCAGCGCACAGGAAAGGACCCAGTGCCAGGACTGACCAGGTCAGACCTCTGACCTCGAGCTCACGGCTGCACCCAGGCTTTGACCTAAGGTGGCCAAGGCCCGGCTGGGAGCTGGGACCCAATATAACAGCACTGAAGAGACTCCGCTCTCATGATTCCACAGGAGAGGGTCCTACGGGGATTATGCCGAGTCACTACGTGCTACACCTGAAACTAAAGTAATGCCATTTGTCTACCACACTTCAATTTTTAAAAATGCATTTAAGCCCTGGCTGGTGTAGCTCAGTGGATTGAGCTCGGGCTATGAACCAAAGCGTTGCAGGTTCGATTCCCAGTCAGGGCACATGCCTAGGTTGCAGGCCACAGTCCCCAGCAACCGCACATTGATGTTTCTCTCTCTCTCTCTCTTTCTCTCTCCCTTCCCTCGCTAAAAATAAATAAATAAAATCTTTAAAAAAATGCATTTAAGAGAGAAATGACTTAAATCTCTCTTCTCACCGTAACGCGCACGGCTAAAAGTTTGAATAAATGTCTGTGAACCCCACGGTGAGAGACAGAAGGTGCCTCATCCCAGCAACTCTAATAACAATGAACCCTCACACCTGCCTAGTGCTTTCCACGAGCCAGGAAGCACTGCGAACAGCTGACACGGAACAACTCATTCAGATGCTCAGCACACCTGTCATCGTCCTGCCGGTTTTACCAACGACAAAGGCTGAAGCCGGAGAGCTGAGCACCACAGACCTGCAAGGGGCAGAGCTGCAGTCTAGGCTCAGGCGGTGGGGCCCCAGACTGTGCCACTGGACACTGGGGGAGCAGGCTGTGTGGCCCAGACGCGGCACGCGCCCTGCGGTGTGGACAAGACTCACGGGGTGCCCACAACGTCCGGGGCAGCTGGGTGGGCTGCAAGAATCCAAGTCAGTCACGGCGGGAGCTTTTAGGACAAAAGGGAAGGCATTCTCTAACAGACAAAATGATACACTAAGGAGTAGCATCCTGAACTTTATGGACACGAAACCACCCGTGATTTCTAAACAGGAACACACGCATGTATTTATTCGTTCCCCAGGTGCACGCGGGGAAGCTGCAGGGGGGCGGGCATGGTGCACCCATCTCTCCATTCTGTCCAGCGTGAACTGGAAATCTCACAGACAGACAGGAGACGTGGAGGACAGAAAGAATTCATTCCAGAATGTTAGGATAATTGACAACATACCTCCATGGACAAGATTTTTCAGTTCTGTTAAGATGGAAGCAATAATAAAAATTATCCCAGTATATTCAACGTTTTGAGGAGGGGACTGTATGATCGTGGACAAAAGCATATAAAAAAGAAACTCTTAATAACAAACACACAAAAAGAAAAACTGTGGTTGGAAAACGACCCAGAGAACTTACGTGTAGGCTAAGGTGGCACTGAAGTGTTTCTTAATGTAGGTTTCCAAAACCGGGTTGAAGTGCTGGAACTTCCTGTCAGCGATGAGCCCGATGATGAACACCTGCGACAGCAACCGGCGCTCGCGTTAGCCGGGCAGCGCGGGCGCCCTCGGGAGCTCCGGCGGCATCGTTCCCACACGTGACCCAATGACCCGCAAGGGCTCGGGACCGCCGCTGGTCGGCCGGCTTGCCCCTTCTTGCCCTAGACACCGCGCGCGCCGGCCTAGCTAGGGTGTCGCTGGGAGAGACCTCCCGGCTCCCTGTGTATCTGCTTCGACTGGGTGCACAGGGCAGTACTGGCAGAGCGGCCATGACGGGTCCCCTCGCCCAGCCTCTAAGGTATCCATGCGGAAGGGCATCGGAATGTCTGGCTGGAGGGACAGTGAGGGGGACGGCTCTTACCAGCGCGTCAAACACCAGCGTGTCGAACGTCTCGCTCTCGGAGTTCTCCATCATGATGTTGAACAGGGCGTCCAGGGTGTCCTGGAGGAACTGCAGAGACACGGGCCAGGGCGCGGCGTGAGCCCCGGCACTGGCCTCACGCCCGCCGTGGCCCGGCGTTGCCCGTGTCACCGCCAACTCCGGGGGTCTGCACCGAGTCCCCCAGCGCAGCGGGGCTGGCGGCAGGGGAGGCCCCTCCCGCGGGACCTGCGAGCCCTTTCCTGGTTCTCCTCGGTCCGGTGACAACCGGCTCGACCGCGGGGACTTCTGAACCGCCTCCCACCCTGTTCAGATTGTAAGGTCTTCGCAAGACCCAACCTCTGCCGTCTGCGAGCAGCCCGACGTCCCTGCCAACAGACTGCCCAGGTGCCAAGCCCTGGTGCGTCACGGTCCCCCCAGAGCCCACCCAGCTGGTCCCCCCAGACAAGTGGCAGGATCACAGCACAGAGCACGACAGCCAGGAGTGGCGGCCTTGTCCTCGGCGGGACCCGGGGACATTGAAAATGCCAGTAACGGGGTCCCACGGGGGCGGCAGACACGGACCTGAAGAGACCATTCACAGTGGGGGGTGGGGGGCACTCCGACGGCCGTACAGTGAAATCATTAGGGAAGCGGTGCAACCAGAGTCGTTCATACTGACACAGACCATGCTGCCATTTAATTAAAGCCACCTCACGTAATTAACGTCTACGGAGATAAGCCCGTCTCCTCCTGCAGGCATCTCTAGAGGAGGGGGAGCCCCGGGGCCGAGACAGGCTGCAGGGATCTCGCTCCCAGGATGCCCGGGTGGGGGGCCGGCTTGTCACTCACCGGCCGGGGGGGGGAGGGGGCGCATGCTGAAAACACACGTGTGTTTTCTTGTGTGCAAGCCATCTGGGCGAAAGAGAGACAGCATGACCCTGACCCTGACCCTGACACGGGAGGAAATCTCAGAACCAGCGGCGATCCCAAACCAAGCACGAGACCAGCCTCGCCTGACCGTCCGGTCCTACCGGGATTTGAGGGGACCCCTCACGTCCCCTCCAGGGCCTGCTCTGCGGGAGGCGAAGAGACCCGTGCCAGGGCACGGGCAGGGAAATAGCCCGGACCAGCCTCCCACGCCCCGGTCCCCAGGTCAGCCACCGGGGCTCCAGGGGAGTGAGTAATCATCATGGTCAGGTAATGACCCGAGCGCTCCCCCGTGGGCCCTCCGATTCCCTGGGAACCCCCACGGTGGCCATCTGCAGAGGCCCAGTCGTCCCCTTCCGCGGCAGGGAGAGCCAGGCTGAAGGAGGCCCAGCACCTTCCATCTGCCCCACAGGGAGGTCCCGTGGGAGGAGGAGCCCTACCCAAGGCCTGCCTCCCCCGTGAAGCGGCCCCACCCCACAGTGGGGTCCCAGGAGGGTCCCGTCCACTCCAAGGTTCACGCTGACCCCAAAGGAACTGTCTGCTGAGGGGTCAGAACCAGAATCGCATGCCCCCTCGGGAGGCGGCGGCTGCAGGTAAAACCCCCCACCCCCCACCCCCCACCCCAGGAGGAAAACAAACCGAACCAGGCCCGGGCCCCGAGTCACCTTGACCACCTCCCCGCCGTCCACCTTCATCAGCTGCCGGAGGTTCTGCTGCAGCAGGTTGGTGTTGGACCGCCACTTCAGGAGCCCCAGCAGGTCCACTGAAAGACAAGGGCAGGTCAGTCCCTGGCCGCGGGGCCTCGTCCCCTGTGTGCATGCCGCCCACACAGCCGCTCTGTGAGCTTCTCAACAGAAAACCCACCCTCTTTGGAAATCTTCACCAGCCTCGTGTCCCACCACTTGGAACGCCCCGCCCAGCACCCAGTGGGGCCGAATTCACTGTTTCCACCTCCGTTCACCGTGAAGTTGTTCCCATGTAACAGCCCGCGAGGGTCATTCAGGAGCCTGAGAAATGTGGCTGGCCCGGCCCATCTGCAGGAGGTGCCGGGAGAGGCGACCCATGCACCCACAGGTGCTGTCCTGGCTTCTCCCCAAGTTTCAGGATGAGACTCCGTCATTGCATTTTCTTACATAAAGCAATTTAAAAGAACGGACGCAAATTCAGGTCCTGATGCTGCAGGGGGACGGGGACCCCGGCCCCCGGGGACCACGGCTGTGCAGAGCTCGCTGAGCCCGCCCAGGCCCAGCTGCCCACAGCTGTTTCTTGCGGCTGTGTCCGTTTCCAGCTGAAAGCCGCAGGCAGAATGCACCTGGCCTTCACAGACTACACGTGTGAGGCGGTGCCCAGGGAAGGACTCTAGGGCAGCCAGACGAGCATTAGGGCAGGGAGGCAGACCCCAGCACAACGGGCTCCAGGGAAGATCAAGGGACCCACAGTTTTACTGGAAGTTACTTTACGACCCGTCACGTGCAGAAGCACAACCAGGGAAGGGCGTCCGATGTACTGCTGATGCTCACCGGGAACGCACGCCGGCCGCAGAGGCCGCCCCCCCGGAAAAACCCCGGGACACGCGGAAAGGGCACACGCAGCCTCGGCAAGGGCGGGATTTCAGGGGACACGGCACGCCAAGGGGGACCTAAGGGCACAGGCACCCAGGGGCGCACCTTTGGGGAGCACCGAAACACGTGTACGTGTCTGCTCCTGGGGCCTCGCCCCGAGTGGGGCCGACCGGGCTGCAAAGGGTGAGACACAAAGGGCCCAGCACCCCACACAGTCGTGGGTATGCACAGCACAGGCCTAGGGCCGAGGGCAAGTCACGTCACCTCGGTTTTCCTCTCTGAACAATGGACGCGGTGTACACTCGTGCACGGGGCGGGTGCGAGAACTAAACGGCAGGACGTGCGGAGAGCACTCAGCATAAAGGCTAACGGCAAGCGCCCATCCGAGAGACGACCGGCCGTTGAAAATGTTAGCCACGCACGGTGGAAGTTAACGTGCTTCCGCTTCGAATCGACGGGGGCGTGGTGAGAAAAGCTATGTCCCACCCACACACTCCAGGTCCCCGGGTTCTTGGGGACCTCCCTTCACGAGAGTCACCAGTGTCTTTAACGACAATTAACGACTCGGGTCCCACCCCCGCAAGCGCGCAGCACCGGGGACATGGTGCAAGGGCACACCTGGGCAGGGCAGGGCGTGGCAGAAGGCAGCGCGGAGAGCTGACTCCCGAGGGAGAACCTGGGCACCCATGGTCAACGCCGGCTGGGGAGGCCCCGTCTCGCACACCCGACAGGCCGCCATCCCCACGGGAGGAATCGTGGGCCAGGGTGACATTAGAGCCAAAAGGCATCCCCCCAACTCATAGTGAGCAGCAGCACATCAGAATCTCCTTGTTGCCCAGCAACGGTTGCTGGGAGACTGGGGGCCTCGCCTGGAAGGAGTCCCCAGAAGGGACCGACCCTGGGCCTGCTGAGATTCGAGGGGCCCCCGGGTGAAAGGACTATCCCCCGGGGAGATTTCTGTGGCTTTCACGCCTCGGGAATTTCCCAGTTCACGGTCTTCTTCTGCAGGAATACGTGGGTTCGGAAGGCCTCTGTGGTGGGTCTCCCAACTTCATTGCTATTCAGAACATTGTTTGATGGAGAAGATACACTCAAGTTCCAAATAACAGCTTCCAAACATGCATCTAGAACACGGCTCACTAGGCCCGGCTGGGCAGCTCAGCTGGTTGGAGTGCTGTCCTGATACGCCAACGTTGTGGGTTCGATGCCCCATCAGGGCACAGACGAGAACCGACCAACAAGTGCATAAATAAGTGGAATGGCAGATGGAGGTTTCTCTCTCTGTCCCTCTCTCCCTCTTCCTCTCCCCTTCCCTCTCTCTCTCAACTCAATAAATACAAATTAGGGAAATTAAGAACATGGCCCACATGGATAAGCGGTGGCTCCTCCACAGTGAGGCAGGCCCAGAGCTCCACGGTCAGCGCCTGCGGTGGAGCCGCGGGGCCACACGGAGGGCGGCGCCTCACCGGGCAGGTGCCTCCCCGGGCAGGCGCCGAGGCCCCGAGTTAAGTGAGGTCCTGGGGGCAGCTGTCAGGCCCGTGGATGGTCAGACCGAGTCCAGAGAGTAAGTGACTTTCGACCTGGGGACGTCCTTTCCACAACCCAGTGCCAACCAGCCCTCACCTCGAGGGCTGTGTGCTTGCCGGCACCAAACCGGAAGCTGCCTGCACAGTCTCGGCCCCACGGCACACACACCCCCGGGCAGCCGGGGTGGGCTGTCCCGGGCTCGGGGAGGTGACCGCACGCCCGTGAGCCAGGACAACCCACAGTGTTCCAGGTGGGCTCCAGGTTCCGGGGTAACATGAGAGAGGTGCACCCCGGTGACCTCCATGTGGCCCCTACCCCGCACGGCTCAGGCGCAGGGTGAGGGGTGAGGAGGCACAGCCGGGACAGACTAGTTCCACGGGACACGGACAGGGACGGGGACTGTCTGGAGAGGGCGTGCGCCCCAACACCCGGCCCACCTCCCACAGCCACACGCGGCGGCTTCCAGACGACGGCGTTACTTTTGTCCTGTTAATGTCCACATGGTGACTGTCCCTTGGGCAAATCTGACCCCTCTGCCAGGATTTACGGACAGCCCCAGGGACACAGTTCATGACAGCAGCAGACGCTGCTAATCAAAACCTGGATCGGGAGCTGAGAGGGAAGATTCGGACTTCCAAGCTGACTTTCAAGACCGCACAGAGCGCCCTGCCACGGCTGTCCTGCTGCCGCATCTGGGGGTACGCAGTGTCTCGGTGGGGGACTCGTGCCAGGGGCCTCGGCCTCGTGCAGGCGGTGTGCGCTGAGTAAGAAGGGTCCTGGCCGGTCAGCCACACCACCGGGGAGCCCCAAAGCGGAGGAACGATGGGGAGCGGCCAGGCCCGCCCAGCACAGGGGTGCGGGGGGCCCAGGCACTGCCTGGGGCTGGGCCGAGGCTGCGCTCTCATGCGCCCGTCAGCAAGGGGCACCTTATCCCCCTGCTGGGGGACTAGACCTGGCATCAGAACCAACTATTAAAAATAAAGAAAACTGGTCATTTTCCCAGTGACTAACCAAGGGCACAGGCGAGGTCAACGAGGTTCACGGGAACAAGTTCAAGGTCACTGCCGGGGCCTCGATCTCAACCCCAGGCCCGCAGGCTGACTCCAGACCTTGTGGACTTCACCTCCCTTCCAGGCTAATCTCAGATCACAGTGGGGCTGTGGGCTTCCCGGCCCATGGTGTCTCCCCCTTTCCCAGGCCACCGACGCCCACAGGGACCACCACTACAGAGGAAAGCCGGGGTGACAGGCTGGCCGAGTGCCCGCACCTGCGGGAGCCTCCCTGCTCGGCTGGAAGCAGGAGGGTGGAGCTCGGGGAACAACCCCCGGAGGGACATGCCCCGGCCCCCAGCTCACCGTTCTGGGTGAGCTTCGTGGAGCAGACGAGCGTGGAGATCTGGAAGGAGTCCTTGCTGATGGTGCAGCTGCCTAGGCTCTGCATGCTCCGGCCCGTGGCCGAGTGGCCCTTCTCCTCCAGCTCGGCCTTGGTGGACGGCAGGCTCAGGTAGGTGGCCGCGTCCTCCAGCTTCTTTGCCTCGGCCTGTGAGGGAACGAGGCCTCGGTCAGCGACCCACCCGTCTTCTATCCCTTGCTCCCCTTCATCCTTTTAGCCGTCCCGCCACGTGCTCTTTGTCAGGTAAGCTGTTTATTCTAACCAGGTCTCTGCTTCCTGGGGATTAATGCGTGTTAGCAGAGCGTGGTGTTGCACAACACCTAGTGTGTTACTATTGCACGGCGTCTTCTCACTTTCGGAGCGGCGGAACGGCGGGTGGTGGGACAGGCGCGTTTGCACAGTGCAAGGGCGCCGGACGGCGGCTTTCTCCCCAAGGTGGGGACGTCAGCTCGGGCCGGGGAGCCGGGGAGAGAGGACCCTGCCCCACGCGGCGCCCGCAGCGCAGCCTCCCCACCTTGTAGACGATGAGGTCGTGCTCCCCGTCCCTCAGGGTGGTCCCGTCGTATCTCATCAGCTTCACGAACGCCAGCGCGAATATCTTCTCCGACTTATCTTTGGCTGCAACAGAAACCAGGAGCCACCCTCAGCCGCTGTCGGGGCAACGCCGCGTCAGGAGGCGCTGCGGGGGCCACCGTCACAAAAAAAAACTGACAAAACCGTATCGACAGATGGAAAGGAAATGCAAGTAGAGGGAGAAACAGACCAGGTTCACCAGCAGGAGGAAGGCTCTTTGCACAGTGGGGTCGGCTGCACTCAAATCAGCCTCCAAGTTCAAAGCGAGCCCGTCAGAGCCTCTGCAGAGAGCTTACTCGCGGGCCCAAAAACAGATTCGAGAGCCAAGGACCAAAGGGACCGGGTGACTTTACAGGAAACCCTGCAATGCCGGAAGCCAAGAGTAACTGTAAAGCGATGCTAACGGAGACCGTGTGTTCGTGACCCAGGGACACACACACCACGGGGAACGGACGGGGTCTGGGAGCTCGGGCCACGGTCAAGGACCGCCAGAGGGGCAGACCGCTCGTTCACCGAGAAAACTGGCCGTTGGTGTGGAAGGCTAAAGAGGCGGGTCCCTCCCTCACCCCGTGCACGGGTGCACTGATGCGGATGCCGGGTGACTAGGGCCCTTTCTCTCTGGCAAGGAAGTTCTCCCGCCAGGTGTCTGCCCGCGAGACTCCGCCCTCCTTTCGTCCAAGTTCCTGCCGAGGCCCCAGCCGCCCCGTGGGGACCAGCCGGAGGCGATGAGTGACGTGGCTGCTCTCTTTCCCCTCGCCTGACTCGTCCTCCCTCCTAGTTGTCACGGACCGATCGTGTCCCCCAGACGGTCATGTGGGAGCCCTCACCCGCATGCGACACTGCGGCGGGTAAGCCAGTGAGAAGGTGCTTCAAGTTCGCTGAGGTCGCAAGGGTGGCCTCTGACCCCTCAGCACCAGGGACCTTCTCAGAGGAGGCGACACCAGTGCCCTCTGCCTCCGCATGAGTTCTCAGTGAGCAGCGGCCGTCCGCACCCTGGAAGGGGGTCCTCACCCAAACCTGGCCGCGAGGCACCCGGACTGCAGACTTCCGGCCGCCAGGACCGGGGAAAATACGTGTCCGCCCCGCACACACGGCAGCACCTGCCTCAGCTGACGCGGACCGCAGCCCGTCCTTGTCTCCGGCCCGCCCCCAGATGCCCGTGTGTGTGTGTGTGTGTGTGTGCGTGTGTGTTGTTTCCGTTCACGGTCAGTTCCCCCCGCTGGACTCTGAGTGGCAGGCACAGCGTGGGTTTTCGCTCTGCCCCCTTCCCAGGGCATGAAAGGGGGCTCACCCTAGAATACGTGCTCAGGGCAGACCTGTTCTCCTTGGGGACATGCTGCCCAACAACTTTCGGGGACCAAAGAGAACAGAACTTGGTGCTGTGTCGAAGGGGGGAAGGTGGGAAGAGGGGCGACCCCGCTGGGTGGTTGGGAAAGGCCCCTCTGAGGATCCAAAACCAGGGTCCATTAGTACCTGGCACATAGTAGGTGCTCAACAAATGCTAACTAAGTAAATGAACAAATGATTGACTAACCGAAAACAGAGGGTAACGGTAACGAATATGGACTCCAGGGATCAAATAAAGCTCTTTGTGAAAGGATACTGGAAAGCATGAAACATCTTCGTGTTCTGATGAAAAGAATGGGCCGTTCTAAGGCCGACACAAAAGAACACACAAATAAAGCACGTCTCTGTGAAAGCAGCCGTGAAAAGACCTGGACCGTGCTGAGGGCTTCCCCATCCTACTCCAAGGAGCACAGAACAAAGATGTATGCTTTTAGTGACCTTGCACGTCTTCACAGCAAGGGGATGGACTGCACTTGGTGCACGCTCCTTAGCAGCTAGTGCGACATAGGTAACAAATTTGCAAAGTGCCAGGGGCCACAGGAGGCCACTGGCTGCCGGAGCAGGCAGGGCGGCGCCACCCAAGCAGGCCTCCTGCAACCGGGGGTATCAGCTCCTGGCAGGCAGGCAGGCAGGCAGGCAGGCTGCTGGCATTCCTGCAAAACCCAAGTGGAGCCTCTGGAATCGCTAACACGTTGCTGGCGAGTGTTACATAGTTACATCAGCAACTAACTTTCCACATGAGTGCAGGGGGCTCTGCAGATCCCAGCCCAAGAAATCCCATCGCTTGCTCCCATTAGCGGGGAGCAGCTCAGATCTGCTAGGAGGGACAGTGTGCGATGTGGCCTCAGTTTCTTCCACCCCTGACCCAGAGGGTGTGCCAATGGGCCCAGGAGAGGCCTGGGGGGCCGTCATCCCAGCAGCTGACAGCTCCCGACTTCAGCGGCATCACACTTCGGATGCTTGCCACGTCTCCGGGCCCCCACAAGCTGGGGCCGGGAGACTTCATTAATTATACAGATGTGGCATGGTGTGTCGGGTGACAGCATCTTGTCTATAATGAGCACTTAAAACTGACAAGGAAAACAAGGATTTTGAAAATTAAAATGCTACAGAAGATACCCCTCTGCCCTGCTGTGATTTATTAATTAGAGAGAATGAGCTTGTTATAAGCAGGAGCGTACTCAGATTCGGAGACCAGTCCTCCGTGGATTCTGGAACCCGGGTGTGCCCTCCAGCGCCCCCTACCCCCGCTGCCCTGAAGCCCACCCAGCCATGCTGTGGCCAACTCCTACCCCCACTCACTCTTCCACTGGTGCATGGCACCTCCAGCCCCCGACTGCGCCCTGGCTGAGGACACACCTGTCCCTGGGGCCCCCGCCTCTGCCCTTACCACAGCCTCCCAGGCTGCCCTTCTCGCCTTGCTCCTTACACACCGACCTCAGCGACTTTTCTCAGGGACGAAATGGTGTGCAAGTCAAAACCGAAGAGAGGAAATCGAAAGACTAGGAAGTTGCAAATTCAAGAAAAATTCAGGAAATTAAGATATCCGGTGATGGGCTGCACGAAGGCACCGAGAACGTGCCCCGGGAACAGGCTAAGGCGGGACGTGAGCGGAGGTGTCCGGGCCTCGTGGCGCTAGGGCGCCCGGGCTCCGGAACTCCCTAGAACGGTCGCAGGACAATCTAGAACAAGCGCAGCCCACGGGGTCTCCCCCGGGTTTTCCGCTGACGCACGGGACGATGCACCGATTACTCACAGTCCTGCGAGGATCGGTGGCGGAAGGTGAACCGGAGGTGGCTGCGGTTGGCGTCCTCGATGGGGATGGCCACCTGGCGGGACGGAACAGGAAGTGTAGTTACACCGTGGCCACCGCGCCTGGACAGCGTGGATCCCCCGGAGCCCCCCGTCCCACTGCATCGTTTCCTCAAAAAGCACCCAAGTGCCTTGCGGGATGCTACACATGGCAACACGGCGAAGGGCGCCGAGCCAACTCCAGGGCACGGCTCACGGTTTGGTGAGTGCTGAGCCGCACTGTTAAGACTCCATTTCTAAGAGCTGCCATTTTCGCTGTTCGCCCCTCCCATGGTGTCTGCACCCCTCTGGGCTGCGGGACCTGCCCCCCGTGGCTGGACGGGAGCTTTCTTGTTGTGACATTTCGCATTGCACCCACAGCCAGCAGCTGGCCTGCCGTGCGGCCATCCAGGCCTGTGAGGTCAGCCTGGGGCACCGGGAGATGCTGGGTCCGCGGCGGGGACAGGGGACAGGGGACAGGGCCGTCTCCCCACGAGACCCTCTGCACACAGGCATCTCTGTGTGTCTCCACTCGGTGTGAAGACGGCGTCTCACACACAAAGCAAACCCAGGAAGAGAAAAACAATCCCGTCTTAGAGGACTCTGCCGTCTGTCTCCATGAAAGTCCTATCTTTACGTTCAAAAGGAAACGAGGGTAAATGTGTTCCAAGAAATGCCAGTGCGGTTCCTTAGCAACCCCGAGGGACTCTGTGGAGAGCTGTCCCGCTGCTCGGTGCCCGGCGGCTGGTGGGGCGGGGGGGACGTCCCTGGGCTGCAGATGAGCATTTCATCATCCCCCCCCCCCCCCCCGAGGGACACAACGACCATGTCGATGGTACCTTCACGGTCTCAAACCAGCGTGGCTGTTTCACTTGGTAGTAAATCACGGACTTGTACTCCGAGATCGCCTCGTCGCCAGCGCCGGGGAAGATCACGTGCTTGAAAAGAGGGCACGAAGGGTCCGCATCAGAGCTCAAGAGCGTGGCACGGCGGGCAGCCCGCACCTCCCACCCCCGCTGGGTGAGCTAGAGGGCGGGGAGAGCGCTCCGGGGACGCAGGTAACCCCATCTCCAACGGGACGCAGCTGCCTGGCGCCTGCAGCCACAGCCAGCGTCCAGCCTTGCTCCCAGACATTCCGGATCCTGAGGACTGTGCTGCTTGGGGATGGGGCGAGCCCCACCCTCCCCTCCCTGGCTTGTGGTGACATCCTGAGGGTGTGCGGGAAGTCGCCCGATTGACTCAGTAGGTCCCGAATAAACGGCTGCAGACCAAAGTTAGGAGGTGGTAACACTCCCTCCCGTGCGTCCCCAGCTGCGAACCATGACCATCGACCCCTGTGGGAGCAGCAGGGGGTGAACCCAAGTGGCAAAGGCCAGCACTGGCCAGTGGGACAGCGCCCAGAGCAGCCCAAAGAGAAAGGAGACCCGAAGCTCAGGTGCACACACAGGGACCGCCCTCCACCATGGGCCACAGAGGTCACTCGGGCCACAGAGGTCGCTCGGCAGGGGCAGGGCTACCTGCCTTGGTGTGGCCTCTGAGCACATCTCAGGACACAGAGTCCTGCCAGCTGCAGTGACCACTCAGGGGCAGGTCCTGGTCACCTCCACCACCCAGGAGGAGAGTGCCAGGGCCGTGTGCAAGCTCAGACCCCAGCTCCGCCTCCAGCCAGCGCTCTGAGCCCAAAGGAACTGATGCGTTTCCTGGGCCCCAGGTCGCTCTGGTCTCACGTGGAGCCAACGAGAGCACCTGGACTTCCAGGACAGGCCGGCGGCCAGGCCCCGGTGCCAACAAACCAGCCCCTAAGGAGCAGGAGGAAAGGGAGAAGGAACGGAGGCTCTGCCCTGGGGTCGGCAGAGGGTCCTTCAGGGTCTCTGGTGGAGCGGAGGCGGACGCTTGGAAGGGAACAGTTAGACGCCACGGATTCGACCTCGCGACGAGAAGTACCTCCAGGCGCTTGCCGTCCTCGTCGAACACGGACACCGTGACCTCCACATTCTTTGCCGTGGTTTTGCTTCCTTTGTCGAAATCTCCCTGAACTAACGTCACGTAGATATCGTTTCGAACGTCACCTGGGGGAAAATTACGCCTTTAAAGCCAGTCCATTATCCACTGCATCGCTGTGAATTCCGCAACCCTGTCTAACTCGTTACCTCTCCTAGCAGGGTGCTGTAAGCACTGTATCAGAGGGCTGTGACATACTTTCCACCCAACACTCTCGGCATACAAAGGCCCGACAAAAGCAATTCTCATCATCATCGTCATCATCCCAAGGCCCTCATTATCTGTGTGGCTCCTGCCCTGGGCAGCCCACGCCCCTCGCAGACCAAAGACGGTCTCTGGGTCCTTGAGGGTTCAGCCCCTCCCCAGCCTCCGTGGCTCACGGCGACCCATGCCCCTAGCCCTCGGGAGACCGCCGTCTGTGGCCGTCTGCATCTCAGCAGCCAAGGAACATCGTACCATCCGCTGGGACACAGGGTAACGGGCAATGCTGGCCTCGTGCACAGCTTGCTCAGGAGCTGAACAAAAAGCTGAGGAAGACGTCAAAGGGGCTAGGGGTGGGTCAAGGGGGAGACCCTCTGCTGGAATTCCTCTCCTTCGGGCGGGGCTGTCAGGAACCACACCTGGGCGTCTTTTTTTTTTTTAATTAAAGTAGACAGGACATACACTACAGACCTGTGCATTTTAAAGCGAGGGGGGACTTAAATTGTGCAAAAAAAAAATGTAACTAATGAGCCCGAGAGTTTCTTCCCACTGACCACAGTCCACTGGGGAAGCGCAGCAAGCTTCGGCGGCCGCGTGACGTGCAGGAAGCGTCGGTGCCCCGGGGCGGCCGCTCTGAGGCCCGTCTGGCCACCCCCGAGGCTGACCCGCCTGCTGGCCATCGGGCGCACCAGGAAGTTCTCTCCCGAGCAGCAAACAGCCCACTCTGGGCAGAGAACAAAGATCCCTCAGGAAAAAATATCTCCTTGTGTTCTTATTTGGGTTTTTTTTTTCTCCCTGTTCTACTCTGGCTTTGATGTACCCAGCTAGTAAATTAAGCTTCCATTTAAAAGTCATTATTATAAGAATCCTAGTGGGTCGCCGCCACAGCCCCAGAGGCTGCTGGGAAGGGAGCAGCCACACCGCAGACCCGACAGGGAGAGGCGTTAATGACGGGGCACGGGCCAAGGGCTGGGGGCGAGGCCGAGGGTCCAGGACCTGCCGCCAGTGAGCCGGGCGGCCTGGAACAAGCCACCGAGCCTCCCACCCACTTATAGACACGCACGGCTGAGCAGGCTCATGGACAAGGTGGGGAGGTCTGTGGGACCCCTTGGCCTGGAAACACTACGAAGGCACAAAAGCCATAACCCAGGGGAGTGACAGCAGAGTGACAGCAGCCTCACGGAGGCCTCATCAGCCCAAGGACAGACATGTCAGGAGGCGGTGAAACGCCAGGGTCCCCGTCTCCACGGTCCCCCTCTCCGGCTGGCCCAGAGATGCTCGCTGTGGGGCCAGCCCCGAGTGAGACCCCACTTTTTGTCCAGAAGCCCCACAGACGGGTGCTCACCACAGGCCCCCAGCACATGCCTCCCCAGCTCCAGGGCGCCAATTGGGGGAGGCGGGTGCTGGACAGAGGCGCAGGCGGCCTCAGAGAGCCTTGCTCCATCCGCTTCACCCCAGCCTTCACCGCCGTCCAGCTCAGGGCACGCTGCTGCCCCGCCAGGGCCCTCGGGGCTCCGGGATGTCCGGGGGGTCGGGCGGGAGGAGAATGGCCTATAGCACGGGCCGCCAGAAGGCCCCCCACAGAGCCGCAGAGAGGCACAGCAGTGCCACGGGACGCACGCGGCAACAGGGGCCGAGGCCCGGGCTCCGAGCGGAAGCCCCCCGCGCCGTCTCTTGCCCAAGGGCCTGCGGACCACAGCCAAGCCACAGAAAACAGGGGACTCGCTCAGGAGAAGCCCCGCCCCCCAGGAACCCCCACTTCCCACGAGTCTATTGTGAGATGACGTTATGGGTTTAGACTTGCTTTTCAAGCCTCAGTCATAAGGGAAATAGGACCGGCGTGAACTAGAAGTTCCTCGGGCCCTCCTGTGAACAGGAGGCCCTCCTACGGCCACCAAGTCACAGGACGTGACCTACACATTTGCATCCCAGATCCACACGCAAACATGCGTGCACGGGGACGTCCAAACGAACAGGCTGCACACGGACTTGACCGCTGCACACAGTCGATGCACCCGGCCCCTAACGCACCGCAAGTCCTGGCCCCTAACGTGCCCCACACCCCGCCCCCTGACGTGCCACACCCCGCCCCCTAACGTGCCCCACACCCCGCCCCCTAGCGTGCCCCACACCCCGCCCCCTAAAGTGCCCCACACCCCGCCCCCTAACGTGCCCCACACCCCGCCCCCTAACGTGCCACGCACCCCGCCCCCTAAAGTGCCGCACACCCCGCCCCCTAACGTGCCGCACACCCCGCCCCCTAACGTGCCGCACACCCCGCCCCCTAACGTGCCGCACACCCCGCCCCCTAACGTGCCGCACATTGCGCTTCCTGCAGGGCGGGGCCACCGAACGCCGTCCAACCAGTTGCCACCGTCTCTCCCGGCGACGCACCGGCAATCCCAAAACAGAGGGAGGAGGAGGAGCCTGTCCCCAGCCACCCTGAAATCAGCAAAGCCGTGACTGTGACACGTGCGCACCGGATGGGCCTCCGTCCCTGCAAGCACGCGGCGGGGCCCTATGAAAGGTGGCCATGGGGTGGACATGAATGACGGGGCGGTTTGGCCCCCTTTCCTCCGCCCCCCAGCCGTGGCACTCCGGGCTGCGGCGGGATCTTGATGGGAATTAGTTCGCCCAGTTTGCAGCCTTCGGAGGTGCTTCAGCGGAAACGCCAGACTATTCACGTGAGCGCTGACTGTTCATGCGAACCAAAACGTATCCCACGGATACAAAGGATAAATATTAACATGCTTCCCAAGATCTCCCGAGGATCAAATCCGATTATTAATATGAAAGTTATTTGGAAACTGAAAAGTATTAGATAGAAGTGCTTAATCTTGACCTGGAATTCCGTTATTGGTTTAATCGGCTGAAAAAGCCACGACCGGGCCCCAGCGATTCCGGTACGGGGACAGGCACGAACCGGGCGGGTGCCAGGGGCGCACACTCACGCCCTGGCCCCTCCTCCGTTCCTCACCCAGGTATCCGTCCGGACTTGCAGGGTGTCCAGGCCTCCCTCACGTGACCCCTGCACTTGGGAGCTGACCCCGTACTCCACTCAGCCCACCTCTGCCCAGCTGTCCCGCGGTCCAGTGAGGGCGGGGAACACTGATGGAAAGCACGCCCTGTGTTTCAGGGCACACTGGGGTCTGGGGAGAAGCTGGAGGCACCAGGCCGCATGCCCAGAGGAGGAAGTCATCGCGCAGAGGGGGCTGGCAGCCGAGCAGAGGGGGCTGCAGAGGGAGGGGCCCAGGCTCTGGCCGCACTCAGAGGCCTGCTCCGTCCCGTCCTTGGTCCCGTGAGCTGACCCATGAGTGCCCCCTGCTCACCAGGGCCACCACGGTCACTGTCCGCATGGCGCTCCGGGGCCAGCCAGGCAACACCCCCCCCCCCCCAACACCGGCCACAGCCACACCGTGCGCAGAAACGCGGAAACTTGGAAGGACGCCACTCTTACCAGGCATGATTATCTCCGGGAAGCCGGTCTTCCGCGCCACGGCGGTGGTCCTGTCCACCAAGTGGGGGAACTCCTTCCGGATCTGGTGGACATCTCCAGGGAGCAACTTCAGGGTCACCCACAGACCTGGGGGAGCAAAGGGCGTGTGGGTCATGCTGCATCTCGTGCGCTTTTGAAAGAAGACGTCACAGAGCCAGCCCCGGCGAATGAGCGACTTCTAATTCGCGACTAAATGAGCGACTGCAGTGCCTGATCAGTAGACAGTGTATGACAGCGTGTGACAGCGTCCCCGACCTTCCTGGCACCAGGGGCCAGGTTCGTGGAAGACAGTTTTTCCAGGGGCTGGAGTGGGGGGATGGTTTCGGGATGACCCAGGTGCCCTATATTCGAGCTCACCTCCCGCTGGGCAGCCCCCGGTTCCTAACAGGCCCGGAGGTTGGGGGCCCCGGTGTAGGAGAAAGAGAGGAAGGCAGTACCAGGAAAGGGTGGCCGGCCCGGGAGAACCACCAGCCTGATGAGCTGATCAGCGGGGACACAAATCTTGCTCGGGAGGCGCTTCCCAGACCAGTGAGCGTGCTAACTACTGTGCACCACGGCCACCCGGGGCCCAACGTGGTGCGCTTTCGAGCTGATGCGCATCCAGGGTCGGCCAGAAGGTGGCGTCCTGCTGGGCATCGGTTGAAAGGCTATGGCTTCTCCCTCTCCCAAGGAGGAGGAGGAGGACGGTGGAGAACTTGGGATTGGGAGGCAGCCCCACGGCCTCACTAACCCACCCGAGACTCAAACCACTAAGCGGCATCCCAGGTCCCAGAAGGCAGGGAGCCATGGTGCACTGGGTCTCAGGCCACCCCTGGGCCGGCCCCATGGGGCAGGGACAGCCACCGCTAGTCCCCAGTCGCAGCGTTGCAGTGCAGGGGGCACAAGTGCTCCGGCCAGCGCCCGGCTGTCCCCCACCCTGCACGAGACAGACTTCCACGTCCGCTCAGCGAGAGGAGAGGACGCTGCAGCACCTACGCTCCGTCCCCGGAAGGCTGACGGGGAGGCGCCTTTTGCAGAAAACACTCCAGAGCAGCGAAGCGATGGGACGTCACAAGAACAGGGAAGGACGCAGCGGGCACTCGACAAGACCAAAGGCAGGAGATGGAGCAGCTGCCCAACTCCGTCAGCCCTTTTCACAGACAGCCCCCGTGCCCAGGTAGGAGGGCAGGCTGTCGCTGGCAGCGGCCACATCAGGGGCTCTGTCGCTGAGTCTCCGGGGCCTGGCCTGCTGGCTCCCTGGTCACTCGGCTAGGTGGGCCCTGAAGTGCCCACCGGAATATAAAGGCAGCTGACCTCACCAACACTGTCTGTCCGTCTGTCCATCCAGGTAGTCCCCCTCCAGACGCACGCCTCCACGGAGCCTGGGTGATGATGCACCACAGCACAGCGCTGGCACGGGGCAGGGGACCAACGGGAAACCACAGAGGAGCCGCACCTGGCCCCCCCGGCTGCCCCGTCTCCAGCAGCTGGCACAGAAACGTCTCTGCAGTCTGCGAAGGTCGCCTGGCTGTGGTTGACAAGGCCCACGGGCACCGACGACCGTCTACTCCTTGCCGGCCAGGGAAGCCCCTTCCCCTTGCTGCCTCCTCACTCCCTCTGATGTATTCGGAAGTGTCCAGTGAGCACCCACTGTGCGTCCCACACACACCAGTACCGCAGACCCGGGGCGAACGCTCGTTATCACTCACTATATCCCCGCCGGAGGCTTGGCTTCTATTTCTTTCTTGGTTTTTTCTTTGTATTTTATTATTTATTTCCTAAACCATTTTTTATTTTCAATTATAGTTGGCATGCAGTATTACATTAGTCTCAGGGGTACACCCCAGTGATCGGACATTTATATGGCTTACCAGGCAACTAGCAAAGAATGACAGGTGGGGACCCCCCCCCCGGCCACACTCCGCTCACCAAGCCAGGTGCCCGACTGCGTCTCCCTGCTGGCCCAGAGGGGGGTCCCCTCTCTCCAGTCCACTCAAAGTGCCACAAGCTGGGGGCAGCCCCGGACCTGCAGGGCAGGTGAGCAGGTGGACCTCTGAGTGGCTGGACACCTACGCCCCGACTCTGCCCTCCAGGAGAGCAAACCAAGAGATGAAGGGACCCTCACAAAAGGGCAAGGGGAATGACCATGACCATGGACACGGCGCTGGTCCCTGCTGGGGACACCAGGGTGCAGCTAACTCCTGGGAGTGTGGGTCTCAACACCCCCCGATGGAACACAGAGCATGTTCTCTGTGCCCCCTGCATCAGCTCAAGGCCCTCTGGCGTCCAGGAATTCTGGCCACAGTGCCAGTGGGACCGGCAGAGGCCGGCTCTGGGTCCCCTTCCCGAGAAATGTCCCGCTGGCCTGACACCACGCCCTGCTTTTCCTGTCTGACTGGGATAATACAAGTCCACTGAACCTCTGAGGACCCTGCAGGAGCCCGGGACCCAAGGGAACAGCTGGCGCCGGGCCTCAGCGCGGTTCTCAGTGGAAGCACACACCGGGAGGGCTGCAAGAAGGCGAGTTGGGGGCCAGCTGCAGACGGCTCTGCCTTGACCTTGACCAGTCCCGTTTCATCCACGTCTTGGGTGGGGGTGTTGGTTTGGCTGCTGTTTGCCAGGGCGGGGGCAGCTCACACCAGGAAGAGAGCCACGGGGCCCCTCTGTGGCAGAGGACGGGGTCCTCAGCCCCCATGCGAACTCCCCTCCACACGGTGGGACATAAATCTGGGGAAGGGTCTCCTAACAGCACACTGGCGTAGGCTGCTACACAAGGACACAGGCCGCTCACCGAAGCTCCAGGGTTCAAGGGCAGAGTCTGCAGCTCATCCACAGAGACACGGGTTTCCCCGCCTGCGCTAAAAGCAGCCTCAACAGGAGGCTCTGAAGGTGACTTCCCCTAGGGCCGGAGGCAGGGCCTCGGTAAACAGTGGCTTTGTGGCCACTCCCGGTCGCCCGAGTGCCGACTGTCACCAGCCAGAGGAGGTGATTGATTCATTGCCTCTGCCAACAGAAGGTCAGCTGCTGGGGAACTTGTCAGCCAGGGATTAAAAATGATGGGCGTTAGAGGGGGTGGGGGGCAGTCCCGCGGTCACAGCACAGAAGGGGAACAAAGACGACAAGAGGCTGCTTTCTCGGGGGAGCGGGAGGGGGGGTCCCGGAAAACACCACGTGGCAGTGATTAGCACGCCACCGGCCAGGACCCCGGAGGGGAGCGCGTGCAGGAGCGGGTTTTGGAGAATGTCTCCTGTTTTGCTAACAGCAGGGTGACACAACAGGCGGCGACAGTCCCTGTGTGCTCTCCGGGAGTCGGTCAGCGGTGTCCCAGCGGGCTGGGGGGAACGGGGGTCGCTGGGCACGACCTAGGGGGGCGGCAAATCTGTTGCTCCTGTCTCATCGCCTCCAATTTCCAAACGTTTCATGGTGTCCCGCCCGGCCTTGCCCTCACACCCAGAAGGCTGGCGCTCAGCGGGGCCCACGAGTGCGACCAGCAAGAAAACCCTCCAACGCTGAACGCCAGGCACACAAGCATACACGTTATCCAAGACTGCCATCGACACCATCCTTGTCCTCGTCCTCATCCTCATCTTCATCCTCACAACCACCACCACCACCACCATCACCTCCATCATCACCATCCTCATCTTCACCCCCACCATCACCTCCATCATCACCATCCTCATCCTCACCATCACCTCCATCATCACCATCCTCATCTTCACCACCACCATCATCTCCATCATCACCATCCTCATCCTCACCATCACCTCCATCATCACCATCCTCATCCTCACCACCATCACCTCCATCATCACATCCTCATCATCATCACCACCACCACCACCACCATCCCCACCATCATCAAACTAAAATGCACACCACACAGCACTATCCCAAGTTCATGGAAACGGACACGTGTAGAAACAAAACGACGGAATACGTACCCTGGCCCTTGTGGTTGACTTCTTTGGCAGCAATGACTTTGTTTATGACAGTCTGGAGGAAGTCATTCTCCCCTGCCACCCTGGGTGAAAAACGGGATGACATGTTCAGCGGCTTGTGTCGAATGGCGTCGTCCAACGCGAGCCTGGAGGGCACGGGACGACCAAGACCACAGGAGACAAGGGGGCACAGAGACCCGGAGGTCACGGTCACAGGGGAACACAAGAGACCATCGTCACCGAGTGCGAGAGAGCCGGCATGAGTGAACGCACGACAAAGGACAGGAGAGGTGACAAGAGAGACAGGGAAGAGCATCGGTCAGGAAAATGCCGAACCACGTGAGAAAAGTAAGCACACGAGCCGCCCCTGCCCCCGGGGAATGCGCAGGCACCAGACCTGCGCCCACCTCTGCTGGGCGGCTGGGAAGGGGAGCTCCTCTGGGGGGCGCGCTCGGGCGGCATCTAATCCTAAGAATGTTCCTCCACATTTCTCCAATTTCAGTAATTCCAAGCCACAGCATAGGGCCAGGGGCAGGTTGTTTGAAGGGAAAAAATAATACCAAGAAAAAAAAATCCCTCCCACTTCATTTCTTGGGACGCTTGGGCGGTCACCTAGCTCTGCTCTGGGAGTACTCAGTGTGGCCTAAACCACTTCAACGTGGAAAGAACAGCCTAGTCTCTGGAGAGCACAACCAGCACCTCTGGAAAGCGAAATCGTGGCACGGTTGTGAACGTGATTGCCAGTGTTTTGGGGGCTCACGAGTCAGGATCTTTTAACAGAACCCGCGCTAGACGAGAGAATAAATACGAACAAGGAAACGTGTGCAGAGAAATGCCACGCAGCACAGCACAGGACGATACGCCATGAGCGAGAAAATATGCGTCACGTACGGACTGCTGAAAATCACGTTCGGAACCAGCGACAGGTGTGATCCATCACTGGGGCCCCATTACTGGGGGGAGCTGAGGAGTGTCTTAATTCACTTCCCCAAGTTCAGAGAGAGAGAGAGAGAGAGAGATGTAGGCTCTGCTTCCCTTCCCTAAAACTTACCCTGTAATATAATAAATCAGTTTTAATGGAGCAAAAAAACGGTTCCATTAGCATGGCATTTCCCAGAGAACTGGTTTCATTGCTTATTTTGCTGTTACAACCGTGTTGCTCTTTAGTTTCGAACGTGAATGCAAATACCACTCTGTGTGTCAGTCTCCCCGTAATGGGGCGAGCAGTGACGGACTGCGGTGAGAGGTGAACACGTAGTAACAGTTTGGAAAGGGGATGTTCCGCTAAGAGACCGAAAAAGATGGTGGCGAGGCACCATCTGCAGTGACTCCCAGCCTGTCCCGTGGGATTGAGCTGAGCGCACCGAGAACCGAACTAGGAGCCCCCTTCCCTTGTCCGACAGGTCTTTTTTTCCCCTTGGCTTTTCCCAGAAGGCATGGGCAGGCCATGGGCCCTTTCCACTCGGGGCCTGACACCCGTGGGGCTCAGGAAACTCGGGGGTGTCCCACGCACAGGAGCGGTCGAGGGGACGGGGCCATGCCACCCCTCGTGGGCAGAGGAAGCGGCTCCATGGTATGGTTCTATAAAGGTGTGTTTCACATTGCACCTCGACCTCTGCCCGTGTTCAGAAATGACGCCCCCCACCCCCCGTTCACCGAGGGAGGGGCCAGATTCTGCAGAACCGGCTCCCTCTGCAGCGCCCCCTGCTGGGGGTGACCGCGCAGCAGCCCCACACGACAGGGCGAGCGAGCAGCAAGGGGGGAATGGCCTGTCGTGCGGACCCACAGGGTAGCCGCTGGCCGCGTGTGGTACCGAGCACTTCAAATGCAGCGGGTGTGCCTGAGGCGCTCGGAGTTTAATTTAATCTTGTGCTCATGGACTGAGAGAGCCCCGCGCGGCTGGTGGCTGCCGTACGGAGCAGAGAAGTGAGCTGCGGCACGGAAGCCTCGTGAGCCTCAACCCCCCAGTGTGTATGGCGGCTTTTTGGGTGTCCTCGGGCCTGGAAGACGGCACAGCGGTCCGCTGAGCCGGGCCTGGGGCGCTCTCTGACCAGTCGGCTGCCTCCAGAGCAGAGAGCCTCCTCTTGCTGCCCTGAAGAAGTGGTCCATGCCGGGCTCGGTCGGCTGGGCCATCCGGCACGGACTCGTGGTGCCAAGGGCAGCGCACCCCACCCCTTCTGCCCACCCGGCCCTGCCTGGGATCCGACTCCTTCAGCCACGGCTGAGCATCACCAGCCTCCAGCCCCACGCAGTCAACGTGAGAAAACAATGTAACATTTCTAAAATAAAATCTGTCTCAAGTCTGAGACCAGGCAAGCCCAAACAGAATGAGGAGCTCCATGAGGAGGGAACGCAGGGCGGCCGCCAGGACGGGCCGTGCCGACCCGCCGCGCCGGGCGATCTGCTAGGACTGCACACCCCAGCTGGGAGCCGTCTCTGCCGGGGGACCTAACGTGTTCTCAGCCCCCTCCTCTCGCCACCTGTCGGAGGTGCAGCAGTGCCCACCAACAAGGGCCTCACCCACCCTCTAGGGGCCTCACCCACCCTCTAGGGGCCCTGTGGCTCTCATCTCCAGGGAAACGAGACCAATTCTCGCAGCCTTTCCCCCAGGGTCCACCTTCACATCGGAGCACCAATTTCAGGGGCCTCCCCCGAATGCGGCTCCAGCTGCCCACCCCTCGCTACCGACTGCGTGCCCGACTGGACAAGCCCCTCTGGCAGCGGGCATGGCGGGCACAGGTGCAGTCCACCCTCCACAGCCACCGAGGCAGGAACACCTGAGCCTGAGCCTGAGCATCGGCTAGAAAGCATTCTCTCCCGCTTCACAGAGGAATTCGTCAATATTTGGTTCGCTCTGCTACTTTAAAAGCAGCAACCTCCCGTGATAAATCTGAAAGTACTGTATTTTGAAGACGTGAATGGCTGCTAGCATAAGTCCATTATGTAAAGACACATTCACGCTCAGAGCAGAACCGTAATTCTGCGCGTCCTGCGCACTCAGAGATTCTGGGGTCACGTTTAAAATGCGCCGCTCGCGAGACCCAACTTTTAACTCAGGCTTCCTTTATGGCTGCAAAGCCTCAGGTGCTACAGTGACCAGACCGACGTTTCATTGTTTTAAGCTAATCTGTCCCTCGCTGTGCTGAGTCTGTGAACTTAGTTGTGGAGGTAACCGCTGCCAACACGTGTTTTCTGCGTCCCCTCTGGCTGGGGGCGTCGGCTGTCCCGTACTTACGGCTGAAAGGGGATGAAATGCTGTTTATCCTCGTCGTCCACCTTCCCGTTTATTATGTCTGTCACATCCATCACTGAGAACGAGAAGAGAACAAAGATCGTGGTGTCGGAACGCTGCCACCAGAGAAAACAGACACACGGAGGAACTTCAGAACGGCTCCCGACAGGCAGCGGCACGAACCGCGTGGTGGAATTTTCTTATGTTCAAGCAAACCGCTCCCTGGCTGGAAAGACGAGCGAGGTTCTCGGAGACCACCGGCCCACCCCACGCGGGGCCGGGGCCCAAGCGGCAGGGCTCTCTCGCACCGATCCCCTGCCTCTCGTCCTGCTAGAGCCGCGCTCTCCAAGAGACCTCTGTGTGGTGACGGGAAGTCCCAGAACAGCGAGCCCCTGAAGAGTGGCCAGTGTGATGGAGGAGCCGGACTGTTACTTGGATTTCCTGTCCCTCAGGTCCCATGCAGCCCCTCTGCCCAGTGTGGCGGCAGCAGGAGGAACTAGGGCAACAGAGCCGTGACGTCACCTTGTTGACAGCCCCGTGGGGCGGGCCACTGAGCTCCGCAGCCGTTTACGGACGGCGGGGTAGGGTGAGTCCGGGAATGGAAAGATTCGTAGAGCCGGGGCACCCAGGAGGTACCAGAGCCACAGAAAGGGGCGCTCACAGAAAACTCCTGATAGGAAAGGATGTTTTGAATCGACTTTTTTCTTTATAAAAAATTTAAATTAAATGCACAGATTATAATAGAGTTCAATGAATTTTGAAAAACGTGTATATCCATGCACACACCACCTGATCAAAACATACGTCCTTCCCACCCCCATGCATCGCATCAGCCTGTGAGAGCTGAGCGTTCCCATCCGAACTGAAAGGAAGGGACAGCTGCGGCCGGCGGCCTGGCTGCCGTCGGGGCTCAGGGGACCCCTGCACTCCCGGGAACTTACACATCACGGGTCCCTGGCCACCAAAGCATCTACAGCCTGGCGTGGGAAGGACGCCGACCCACACCCGCTGCCACAGGTCTCCCTGCCCTCCTGAGGGGAGCCCGGACCTCTGTGGCAAAAGTAAAAGTGTGTCTTCAAAGCCGCCAGAGACAGAGAAGATACAAAGCGTCCTGAAAAACTGCGGGTGTTTCAACTGTGAGATCAGATTATACACGAAAGAAACCACAGGGCCTGCAAAGCACAGGTGCGATGCTGAGGTCTACACTCAAGAAACAAGGAAAGAAAACGAGCAAGGACTTCCTGAGCTCAGAAGGGCAGCACCCCCTGCCCCCACCCGCACCAAACGTCACTCTCACGTGGCCAGTCGGACGGCAGCCCCCCCGAGGGAGTCTGGGGGTGGGGGGGAGGGCAGTGCACTGAAGTCCCTGCCTCCTTCTCATCGCACCAATTTCACCGGTATCATTTACTGTATTTGCCCGCATATAATGCACACTTCTTTGTGCAAATTTTTGAGGGAAAAATAAGGATGCGCATCATACACGGGGAGTACCTGAAATACCTGGTACCTATTCTCATGTTTCGTAATTATTTGTTACATAAAATTTCTTGTACCACAGCACATTCAAAAATAAATGCTAAAATTCCTTTGTAACACAAAAACACAAGGATCTCAATATAGATAAATAAATAAATAAATAATTGAATTAAAAAAACTAAAACGGAAGATTTTTTCCCGGAAAGTCGGGGCCAAAACCGTGGGTGCGCATTATACACGGCAAAATACGGTAATCCTTATGAAGTAGTGAGTCATTTATTTGAACCATTCCTTTCAATGACTGGACGTGCTTTTCCAGAAAAGCCCAGGCAGAGCTCGGAGGACTTTCTTTCTGGCCAGCAACAACTCTGTGTGGCACCGAGACAGGGAGCATGAGTCACTGTGCATTGGCCAAAACCCACGGGGCGGGCGCTGCCGAGAGCAAGCCCTCAAGCAAACCACAGACGTGACAATGAGGGTCCATCGGCTGCAATAAACGCATCTTCTGGTGGGGGCCGTGGGGGCCGCCCTGCGTGTGGGTGCAGGAGTTCAGCGCAAACACTGTGAAATCTCTGTCATTTCTGCCGAATTTTGCTAGGAACCTAAAACTGCTCTAGGGATACAGTCTGTTTGAGAGTAGTTAAGACCAAAACGACAAAACGAACTGAGCCCCGAGTCTCCTGGTCTTGCAGGTGAGGAACGAACACCTTCCGTTGCCGGTCATCCGAGACCCCGGCGGCGGACCGGAGAGGAAGAACTCTCCGCCCACCCACACTCACGCAAACCCCGAGGCCCGCACACAGGACCAGGGCGGGGCGAGGGCTGTGCCGTGAAACTCCCGGCTACCAGCAAACGCTGAGGGAGGGAGCAGCACCTCCCGGAAGGGTGGCCGCCAGTGACACCAGTGACACGGAGAGAGGTCAGCGAAGGAGAGCTTCTGGGGAGTGTCCGGCTCCCCTCCCCAGAGACAACTAACCGGCCCCTCCCTTCTCCTGGTTCGTCGTCCGACAACAGAGAAGCAGGGCCCAAGTATGGAGACCGAACTGCCCCGTATGTTGAGGAAACCGTGTCCTCCTCGGCCTGTGGGCCGCTCGGGGCAAATCCACTCCCAACCCAACCCGCCAGCAGGTCCAGAACGTGCCTGGCCATTGCCAAGGGCTGGCGTCCCTCCGGGCCGAGCGTGTCACTCAGGTCCACCCAGGAGAGGCGGCCGCTTGGAAACCCAACTTGCGATCAGCCCCCGAGACCCAGGCCGCCCCCCGAGCCACACCGGCAGTGGCCGCCACCCACAAGGGGCCCACAGACTTTTTCCTCTGCCACAGACACGCTGAGGAGTGGGAGACCCGGCAGCCGCCCGCTCCGGGGGAAGGTGCCGGCTGCAAACCCGCGAGGAAGAGGAGGCGTGGGTTACCGGCCACGCCGAACGGCCGCCGCAGGCCGGAGGTCAGCTTCCGAGTGTTGTTGTCCCGCAGCTCCATGCGGCCCACGCGCACGATCTGGCAGACGAAGCTGATCTTCTCCCTCTTCAGGTCTGTGCTCCCGAGGTCCTGGGGACACGTGTTTCCGGAAGTTAGTTTGGGGCGCCGTTATCACTCAGCGCAGGGTCAGCTGACCCGGGCAGCCGAGAGACACACACAGACTCGCTTCTCTGACCAGCTTTTAGCATTCTAGGGAGTCGTCCCCACGACAAAAAGGATTGGGCAGCAACAGTCAACGACCGTTAAGTGAGCTTAAGAAACAAACTTAAGGGATGCGTTCATGGGAACGCGGTCAGTCTTTGTCCTGGGGACCCTGCGGGAAGCCAGAGACCCAGGAGAATTCTGGGAAGGGTGTTACTACTGCTGAATGACCAGGCATCCCAGGGACCCACCCTCTCAAGCGGGAGGTGAGAGGTCAGGCGTGGGCAGAGGGGTCACTAGAAACCGCCACGAGAAAGGTGAGCGCGTCCATCAGCAGCGGCCCCGGGCGCACTTACGGTGAAAACGGCTCTCAGGTTGTGCAGCCTGTCTATGTCTTTGGGCAGTCCCGAGCTGGACCAGCGGACCAGGTAGTTCTCACTTGGGAGAGAAAGCAGAGGAAGTTCATGTTCCCGCTGTCACCGGACAGCGGAGGTGCGGCCACCCCGCTAGCAAGCGACCCCACCGGAGCCCACTGCCCGAGGGCAGAAACACCCACGCCGCCAGACGCAGCCGCCGCCACCCCGTGAACGGAGGAGACAGGCGGCCGCCCACCGGAGGCGGCATTCGAGGCGTGCCCGGGCACGGTCCTGGGAGGTTTCGATTCCGGGTGCCCAGGGCTGTAATTGCAGCGGAAGTATGTGAAAATGGCTTTTCAGCCGTGGTTGGTTTTAAGGCATATTTGTTGACCGTAGTGTAAAATTCACCCTTCGTGCCTTCGTCAAATAGACTGTGTGCCTCGAGGCCTGGCTCACCAAATATGACCTAAAAACACACACAGAGTCCAACGTCGAGAAGAAATAAAGTCCTAATCAAAAGTGAGAATGAAATTCACCCCTTCGTCCTGTCTCCCATCACGCACTCCCTTTTTCAATTCTGAGTAACACGAGTGCGGACGCTGGTGTCTTAGACACGTACCCCACACCCAACTGAAACCCTCGCCTTTCCAGAGGGGCAAAGAGAAAGTCCCTCTGAGGGACAGAAGCCAAACATGGGAAGGGGCCACCTCATCAGAAACGCCAGGGAGGACTGCCCACGGTTTACTGGACAGATATTCACTGCAGCCCGGACTCGGCAGGCACCGGGACATAGATATTGACTGCAGCCCGGACGCAGCGGACACGGGGACAGACACCGTACTCCTCAATGGTCTTGAAGAAACACTATTAGGTCAAAGGTCCAGAAGGACATTCACAGAGAACAGAAGTTCACAACAGCAAGTTTAAGGGAAGAGCGATGCTATTTGGGGATCCGGATACACAAAATCCGAGGAACGCAGGAAACACGGCATTGCTGCCATCCTCAGTGGCTACATCCTTAACACTCTGCCATCGGATGCCCTGGTACACGAGAAGGCTGACCCCGGCCCAGAGCCTGAGCGCCTGCCCCCACACTGTCCTGACACAGCACCGGCTCAGCTGCGTGGGGGGCATCCGGCCAGGGGACCCCCTTCCCCCCACCCCTCTGCAAAGGCTCTCTGCCGGAGTGAGACTTTGTGAGGGCTCCAAGAGGACAGGTAGCAGCTGGGGAATGTCCCTGACCTGATGAACTTGGACTCCACGGGGTCATACAGGGACATGAGCACTTCGGCATCCTCCCCGATTTTGCAGACCACGTTCTTGAGGTTGACGAACAGGGCGAGAGAAGGCGTGGCGGCAAACCGGGCCTGTCTGTTAATGTCCACGTTCTGCTTCTGAGACTGGGAGGAGAAGCACAGCAGAGAGTCGGCGTCAGCAACGCCCGCCGCCAGCCCTGGTTCCTGTAGCCCCCGCGGTCACCTGTCAGCACGACGCAGCAAAACCCACTCACGCGGTCACTTCCTTGTCCCCACTTCAAGGTCTCAAACCATACCTGCAGCTGACGGGAAATAAGGACACCTGTGCGACGGCCACGCCCACCCCCCCGGGGTGCACCGAGCATCGTCTGCAGGGCTCCACCGTGTCCACGGGTCCGACCCACAAACCGGCACGGTGGCTACACATGGAGCCGTCTGTTTAATGTTGGTTCTCCCAGGAGACTCACCGGCCCTCGGAGGACCCCTCGGTCTTCCTCCCCACTACGTCCCCACTGCCCGGCCCACAGCAGGTGCACAACACCTGCCGGACGCACAGACGGCCAGTCGGCCCCTCAATTTCTGAATGCCCACTCTGCACAAGACCCCACAGACGGCTACGGGGGGGGGGGGGGGACAAGACCAGGAAGACGTGTGCCCCGCCCTCGTCCAGCGGAGACGGCGTCACCCACCACTCGAGTCAAAGAGCACTCGCAGAATCGAGTGTCGTTGCCCAGGAGACGAGGACCCGAAGGCCACGCCACGAAACCTGCCTCCTGATGCACCCTGCACCCCTCGGGAGACGAAACACCATTGGGTCACCAGCGACAGTGTCCACGCCGGGCCCCGCGCCCTTTGTCCCCGGGCGGGTGCACCGCACGGCGGTGCCTGCACGGCCCCTTTTCCGGTGCCACTTCCGGGCGCCGCTGACGCCAGACTGGCGCCGAGCGCGGTGGCTGGGGACGCGCTCCAGGAAGTGAACGGCGCAGGGCACGTGGCCGGACGCGCTCACCTTCTCCTCCTGCAGCCTCTCCTCCACCTGCTTCGAGGCCACCTCGTGCGCTCTGAACAGGCTGATCGTGCTGGTCAGCTCCGGGTCCAGGATGTTCCCGTCTTCGTCCCTCACCACCAAGTCCAAGTCGAGGATTCTAGAACGACAAAAGTCCAGAACTCCAGGGGCCCGACCCAAGGGCCTTGAATGTTCAGGCACAACTTCAGCCCCAGCAACCGAGCGGAGGAAAACATCACAGGGAGTCGGGGTCACCCACGAACATGTAGGGGACCTAATTCTGCAAGGTCACTTTCTTTAACTGGAAACACATTCCCTTGGAATCTAAAAAAAAAAGTAACAGAAACCTCCACTGCCACAGTGCCTGTGCCTTACAGTGAGGAACTTCACGGATCTACAAAGTCCAGGTGAAGTGCGTGTTACTAATCACTGTGCAAACACTGTGAGTAGTTCAGAGACACTCGTGCTACGCATATTCTGGTAGGTTCCACCACACAGCTTTCCTTCCACCTGGGGGCAGTTCTAATCCCTGAATTGGCCCGTCAGAAAATTTTCAGTGAGGATGTTCTATCGTGTCTCAACACCAAACCTACGGAAGTCATCCACAGGAGCATGAGGCAACTTGCTGGCCGAATGGTTCAATGCAGCGGCCAACTGAACACGTGAGCGGCGTCTGGCCAATGAAGCGAACCCATCTCCGCCTGGAAACATCCTCTCCATTTCCCCTAACCCAACAAAATCGGTGATTTTTACCATAATTGTTATTTAAGGACAAACGAAGGCAATCACGTAAAGAACGGAAGCCAAGAGCTGGGCGACAGCTGTGGCCTGTCCGGTGTTCCTTCCAGTAAGACGGGAAGATCTGAACCACGGACGCCTTGCACTCTGCCATGGGGATTTTCTGCCTGCTGGCCACAACTCTACGGAAGCAGGACATTTTGATTTTTTTCTAACCCTACGACACAGGCAAGTCTGTCTAGAGAGAGGGAAGTGTCAAACGGAGAGGGCTTCCAGGAGGCAGTGACGGAGACGAACACTGACTTGGCAGCGGAGACCCCGTCCAGACGAGGCGCGAACACTCCAAAGGCCACCCCGTGCCGGGCAGGGGTCTGCGGCCGTGCCAGAAGGCTTCTCGTGGAGAGCTGCTGGCCCACGGCGCCGTGTGGAAGGCAACCACAGGAGCCTCTTTTTTTCCCTTGGATGTCTGTTAAGCACACTCACTGAGGGTGAAGCAGACCACATGGGGCCTGTGAGCAGCATGAGCGTGAACAGGCTTTTCTGAGCAAATGATCAGAGGCCTCTCGCCCTGCGTGAAAACAGCCTGCAATCATTGCAGGGTGCCCCACGAGGCACAGAAAGGCATTAAAAAGAAAGAAGAGCCCTTTAGGCTCTCGTTAACTGTCTTTGCAGCATGCTTCCCAGATATTACTGCTCATCGCAGCCCTGAACTGAGTGCGCCCCTGGGCAGTGAGTGCTGGTGTGGGCGGGGTGCATGCTAATGAGGGGGGAGGGGATCCGGCCTGGTGTGGGAGGAGCTACAGAGCACCTGGCTTAGGGCTGGCCAGACGGTCCTGGCCACTAACGCTGTCCGCACAGCACCAAGCACCCTGAGGAGCAGAGCCCCAGGCCATGGGCCCACGGGCTGTCCACAGCCTGCCACGTACATACTCAGGAGGAAACCTGAAGTCAGAGAATCATCTAGAAGAGCCCAGAGCCTGGATCCTGAGCCAGAGCCCTCTCAAGGCAGAACCCAGGCTCTTTCCGGAATGCCACAGGCAACACCACGGGAAGGGGCCTGTCCCGGGCCTGTCCCAGGTCAGCCCGTCCGGGGCCCTGTCTTCCTCATGCCAACCCTTCCCCGTGCCGTCCTGTGCCCGGAGGTGCCAGACCCAGAGGGAGCCTCCAGCGTCGGCGCATCTCAGCCGCGCACGACAGCCCAGTGCCACGAGAGGCCAAGCCCGTGGGGCAGCCCTTGAGAGGAAAGGAGGTGGACGTGCCCAGGAACGCACACGCAAACCTGGATGTGGGTTCTGTACGTGCGTGTTTCTAGAACAGTGGCCTCGGCTTGAATCAAGTGACTTTCCTCAAACGTCTCCCAGAAACCGTTTTACTCCCAGGCTCGCAGCACTGTGACTTTTTTACTTTGTGTCATTTTTTCTGAAGGAACTAGAAAGACGTGCAGAGCACCGGTCTACAGAGAAATGCCGGCACACACCTGGGTTCCGCGGGCAAGACGCTGTCTTATTAAGGACCGTGTCTCCCGTCAAAGCCGTGAATTATGTCTGGAAACACTTCCTCTCTGAAGCGGGCTGTTCCGGGACATAATGTCCTTTGGGGGCGTCCTGCAGCCAAATTAGCCAGGTGGCTCCTGAACCCAAGCTCAAAATGCAATACTCGCACAGAAAATAAAATCAAAGCCCCGAGAGCTGGGTTTCTTCAGGCAGCCGCCCGTGAAGTGGGTTTCACTGTGGCCTTCTCAAGCATGCTCTCCCCAGATCCCACGGACTTCTGGGAAAACAAACCAGAACCTGCTCCTGCAGCCTCCCTAGTCCAAAGACCACGTGAATGGAGTGAATAATGTGGCTTTTAGACACCTTTCACACCTGAAAGCACGAATCCCAGAAAACAAAAGGACATTCTACTTCTGGTGCTACAGGAAGGTTCTCCAGGTTACCGTGAGCAACGAGGGATGAACCGCCCCCTCCTGTCTGCGCGTGTGCACTGACAGGTAAAATCAGGGGCCGGGTAAAACCCGAGGCCTCCCCACCTGCTGCCTATTGTAGGGCAGCCCTGCCTCTGATGTCTGAGACTTCTGGCCAGGGGCCCAGGCAGTGGGAACCAGGTTTGTAGGAAGCGGGTCCCCCGGGGTCTGCCTTTTATCAGCTCTCCAAGCGATGGTGACACAGACCAGCATTGGGGACCCTCGGGACCAGATCACGTGTAAGGCTTCCTGCAGCTCTGGCCAACCAAAGCATCCTTCTTCCGTCTGAGGCCCCTCAGAATCAGGCTGCGGCAGCTCAGTTCTGCTCCGGATTGGACATCGGGAGCTTGTGGGGGGGGAAACCTGCAGCCCATGGCGGGGAGAACCTGCAGCCCGTGGCGGGAGGGAGCACACCACACCAAGGGCACCCCAGCACAGCTGGGAGGAGGCTGGCCAGAGGTGGGAGCTTATGCCCACACTCACTCTGTGGTTTGTGTGAGATTCCCCTCGGCGGGCTCTACGGCTGTCTGCCCAAGCTGGCATCGCTCTACCAGTGACACATTTAAAGGGAACCTCTGGTGGCCCTTTCAACTCCGAGCACCTGGGGACCCACAGAAAGAAATCAGGTGCCTGTTACTGCACCAGGTACCCCCATGCCTGGCCTCCGGGTCAAACCCTGCACAGAAAAACCCCTCCTTGCTGGGGACGTCGTCGTCGGGGGGACAGGCGCCCTGACCCCAGGTTCTTGAAGGGACGAACAGGTTTCTGCTGTGACTCAGAAAACTCCTGGTTTTCCAGATGCAACAGGAAATCCCTCATCCTTCTCAAAATGAAAATCACGCCGCCATCTGGATGCTGGAAGTGTGGTTTTTATGATAAAATATGTGAGCCTCCTCAAGGCCGACGCCGGTGTTGAGATACGGAACAGTTTAAGCGTGCAATCGCCTCTCAGGCAAACAAACCTGTTTCCGTAATCGATTTTGGCAGTGACCTTCTTCTTCAGCTCCTTGAGCTCGTCCTGCGGCAGGGTCCCCGACAGGATCTGCGAGCGCCACTCGATGAGGTCGTAGATCATGTGCCGCACGCTCTGGAACATCTCCCTGTTGCCTTGCTGCGGGGGGCGGGGGGCGGGGGGGGTACAGAGAGGCCGTGTCAGCGCTCGGGGCGCAAAACCGCACCGTGCACCTTGCTTCCACACACACACGCTTCACAGGACAGAGCGCAATGTGGGTCAGATAACACGTCCTACGGAATCCGGTTCCTACCAGACGCTGAGACGAAAAGGCTAAAAAGTAAAGGGTGATCCTCAGTATTGCCGCCTGCACACCGGACTGCGGACGGCTGAGTCCAGAGGACGACAATCCGGACCGAGAGTCTCAAAGCCAGCCCCACACTGGGGAGCCCGGCCCCAGAGGGGCGGCCGAGGACTCCCCTTCGGAATCGGTCAGAGCGTAAACACCTGGCCTACCCGGTCTCCGGGGTCCCGTACACACGGGGAAGCCGACCCTGGGGCCTCGCTGCCCCTGGCACTAGAGGACATGGCGGCCGACCCCGGCACACGGTGGGTCACGCAGCACAGGGGAGAGGCCCCTACTAGAAGCCAGACCTGAATCTCCCAGCTCCGGGCGTGTTGATGCTGATGCAAAGTTCACCCTTCGTACCACCTCCTACCTATTTCCGGGGTACTGACGATAAAAGGAAAAGCACCAATCGGTTTTGCAACTGCGAGAGGACAATCCACCAAGGAAACCAGGAACGACCCACAGGAAAAATGACCCATCAGTCCTTCCCGGGGAAAGAAATCTAGGTGAACACTGAGTTGGGGAATCCAGGTGAAAATTCTGAGCATATGGGCCCTATAAAAAATTAAAATGTGCTCACTCGCTGCTGCTTGTTACAATAATAAGGTCTCCTCTAAGGAGCGGAACCTCGCACCCCGCTGTGTGCGGTGTCCAACCTTCCTTCTGGGAATCGGGAAGGTTCTCCGCCACCCCGTGTCACAGACCACCCCAGCAGACTATTCCACACCCCACCGGCTCTTCTTTATGGCGTTACCCTCGTTTTTAATTAATTAAATGAAAATTAAATGGTGAAAACCAATGCCTTACTGAAAAACTATTTCCCCCTTACTAGTTCTCCTTGTCCATTTTCCTAAAGCCATCTCAAATATCTAAAACCCTCCACAGTTTACTAACTTGTCCCCAGCAACACGGTAGAGCAAAAACAAAACAAGAACAAGAACCGTCTATGAAAATAGCCTAAGCATTTCCCTCTGGCTGTGCACAGGCCCGGCCATGCAGGTGTGTAGAAGGCAAACAAGGGTTTTAAGGAGGGGACGAGGGGGTCGGCAGGAACGACCGTGTCAGGGCCACAGGCCGGAAACTGTGTCCGCTAACATCTCAGCGTCGGCTCCTGTTTGTGTTGCTGCCATATTTTTTTTTGTTTAAAAAAATTGCTAAGTCAAACACGAAACACCAACTGCAAAATTGCTCGGATTTACACCAAGCATTCATCGCTAACTTTACGCTTTTAGGTTTTTGAGAACGTTTGATGAACAATTACTGCAACTGCTTATTACTGCGCGTTTACAGGAAACCACTGTGTGGTTAGGAGCGGCGAGGGCCGCAGAGCAGCTGCCGGCTCCGCAGAGAGCTCTGTGTTCCGGAGCAGCCAAGGGAGCCAGCGGGCCGGCTGGCGCAGCCCGGCTCTCTTCGCTCTCTCGCTCGGACGACATTAGCATATGAGAAGAAATCAGCCGTTGGAATGGAAATGGGGGCTAACAAAGGGGAATCTTCTGCAAAGATGAGTTTATGCGCAAGGACAGGCCCCGAGGGAACGGGAGGAGGAAGAGGTCGCAGCCTCCGCCTCCCTGGAGGAATGCGACTTCCTCCCCAGGCAGCAGAGCCGGGCACCTGCACACAAGCCCCCCACCCCCACCCCGCCCCCGCCCCCGCCTCTGACCAGCACCCTTCAGTCACGACAGAAGGCCATGCGGTCTTTCTCAGACAACAAGGGGCCGCAGGTGCAGGCCAGCCATGGCCACCATAAATACACAAACAGGCCGTCTTCTACCGAACCCACCGATAAGCACCTACTTCAGTTTAAAGGCAGATTTGTGCTTTCAAGATCAAACTATAAACACGTTGAGGGCAGACCCGGGCTGCTGGCCTAGTCCCGTCTCTGAAGCCAAAGCGCTCCCTTTCGCACACCAGGAGGGAAAGGCCCACAGCCCTGCCCCTTATGGCCCCTCCATCGCTGTGTGCACACGGCCACACCTCAACTGACACAGCCAGTCAAAGGGCCCACAACACCCCCCCCCCCAGAGGCTGGGCAGAACACTGTGCGTGTGGCTTTGCCCTTTCTGAGCATCGCCGGTCCTGGAGGTCCGTCTGCTTCCGGGGCTCCCAGGGAGCGCAGAGCCCCTGCGGGGACAGTGAAGGCCCAGAAAGACCACCGCTGGCGTCCGCCCCGAACCACGCCCCGCTCTCACCACGTAGAGCTGCCTCCAGATGGCGGACCACTCGCGCAGCGTCGTGGTGACTTCCTGGATGAGTGGCAGGTCGCCCGGGATGACCGTCTCATGTTGCCTGGGGGGAAAGGGGGGGGAGGGCAGCTCAGTCCACGGGTGCGTGAACCTCTGCCACGTGCACCCTGTGAACCCCGCACCTGGGCCACGGAGTGCAGTGCTCCAGCTGGTGGAGAGAAAGCCCACGAATCGGACCGTCCCCTTGCACGGCACGCCTACATCTCTGGGAGTGAGAGGTGGTGCTTGTGTGAAGCCTGAGGACGTCCTGCATGGGCGCTGTCCCCCTCCGACGCCCAGCCACGGGGAAGGAGGCAAGGGACAGCCCACCAGAAGGCTCCAGAACGCCAAGGTCTGGGCAGTGGAAGGAAACGCCCTCCCTCGCATGTGCGCCCGCCTCTCGTACACGTGCCGCAAGTCACAACCAGCCCGCGGGCATCAGCGTGCAGGTCCGGGGGAGAGGCCTTCTGCATGCGTGTCACACGCAGGACTCGTTAGACGGTGATGCAGGGGCGGTCGCCCGTGACGGGCTCTGGGCGGAGCCGCGGCGCTCCAGCGCCCGCCGGAGCCCGTCTCATCCCCAACCCCGATCACGCTCCCCGTCCGTCTCTGCCCCGCAGGTCAGCCCTGGACTCGGCCTCCACTCGCTGCCCAGGTGGGCCTTGTATGTCATCAGATCCACCCGTTTCCTGGCCGTGCTCTGGGCTGGGCGGTGCCCCACGCAGGAGTCCCAACCCTGGACTGAATCTGTGTGGCTTGGGATGGGGGACCACCAGGCCCCAGAGGTCCTGAAGAGACCCCCCCATGTCCTGAACAGACAAAGACTCCAATCAGCACAGGGTGGGGAGGAGGCCCCACCCACAGAGCCTGATTTGTGCAGGGCAGGGCCCTGCATTTGGGCGGAACCCCGACTTCAGCTGAGCACCAGGGTTCAGGCCTGCAAAGGCTCCCTGAGGGTGGGGGGCCCCCGGAGGGAGAAATGACGGGGTCCCGGAGACAAAGTCCGTCTGCGGAGGGGTCTGGGCACAAGTCCTGCGGGAGCAGGAGGGGCCCAGTGCCTGAGGGAGGGGTGCATACGAGAGCAGCCCCCCCCGCAAAATGGTACTTAGGAATTAACCTGGGCCGGGGCGTCTTCAGCGCCCGTGACGAGACGTGACTGCTGACATGGCCCTGCCCGGTCTGCGTCCACATGTCCCTGCAGGGATGCCGACGGAACTGTGGCTCGTGACACCCTGCGGGGCCCCTCACCAAGTCTCAGGGGGGTTTCTCCCCACTCTCGGGGCGAGTACAGTCCTCAGCATGGGGGGGCGGGGGGGCTCTCATCTCACGGATCCTGCGCCCCACGCTGAGTGCGGCAGCTCTTCCCACCGGCTCTTCGGACTCAGGCCGGGTCTCAGCACACGGAGGGGCCCTCCCTGCAAGTGCCGCGTCCTGTTCTCAGGGCCACGGCCTCCTCCCCTTCTCCCTCCTGGTCGGCCCACTCTGTCCCTTGGCCTGAGGTGTCAGCCGGCTCTCACGTGTCTAATCCGGCTGTGCTGTGTTATCTCCGTGACGACCTTGTTACCTGTGGGGGCTGGCGGTGCCCAGACCCAGCCACACCTGCCACACAGGGCCTTAGACAAGACCGAGGGGAAGGGCGTCCGGCGGGGCGCCCGGGAGAATGCATGAGGTGTCGTGCTCCGCCCACGGCAGGACGGTGACTCATGTTAGTCACCTGGCTCTGCGTGAGGGGCTAGACCTCGGGGACAGTAGGCGCTGGAGGTCCTCCTCTGAGTGTCCCCTACAGAGCGGGCACAGCTGGCGTTCTGAGAACCACAGAGGCCGTCTCAAAGGCAGGGGCGCCGGAGGAAGAGCCGAGGAGGGCAGGCTGAGAGCAGCGGGCCCAGGGACCCCGAGGGGCGGCGGCAGACACGGGGCAAGAAAGTGTCACACAAACAGAGAGCTTTGAGGGACGGGGAGCCACAGTGTTGGGCGGTGCAGGAAAGCTCCAGAGGACGAGGACCGAGGAGACACCTCAGGTCTGGGAAGTGGGCTGCACTGGTGCCCGAGTCAGCACAGGGAAGGGGACAGGTGGGAACCGCCGTGTTACTGGGGGAAGAGGTGAGGGAACAGGTGGTGACAGTTAACGATCTGGGCTGTCTGAGAGCCGACAAGGCCAGTGTACGGAGCGCAGAAGAGCCCACGGGAGACACAGGATGCCGACTTTGACCTTGGAGAGCAAGGAGGCGGGTGGGGTGGGACGCAAGCCTGGCCCCCGCTGGAACGGAAGGAGGACAGGAAGGCGGACAGAGGGAAGGGGGAGGGAGGAGACAGGCAGGTGGTCTGGGCTGGGGGAGCCGCAGCAGGAGTGCAGGGCCAGGTAGACAGTGCCGGGTGCAGGGCCAGGCTTCCGAGCGGTTCCTAAGCCGTTCGTTCCCCACCCCCCCCCCACCGAGCTCCACCCGTGGCCCCCGCTGGGATCTGACACCAGACCGGGGACGGGAACGAGGCGTCTCTGTCTGTGTGTGCCTGTCCGTCGGTCTGGCCGGGGGGGACTCTCCTTACTGAGAATTACAGGGGTCTCTTGTTCACTTCACCACCATGCACCATCATCGTCCTGTTTCCCCACACTCCTCGGTCACCGTCCAAGCGCTCTTTAAGAGAGCTGGTCACCCACAGCCAGACCCCCACAGTGACGCGAACAGAGGTCGATGTCACCACACTGAGCGCGCCCCTTCTCCAGTCACGTCCGCAGCAGGGCGGGGGCTCCGAAGCGGCCCTCTGCGTCTTCCCCTGGCGCGACGTTGCACACAGAACGATTCATCTGTGGAAACAGTGCCACGCAGCAGGCCACGCCACGGGCGCCTCGCCGTCACGCTCTCCGTGGGAAGGGGGTATCGTGGAGCTCCAAACCAGGAGTGGCTACTCCCCGGCTCACGTGGGACGTGCCACACCCAGAAAGGCGGCTTTGCACTCAGCCAGAGGGATGTCACCGTGCCGTGGCCACACGACTAGTGACTTTACGACTCACATATTTAACCGAGTGCGAAGCCGTGGCTGAGACATACAAGGACCCGGTCCGCACCTGGCTCTTCACCTGCCCCTCCTGCCCAGTGGGTCCCTGCTCTGCCAGTGGCCTTTTAATCACCTTACCCATCACTTCCAGGGCTGCGAAGAAACGGGCATCACAACTGGACAAGATAGGAAGTGTGCACGGCCCGAGTGGACACCCGCCGTGCACGCTAAACTACCACAAAGTCTCCCAGAAGAGGGTTCCCAGCGGGGGGTGGGGTAGTGGGGGGTGCTGCAGCCTCTGCCACGTGGGGCTGCTCCCCAAGCACGCACAGGGCCCTGGGGCGCTTCCCGAAACTGACGGCAGGTCCAGGGCAAGGGCTGCAGGAGAGCAGACCTGAGACCCTGCGGAGGCTCGAAGCCGGGCTGCACACGACCCTGAGTCCCCGCTTCTCTCCCCAGTCCCGGTCACACATGTGCGTGGGCGGCTCACGCCCACTCTCCACCCCCAGCGGGGCCCTGCCCGCGGAAGGGCCACAAGGCCGCACGCCCCACTCTCCCTTGAAACCCCGAGACCAGACTCACCCTTTTCCTTCGACAATGGCTTCCTTCAGGTGAATATACGAAGCAGGAAATATGCCCTTCGGGGAGGAAACAGAAAACAGTTTTTACGATCAACGTGCACAGCGCTGGCTGACCCATCGGCCGCCCCAAAAGGCGCGGGAGGGGTGGCTGGCTCTGCACTAATTCCTCAGGCCCTCTGCTGAGCCTCACACACGACAACGACCCGAGAAAACAAGCACGAAAGGTGGCGACTCCATGGGCCTGTGTTCCAGAGAGGCCGCTGGCGTCTCAGGAAGGAACAGAGGCAGCCCGTCTGCAAAGGACACAGTTCTGGGGGACCCTCCTGCACCTTCCCCACAGGCCACGCCTCATTTTCACTGCGGGCCCGGACGCAGGCAGAGCAGGGGCCATGGGTGCCTGCACTCATGGTGGACGATGGTCTCTGACCATCCCCGCCCTCGAAATGCTCAGACCGCCACCAAGATCATCAGTTCGCACTACTGACTGACCACCGCGTGTCAGTGACCACTTACCTGACCACCACCCCCCAAGACTTTCACAATAGTCTGCGAACCGAGGGCCTATCTGATAAAATGCAGAAATGGGTGTATTTCACCCGATCCGTACCACCCCGGTGTTCGTGCCATGGACACACAGGCCCGACTGCATGGAGCCTGGAGACAGCCCCACCGGGACGCCCAGGGCTGGGCACAGCCCGCACCGAGCCAGGAGCCGCACCGGGCGTGCCAGACCTGCTCCCTGACCAGACGAGGCTGCAGGCCCTGCTCCCTGACCAGACGAGGCTGTCCGGTCCTGGCAGGAGGCAGAGCCGAGCAAGCACCCAGAAGGCAAGGGCTCGCCGGCCGGGGGTGGCTCCCTGCGTGCGATCCCAGGTGCGCAGCCGAAACGCTTTCGGCAGCACCGGTGGCTCTGACACGCCTGCTGTGGCAACAGGCGCTCCTGCCTGGGCTCCCCAGCATCCGGCCCCCACACATCCACGCAGGCCACCCAGGAAACCACAGCACATTTATCGTGCTGGGGAAGGACTCGGCCCCATGATGCCGGACCCACCGGCCTACGGGAGGGACATCTCACAGACGGAGAAACAGCACAGGGAAGGCAGGAGTGGGGTGGAAAGACAGAGGCAGAGGAGCAAAGACGGTGGTGGTCCAAGGCAGTCCACGGCCCAAGGTCTTTATTAACAAAGACCGAACGTGGGGCCGCAGCTGCAGGGCAGCTCTCTTAGTCATAAAAGGGGCCACCGACGTGGGCTGCAGCTTCCCCGGGCGACTGTCCCACCATCCAGCCAGCTCCAAACAGACCTTGATCACACCTCACGGCCCCAGGCCACTGGATGCAGAGACTGGCTGCCCAGCCTGGGGCTGGCAGGGTGGGTGGGGTGTCCCTGCTGAGCCCCCAACTTCAGAAGCCTCAGTTACAGGCTCAGGACCCCAGGAGGGGCCCAGCCCACCAGGGAGGTGAGGAAAGGCAAAGCTCAGAAACAGGAGTAAAACGAGCCCTCTGTCCGGCACAGTTAGATGTGAAACGTGGACAGGGTGGCGTGGACAGCCTAACCACAGCTGAGAGTGGACATTCCTTCTAGATCACAAAGGGAAAGCGAGGAGCCATCATTAGGTGGGTGGCGCTGAGGAGGGAAAAGCCACAGCAGAACTGTGCCCGGGAGTGCCCGCCACAGCGACCGGGGTGTAATTGTGGGTCTCAGCCCGCCAAGAGCCCGGGTGAGCGCAGCCCCTCCCTCCACGAGCCGGGGTCGGCAGCGTAAAAATAGCCACGGGCGAGAGGCAAAGGAGCGTGTGTGAGCTCACAAGGCTGCACGTTTATCGCCCAGGAGAACGGAAGACAGAACATCGTGACCGGTCTGCCGGTGTTGGTGTTTGCTCTCCGCGGTCACGGCACCCCCGCGGTTCGCCTGTGCATCCTGCACCTCAGTGGGCGGGAACGTCCACCAGGAAAGGAAGGGGTCCCACCGTCCCCCTGCACAGGGGGACCACCTATCACAGCCCGGTGGCTTCCCCCTGCCCCCCGGAAACACAGCGGCAACTGCTGCGTCCCCACACCGTGCCGAAGAAAGCAGTGCGGGGCAGTCCACACTGCAGCCCACGCACGGTCTAAACTCAGAGAGAGAGATAAGTAAGGAGAGCGCGTAGGCACAAACGAGATGGAATCGATTTCCTCTCACGGGGTGATTTACGAAGAGACGGGCGCTGGGTGTAATAATAAAAAAGAACGACTTACCTTCTTAGACTTTTTCCTTAAGGTGTAGCCGCGGTACCACCCTGGACAAACACAAAGGGGACACGGTTAGGACAAGGAGACATCGGAGGGTCTGAACAGCACCTTCGTGTGGGACCCTAGGGGGTCCGTCTGTCACCAGCAATCAATGCTCCTAACGCTGTGGCATAGACTGGGGGGGGGGGGTGCGGGGTCTTGCAGAGGTCACCTCAAGGCTGTACCTGAGGCCTGGCTAGCGGCCTGGACAGACAGACGCCAGCTCCTTCACCTCCGTCGGCCGCACGTGGCCTCGAAGGCGTCACTTTAAAGTTAAGAAGCACAAGTCTGAGGGGAGGAGTGTCCCTTGCCCACTGGGCCCCGAGCTGGCTCCTGTCTCTCCCTCTGTCTGACGTGGACTGGGGTCACCGCCAAGCGCAAACACCAGCATCCTCAGTTCATCCAGGGCTGCCCCGAGACAGAAATCCTACTGAGAGCCAACGTCCTCCCTCTTCAGGGCAGGAAGCAGCGGTCAGGACCATGGGCCCACCTCCCGCCTTGGGGTCTGGCTCAGACTCGACGCCCCATTCCGTCCCCATGGGGATGGAGGGAGGAGGGAGGGTGGAGGGAGGACAGAGGGCCGGACCGACGGCCACAGCCGCTGGCAGGAACGCCATGCTGGAGGGAAGAGTCCCCGCAAACGACAGACCGGCCAAACTCGACCGCACCCCAGCCCCCCCACCCCCGCAGGCACGAGGGCAGACACTGCCCCTGCAAATGGCCACATGTCCACTGCTGGTGACGGCCTCCCGGCGACGCCACCACGGCGCGACGTCTGTGGACGTTTCCTCACCCCAAACCCTCTGGAGTCACTGTGGGACGCCTCCCTGGGAGACAGGCACCCAGAGCTCGGTCCCACCCCAGCCCGGCCCGCAGGGGCAGCAGGCCAGGCCCGGGGACCTCCGCCAGCACGTGCCACACGCAGGCTGGGCGGCTCCCGCGAGCCGGCAGACACCGTGTCTTCGCAGAGCGCCCGGAAGTCAGCCTCAGAAGCCAGGGCGTCCGTCTGAGCTAGCTCTGGAGCGGGGCCCGGGCAAACGCGGCGGCCAGGGCGGGACCCCGCCGAAGAAGCACCCGTTTTCACGGCCGGGGGTGGGGACGCCAGAGAGGGCCGGGGCTCAGGAGAGCAAGGTCCTCCGGCGTGATCGAGCAGAGAGATGCCGTGAGTGCCCGGCACAGGGTGCGCAGACGCCCAGGCGCCTTGCCAAGGACTGGGGGAGACCTCAAGATGACCAGCTGAAGCCAGGTCACTCCCCTGACAAGGGCACCCGAGAGAGGGCCTGGGGGCACAGTGGGCAAGGCGGGTGCAAACGGCCGGGTTGCAGCCGCACGGCTGGACGGTTGTCTCCGGGGCGCTGCACCGCCCCGAGTCAGCACCCTCGAGGGCGGTATTCGCAGGCCGAGACAAGCAGCCGGGGGCCCGGGGACGGGAGGGGGTCAGTACACTCAGGGGTCCGAAGCCCCGTGTACTCGGCGTCAGGGGCTGCCCACCCCCCTGCCGCTGCGGGGCCTCTTCTGCACTGTCAGTACCGGTGCGTCCTTCCTGCTCTGAGCCTGACGCGGGGTCAGCGTCCCGATTACGTAAGGAGACACTGCCAAGTGACAGGAGAAAGAGGGAACCGAGTGAAATACAGGCCAAGCTTACACACGGGGCCGAGAGGGGGAAACCGGAAAGGCTCACCCACACACACACACACATATGTATTCAGAGAGGCTTGCACGTCCCGACAGCCGGAGACGTGAACACTTAAAACCCCACGATCAGCCCAGGCCGGGGACGGGGGGGCTCCGCAGGTTGGGGTGCTGTCCCACACACCCGAGGGCTGCGGTCAGGGTGCCTGCAGGAGGCAGCCGATCGATGGACATTTCTCTCTCACATCCCCGTTTCCCACTCTCTCCCCCCACCCCCCTTCCTCTCCCTCTAAGACCAGTAGAACGTGTCCTCGGGCGAGGATTAAAACAATCGAAACATCAGGAAAGAGCATGAGAACCGCAACGATGAGAGCAGCAGAGAGTGGGACTTAGTAGGATGTGGGTCGCCCCCGGGCACTGTGGGTGGAAGTGGAAACCACGGCAACGCGTGTGGGAGCGGCCGTCCCCACGGATCCGAAGTTCATGTCCTGATGCCCCCCCGACCAGCAACCCCCTCCTGGGAATGCACCCCAAAGCCCCGAGTACCCCCACCCGCGCACGGCGGGATGGACACGGGGGGCCACGGCTGTGTGGTCCCGCGGGGGCAGGAAGAGGAGGCACGGGAGTGCCCGCGGTGGGGGGGACGTCAGGGAGACGTGGGGGGTGCCCACGGAGCAGAGAGCGCCCGGGGCGAGCCACGCAGAGACAGCGGGGTTTGGAGTACAGCTCGGAGACACGAATCACAGACAGAGGGGGAGCAAGGACCACACTGACATTCACGAAAACCAGATGCGCACCAGCCGGAGAGAGAGCCCACGAACACACACACAACCCACTCCGAACGCAGCAGCGGGGCTTCCTAGGGGGAGGGGAGGGGAGGGGACAGGAGGGGAGAGCAGCGAGCCGGCTCTGGGCTATCTTTTCTTTCCCTCGTGCTGGCAGGCGGCAGTCTCCCTCCTAACGGCCCTCCTCGGCAGAAGGACCCGTCGATGGGTGGCCTCCCCAGGACTCTGCACGCACATCACCCCTTCGGCCAACCGAGCCCGCACTGCGTGTGCCCGGCGCCGCCCCGGGCAGGGCAAACCCGCAGGCCGGTCCGACCCGACTGCCACCCTGCAGGGCTCACACGCTGGGAGGCTCCCTGCGACACGCAGGAGGCACAGCACGACCCCGGCTGCAGGGCAGAGACTGCGGTTTAATCAAAACAGTAATTTCCTGATCTCCGAGTAGGGCCTGTGCTCTCTCCCTCGGGCACGGCGGCCAGGCGCACCAGGGCCACCGAAGATCACTGCGCAAACATCTGGGGACCTGGGTCGGCCTGACCTCGGCCCCCGCAAAGGCAGGGCATGCGCGCCCTCAGCGGCCCCTCACGCCCCTCCCCGCCGCACAGCAACCGAGCCTCCGGCAGCAGCCCCAGACAGACACATTACCCGTCCCCGGAGGGCAAATTTGCTTTCTGAATCTTACTGTCAAGAGCGAGCCCCTAGAAATGGTATATTCTCTGGTGCAACCTCCGCTACATCCTGCGAAGGATCACGCAGAAAAAGAAAATCAAATTTGACAGACAGAAATAAATTCTCATAGAGGAAAAGTGGGAGGGGGTAGGGGCAAAGAGGAAAGAAGAAAATGCCAAACTCTAATACAGTATATGAAATCTACTTTTTCTTTTTCTTTTATTATTTCACTTTTTATTCATTATCCTACTACAGTCATCCCAAGTTGTCCCCTTTGCCCCCCTCCACCCAGCACCCCTCACTCCCTCTGGCAACCCCCCCACTTTCTTCATGTCCATCAATCCGTGAACTTGAAATAGAATAAAAGCAGAAATAGCAGAAAAACAATTATTCCATCTATATTTGATGGTAATTAAATCACAAAGTCTCCCAAAGTCCAAACTGGTCCCCCAGACCCACATCTCTGACCTGGTTCTGAGTCAAACCAAAAGACGGTTTCCAAACCAGCGGATTTCATTTGTCGTCAAAGCCTTTACAGAGAGGGGAGCATTTTAAACAGAAGTTGGGAGACCGACTGGCCCAGCGAATCGGGGCTCACTGAAGGGTCCTTTCTCAGGGTGCCGGCCAGAAAGTCAACCGCCTGCTCTCCGGGTTCTCTCTCTGCGGGTTAGACACGTGACAGAGGTCACTGCCAGCCCGAGGGTCCCACGGCTTCGACAAGGGCATTCTTGTTCGACAGCGAGGGGCGGAGAAGGACAAGATGTCGCAGGCCCTACTCACCCAGGCCGCACAGGACATGTTATCTGTGCAGAAATGACGTCACCGCCCCGCGTTGACTAACCAGGATCCCAGCGCAGGCTGACCCCGGGGCAGAAATAAAGAAGGGGGAGGAGCATTTTCCCCTTCGGATCAGGGACTGAGATGAGAGGTTGGACCCTTGACCCCCACTAACTTCTCTCTGTCTCCTCTCAGCCACTGGCCAGACACAGTGAGACCGGATGAGGCCGCCGGCCCGTCCGCTCCAAACTAAAGACCAGCGTAAGGCACTGGCCGCCCTCCTCACCCGCTCCCGGCTGGGCTCTGTGGGGCCCCCCACGGAAGCCTTGTTCTGTTTCCAGTAGGACTTTTGTAGGGTGAGGGGGGCTCGTGGAGTAGCAAGTCAGCGCGGGTCCCAGGGGGAACGAGGGACATGAACGTGGGTGTGTGGCCAGGGCGGCACCTGTCACTGGCATCTGGGAGGACACCGGGGCCAGTCGGAGCTGGCCCCCAGCAGGAAGGCAGAACGCAGCTTCCGCAGGTGCCGAGTGGATCTCAAGGACGGAGTCTGAGGTTCGGCGCGGTGCCGGACACGGGGCACCTGTCAGTCCTTCGGTCCTCCCCACCCCCTCCTCCCACTTGGCAGGGTCGGGCTAAACCCCATCTGAAAGCACTTTCGTTGTTGTAATCATCGATTCTCATGGCTTCCTCTTATTCCCAGGCTGCACAGGCGTCCACCCTCCGGGCAGGAAGTCAAGCCACCGACGCCAAAACTCTGCCGCACACAACTCCTGGACGGGACGGGCAGAGGGTAAACCCCAAGGCTGTCGCTGCGTCTCCTCTGCGGCAACCTCCGGGGAAGCGCCCGCTACAGGGCGGCCCGTTCGCACGGCCCGCAAAACGGCAACGGGAAAAGCGGCCGGCTGGGCGCCAAGGACGCCGGGAAGCCACCTCCGCAACTGTGGGCTTGCCTGGACAACTGTAACAGCTGCTTCCCTGCCGCACGTCCCACAGGGCGGGGCCGGCTCTGCTCCCTCCTAGGAAAGTGGGGCCACCGATGGAAAAGAGGCAAGGAAGCGAGAACTGGCGATTCGGGGTCCTCCGAGGGTGTTATTAACAAACCGAAGTGACAGGACGAAAGGTCTCACCATTCCCATCACACCCCCTCGAAACAGTGACTTCTACCAAAATATCTGAAATGTGCTTTTAAATTTTTTTTCCAAGGAGTCGGTTATTCACAGTCAGGGTTTACACACATTTGCAAAAAAGGAACCCATGAGTTGTTGTTTTTCTATAATGAAAACAGCTTTTCCAACAGAAAGTTTTAAAGGCTAAGAAAATGAATTTTTGGCTTGCAGCTCACCTTAACAAAGCCTTCGTGGAATAACGGACAGCTTCCCCGCTGTCCTCGCGGAAAAGGGCCTCCATCGCCCAAGAGGACCCCTCACAGCAGAAAGGCACATGCGTGTGCACGCTCCCTTGACCACGTAACGCCCTGCCCACTGGGCAGGGAAGGAGCACGCTAACTGCCCAGAACCACCAGGGAAAAGACACCGAAATGCCTACGCACCTTCGTACGTCTCCAGGATGTGCACGGTGTCCCCGATCTGCAGCGAGAGTTCGTCCACTCCCCGGGCGTCGTAGTTGTAAAAAGCTGCGAGGGCGAGAGAGAAGGGGGCGGGAGAAGTCAGTGGGGGGGAGGGGGGAGCGGTGCCTGCCCCCACTGCCCATGTCGGCCTGTTTCTGACGTTAAAATGCACTGTCTGTGCCCGGGTCTTCTTCTCTGACGCTCACAGAAGTGGCCTTTTCTCTCAGGAGACACGTGTAAAGGGTCACCATTTACACAGAAGACGTCTGTAGCTACGCACGAGACCGGACGACCACAGGTGGTTTTTTTCATCGTGGAGAAGGACACGGGACGGGGGTCTGCCTCTGAACCATCTTTAAACGCACGATCCAGTGGCAGTCGGCACATCTGAATGCTGTGCTCCCGGCACCGCGGTCCCCTTCCAAGGCCTCTCCGTCCCTCCGAACAGAAAGCCCGTGCCCATTAGGCGACCGCTGCCCACGGGTCCCTCCCCCGCCCCTGACGACCCGGACCGACTTCCTGTCTCTGCAAATTGGGGGGCTCCGGCTCCCTGGCATCAATGGGACCACAACACGGGCATTTGGTGTCTGGCTTCCTTCCCTTGGCAGCACGTTCTCCAGGTTTATATCCACGGTGCCTGGTTTTAGGACCACATCCTTTCTGTGGCTTAGTAACACTTACAACAGGAACAAAACTGAGGATGCCCCTAACATTTGAATTGTCACTTCACATACTATCTTGTATCCCCATTAGTAGTCCTTTTCCATTGGAAGACTTCTTCCTAACGATGAATCAGTCACACCTGGACTGAGAACTTTCAGGAAACCAAACTGGTTTTTAAAAAAATAAAAAGGCAACCCACTGAAGGGGAGAACATATTTGCCGATACATCTGATAAGGGGTTAATATCCAAAATGTATAAAGAACTTAACAAAACTCAACACCAAAACCACAAACAATCCAACTGAAAAACAGGCAAAGGGTTCTGAGGCGGACACTTCTCCAAAGAGGACACACGGACGGCGAGTGAACATGTGGAAAGACACTCAACATCGCTAATCATGCGAGAGACGCAAAGTAAAACCACACTGAGATGTCACCTCACACCCGTCAGAACGGCCGTCACCACTAAATCAACAAACAGCAAGTGCTGGCGAGGGCGTGGGGAAAGGGGGACCCTCGGCACCGCTGGTGGGAGTGCAGGCTGGTGCAGGCACCGTGGGAGGCGGCACGGAGTTCCCTCAAAGAAATTAAAAATGGATCTGCCTTTCGATCCAGCGATCCCACTTCTGGGAATATACGCCAAGAAACCCAAAACACTGACTTGAAAGAACACAAGCACCCCTGTGTCCACTGCAGCGTTATTTACAATCACCAAGATGCGGAAGCAGCCCGAGTGCCCGCCGGGGAGTGAGTGGGTAAAACGACCAGGGGACGTTTACACAGTGGAATTCTGCTCGGCCATAAAAAAGAAGAAAATCTTACCCTTTGCAACAGCACGGATGGACCTGGAGAACACTGTGCTACGTGAAAGAAGCCAGTCAGAGAAAGACAAGCGCCACATGACCTCACTCCTGTGTGGAATCTAATGAACAAACTGAACTAACAAGCAAAACAGAGAGAAACTCAGAGAGAGGAGGGTGACAGCTGGGGGGGGGGGGGGGGGGTAGGAGGTGGAGGGATCAGGCAATATGGAAAAAGGGCTCGTGGACATAGACGACAGGGTGGCAATTGCGGTGCGGGGTGATGTTAAGGGGCATAAATAGTAATCGAAAAAATGCAATAAAATAAGCCCTGGCTGGCATAGCTCAGTAGATTGAGCATGGGCTGTGAACCAAAGTATCGCAGGTTCGATTCCCAGTCAGGGCACATGCCTGGGTTGTAGGCCACGGCCCCCAGCAACCGCACATTGATGTTTCTCTCTCTCTTTCTCCCTCCCTTCCCTCTCCAAATATAAATAAATAAAATCTTTAAAAAAAAATTCTCCTCGCTCCCGTCATGTCCAAACTCTCCTGGCAAGCACAGTGGGCCCTCCAGCCCCTCAGCTGGCCCCTCACCTGACCCCTCACCTGACCCCTCCCGCCACACATGCCCGGGCCCTGCCTCATCCCGAAAGGAAGAAGCCAACTCACACCATACCTGCGTGCACTGGCGCCTCCTCCCCTCGCCAAGTGGCCCGTCCTCCCCCGCGTACCACCTCTTCCAGAAAGCCACGCCCAGGTAAGTCGGCTCTGCCCACCCCCTTCCTCACCACCTGCGGCACCGGAGCACCCCACTCCCCGCTGGCTGTCGGCTCCAGGACCGAGCCCCCGACGGGGACAGCAGCCCAGACGTCGGCCCCAGAAGCCTCCCGGGTTGTCACGTTCACCACAGACAGCACGCAGGGAAACACTGCCACCCGTGAAGCCCTGGTGACCTCAGCCCATGACCCACCCTCTCTGTGGTCCGCTCCCCCATCGGCAAGAGGTGGCCGCAGACACCTGCAGGTCACAGGACTGTGTGTGCACCTGGTGCCTTAAAACAGCGCCACGGACGGGTCTGGCCACTCGGCGCAGTGGGGTCGACAGGGAGCGCTTGGATGGTACAGGCTCGTGTGGTGGCCGGGAACACTGTCTGTACGGCCGTAAGGACTCCTGTCGCCCCCAGAATCCCCCTGAAAATGCCAGGGCGAGCACGCTCGCTGTCCCGTGTTCGCAGGACCACAATACATCAAAAGCCGTATTTAGGTAGAAAATTCCATTTTCCCAAGCGTTTTCCTGTATTTTCACAAAAATTTAATGACCTCAACTTACCTAAACGGTTACTAGCAGTCGTTTAAGTTTATGTGGCATTTTTACGGTGAACCTTTAGCACGGAACGGCGGCACCCGGAGCTCCGAGCACATGCCAGCCGCCCCCCCGTTCACACGCCCACATCCCCGGGCGTGCAGGCACCCGGACCCCCTTCCCCAGAACGAGCCGGCGGTCCGTGCCCACGGGGCCCGTGCGCGTCAGCACCGTGAGAGGGAGAGTCACCACCCCTGCTCCGCCTGACCCCGAACACGCCGCCCAGGGACGTGAGGGAGGGGCTGCAGCTCCCAAAGGAGAGGAGGGCTCCCATCTGCCCCCATGTCGCTAACGGTGCTCATGCTACGAACGAAGCCACGGCAACCGGCGGTGTGACGTCGGGATTCCACGAACGATGTGACAACGACGAGACAGTGATAGTGGTGGTGGTGATGAGGATGCTGATGATAGTCATGATGATGAGGATGGTTATGTTGATGGTGATGACAGTGCTGAGGATGGTGATGGTGACTGTGGTGATTATGATGGTGATGGTGGTGGTAATGGGGATGGTGAGTACGCTAATGATGATGGTGATGGTGATGGTGATGATGGTGCTGCTGCTGCTGCTGCGACACCGGCTGGCACTCACTGAGCATGTCTGTGGGTTAGGCACTGAGATAAGCACGTCACACACTCAGACTGATGGAACCCTCACAGCAGCCCCATGAGAGGACGCAGAACTCTTCCCATTCCCTCATCAGGGGCCGCGTTCCGGCTGCTCGGAGCTGGAGGGGCTGCGTCCCGGCCCACACGGGAGCAGCCGGTGGAGAGGCGGAACAGAGCCCAAGGCCAGCAGGCTCCAGGGCCCCGGGGAACACCTGCACAGTCTTGTCCTCAGCCCTGGGCCCCCGTCTCTGGGCCTCGGACCGACCTCCTGATGGCAGATGACAATGTCCAGCGTGGAGTCCCCCGGCAGGCACACCGGCCTGCACACGCCTGAGGTCCGCCTGCGTCTGTCTAAAGCGGGGTGCCCACGGACGGCTCGTTCCGCATGCAGAGAAATGAGTGGGGTGACTCCAGAAACACAAGGTCGGTTTAACATCCAGCAGCCGATCAGTGTAATTCACCACATTAACAGAGTAAAACGTTTAGGAACCACATGATCATCCCAACTGGTGCAGAAAAAGGGTCTGAGGAAATGTAACTCCCACTCAGGAAAACACGATGAAGCTGACCCGACTGCTCTGGCATTAGGGAAACCCACGGTGACCCATCACCTGTCCGACAGCGTCCCGCAGGGAGGAAGTGTGACTTGCTCAGGGTGGCCCAGTGGGCTCAGCGGCCCTGGGACCCAGTGGTGTCTCCCCCGACTGTCCCCACCACTGCACTCTGCCCGCCCAAGCCGTCGCTGTCTCAGAGTCACCGCGAGGAAAAAGAACACTGTGGCTGCTCTCCCAGCTAACTTTGTATCAACTGCACAAACTCTCCTCTCTCTCCACCAGCAGGGCCGCCGTCTGTACACCTGCCTCTGAAACCCTGCACCGCCGCCCTGGGCCTGCCAGACAGTGGCCGAGCTCCCCGGCACAGCATCCAAAGTGCTCTGAGGTCAGACTTCGGCCCGCCTTCCAATATCGTCTTTCTGCCGCCCCACCTCCCCCGGCGCTCCCAGGCCTGCCTGGCGGGGGGCCACCCGTGGTGGAGGCCCCTCCCCCTGCACCTCTGAAGGGCCCCGCTGGTCTGCAGGGCCTGCCTCCAATCTCACACGCTTCTCCACACGCTCCCTGAAGTGTTTCTGCCCACACCGGAAACAAGTCCCTGCGTGCCGGAATCCATTGCTTGCTGCTGACCTTTGCTATCAGCTCGGTGGCATCCCACAGGCTGGGAGAGCTGCTTATTGCCACGTCCCTCTAGCCCAAACTCCTCGGAGGACACAAATAGTTATTCATCCCTGGGTTTTCCCCAGTAGCTGACACCATGCCTTGCGGGTGTTGGATAAAAATGCACTGAATTTAACCAGATCACAAAATACCCCTCTCCTTGGGAAAGCAAGCGGAGACAGAACTGTTCCTTCCTCTTCAAAACGATCTTGCCTTTTACAGGAAGATCTAGGAGGCCAAGATGCATTTATTCCACGAGAAAGAGAGACACCATCCCCGGGTCCCGGCCGGGTCTGGTCCCTGTAATGAATGGGAGGTGTTAACCCGCCCTGGGTGCCCCAGTCAGAAGCCTCCTCATGGCACTCAAGGCCTGACCACACCCCGCTCCTGGAAACCTGCCCAGCTCCCAGCTCAGGGTCCTGCCCCGCAGCCTGTGCTCCGGACACGTGCCTTCAGGACTTCCGGAGCAGGTCAGAGAGGCGGGCAGAGCACAACACAGCCCTGGGGGGAGCCAAGCCCGCCCACAGCCTGGTCTCTGGGGGAAAGCCAGGCTGGCAGAACAGATCAGGTCGTCAGCATCCCTTCTGGGTACGCGGCCGGAGGAACTGAGAGTGGGGGCTTGAACAGGTATTTTGTACATCCTCGGCCCCGACAGCATTGTTCACAGAGTAACCATGGCTCCACTGCAGGGTGGAAACCACCCAAGTGCCCCTTGACAGAGGGGTGCATCCCCAAAATGCAGCCTAGGCACGCCATGAAAAACTACTCTGCCTTAGAGAGGAAGGAATTCTGACCCTTGCTGCCTTGAAGACACGATGCTAAATAAGCCAGACACAGAAGGCCAGTGATTGCACAGTCCCATGAACAACAGGTTCTAGAACAGCCACATTCACAGAGACAGGGAGTCGACTGCAGACTGCCAAGGGCTGGGGGCGGGGCGACAATGGGTGGAGAGTTTCTGTGGGGGACGATGAAGAATTTCTGGAGACGGACGTTGCCGGTGGCTGCACAACCATGTGAAGGTCAAGGGCGCAGAACTGGGCACTCGATGATGGCTAAAACGGTCGATGTGCACATTGTCTGGCCGTAAGAATAAAAAAGAGGCGAGGAGTAAAGGGAAAGGCTGGCAAAGCACATGAGGAGCATTCCCCGGGGACCGGGCACCTCCCCTGACCGTGAGCTGTGAAACACTCAGGGGTCCCACACGCCAGCCCCTCCAGGGTCAGGCTTCCCTGACCTGGTCCAGCACAGCAGTGCCGCCAGAAGCAGCCAGGGGGCGCTAGGGGCGGAGGGCTCGAGGTGGAAGGGCACCTCCGGGACCCCGAACGCCCCCGTTTCTAGCAGGAACCCCACTTCCAAATCCACACAGAGACTTCTGCTGGGCTCCTCGCTTTCTGTCTCAGGGGCACAGAGATGGCGCCTCGGCCAGTAAAGTCCCCGGAGGCAGGACCCCACGCAACACCTGGATGTTGGAACCAGGGAACACACCTGAATAATGAATTAAAGCTGGGGAGCAGGGCACGGTGAGATGCGCAGCCATCACCTGTTACTCAACATTCTTTCTGCCTTTCGGATGGAGACACGTGGGAGGGACGGGGGAGACAAGAGTATAAAAAGAAATCTATGAAAGAGTCTTTCATCAAATTCTAATGGAAGTGACAGACACGATTCAAAGGTATTTTAGTGTCTTTCTTCAGAATAAAACGCCACCGTGCGCCTGCCGTACGCAGAGCTGTCCGGCCACGACCTCCTTCCCACCTAGTGCGAAGGGTCCCGCGGCGTGCGGGGTTCTTAGGGCACCACGGGGCTGTGCATGCAGGAATGACAGCGCTGTTCTCTCCCGCGACAGGGACAACGAGACGGCACCATCCGACACTCTGTCCTCCACACAGCCCGTGCCGCTCGAGGAGGCCGTCCGCCTCATTACTGACAGTCTCTGCAAATCCTCCCGCAAATGAGAAAAGTCTTGGCTGACCTGAAAATTATGTTTTTTGCATTTACTTCTGTTCAGCAGCAAAGAGGTGTCAAGACGAGACGGGGGAAGGATTTCATCTCTCTAATCATCTTTCTCAAGGCAGAAAGGCTATTGCCACGGAGGAAAATGGACACGAGGGAAACAGAACCCCAGCCCCCACCCCCAGGCCAGGGGCCCTCCGCCCTGACCTTGGAGGCTGGGCCAGCAAACCCACCCCCCCCCCACCCCCGGCCAGCTGGAAGTGGCTCCACAGGCGGGAATGGCAGACTTGTGGCCACATGGGGTGCCAGCTCGGAGGACTCCACAAACAGGGGCTGGCCCCGGGGAGGCCCCTGGGCCGCCAGGGCCTGCTGACTGGCAGGTCTCACTGTGCCTGCTGTAAACAAGGCCGGACCCGCACTGCCCGGCACCGGTCCGACGGGTTCTGCCTGAAGGACGCAGGGTCAGCACACGCAGGCCAGAGAGCGCAGGGAAGGGAGGCAAGCCAGGTCCTCGGGGCCACATGGGAGAAACAGAGAAGGAGGTGCAGGCGGAGACCCACTTTGCCACTATGCTGAACGCTACGGTCCCTTGATCACGCCCCCCAGGGCCCCTCACTGGGCTGCAGCACAAGTCTCAGAGGCGTGTCCTGTGGAATAACACAAGGCCGCTCTCCCTCCTCCTTCCACACCACCCACTCTGACCTAGACAGCGACTCACAAAGAAAGGGAAAGACAAAGCAAAATGTGGAAATTGGATTGTCTTAATGGCAAAGGAAACAATGACATATATACAAAATCCACAAATAAAGCAAGCCATCAGCCTGGGAGAAGCCTCTGTCATTATGTAAATGTGGGCAGAGGCGTCCCCAGGCGGCGGCACCCCAGAGCCACCACGCACGGCCCTCCCCATCCCCGGCCCAGGTGCCCACGCACACAGTGTGTGGGGTCCCCCTTCCTCCCCGCCTTCACCGGGTCGGGCGCTCCACATTGCCCGTCGCGTGCACGGAAACCCGCCCCCATCGCTCCCACCCCACTAGGGAGCTGAGCAGTCATTGAAACCCAAACCCCGAGAGGCAGGTGGCCCGGGTCTAGCCCTACCAGGACCTCGGCTCCCTCCTTCCGGGCTGTGCTGGGACTGGCTCTCCCCTCCCCCCCCACCCCCTCCTGCTTCCGCCTGCAGATGGGAACTGTCCCTGCTTCCCGTGCAGTGCATCTGGGCCAGGCCCACGCTGCGAACCATTCGGTTTTGCCTCCCCCTTGGGGGACCACCAGAGGGCTGGGTCTGGGCTGCCCGAGGGGAGGCACGTTAGCAGTTAGCACCCGGAGCACACAAGCACGTCTGAGCAGGCTTCCCTCCTGGGGCTGCTCCACTACCGCCACAGGGGGCTCCTGGGAGGCTGGGGCTGCCCTGTGAGAGGGGCGTGTGCTGGCCCTGACCTTAAGCCGCTGGGACCAGCTTCCAGACCTTCCGGTGTGCATGCGGGCCCCGCCAGCTGTGAGCACCTCCCCTGTCTGTTCTTGCAGAACTGACCCCTGTCCCAGGGCAGCTGAGCGAGTCAGAGCAGAGAGGGCTCAGGAGCGGAGGGCGCCGGGTGAGCTCACGAGGCGACGAGTGTGCAGCTGCCCTGGGCCTGGGGTTGGACCTCGGGGACACCCCCCCACGGTGAGACTGTCAGAACTGAGGTGTCCCAGGTCATCCCTGCCAGCTGAGTCCAGCCTTCTAGTGCGACACAGACCCAAACAAAACCGCACTGTTTCCCAGTGGACTGAGGACTCCGGCCACACTTCCGTTACCTTGATCGTCTACCTCGACGCGCTCAGTGACTGGCTCGGTCAGCGCCCATGTCCCTGCGGGCGCCAGGCTCTGTCGGGCGTGGGCGCAGAGGCGGAGAAGGCACAGGACCGCTGTCGGCGGCGTCAAGGAGCCTAGAGGCGCAGGGGCGCAGCACCCTGCGTGTTTACAAGAGCTGCTCCTGGACCCGGTAGCTGGCGGAGGGAGGCCCTTCCTCAGGCTCCACTCGGCAAACACTCACTGAGCGCCTGCTCCGCGGAGGGCAGTGCACCCAAGAGCACCCCCCCCGCCCCGCCCCGGGTGGGCCGAGGGAGCCTGGCCCTGCCTGCCTGTCCGCGGCTCACGGGCCCCGCTGCCCAGACCCAGGCCTGCACAGGGAGCTGCCCTGGGTGTCTTCCCCTGGAGGTTGCTCCCCCCACGCCGGCCAGACCGTCCGGCTGCTGAGCGCGGCTGGGTGTCCGTCCGCATGAACACCCGGCGCCTCGGAGGAAACATCGGTGCCCAGGAGAAGCGGCTGCGTCATTTTCAGGGCCCGCTGCAAATAAATACAAAGTCTCTCGTTCAAAACTTATTTCGGTTTTCAAAACGACTAGGATGGCTACCACCCCCCCAAGCAGCGGAAAATAACAGGTGTCGGTGCAGATGTGGGGAAACTCGAACCCTGGCTGGCGCACGGCTGGCGCCGGGTGAAACAGCGCGGCTGCAGAGGAAGACTGTCCTCAGAAGTGAGCCGGCAATGACGACGCCACGACCCGGCAAGCCCACCTGCCGGCACAGACCCCAGGGCGCCGACGGCTGGGGCCCGAACAGATCACTGCGCGCCCCGCCCCCAGCCTCGAGACTGAGCACGGCCAGAGGGTGGGGCAACCGGGTCCGAGTCTCCGCCCGTGCAAACAGAACGTGCTTCACGCACAGGATAAAACTCCATCTGGGCCTACGGAGGAATGAGGAGGTGCTGACACTCGCCACGGCACCGATGGACCCTGAGGGCGTCTCGCCGAGTGAAACCAGCAGTCGCAGGAAGGGCAGATCCACTCAGCGGTCAAGTCCCTGGGGACAGGGCGGAGACCCGTGGGTTCCGGGGGCCGGGAAGGGCGGGGAGGGAAGACCCGGCGTCTGACGGGCACAGAGTTTCAGTTCTGCAAGACCAAAACGTTCTGGGTGGATGCCAGTGACACTTGTGCAACGATGACACGGTGTTTAATGCCACCGGACTAACTGTGCCCCTAAACACGGCCAGAGCTGGGCATTCTGGGTTCTGCCGATGTTACTATGATAGCAGAAAGGAGAAGGGTGGGGGGGTGGGGGCGGCTCCGGGATGCACCCCCTTCCCCGGGCACGACGGCCCCATTCGGCAAGGACGGCACTTCCCCAGCAGGGCTCTGCGAGCCTGAGGAGCTGTGTTATATTTTAATAGTCATTTCAATGGACTATAAAAATACAGCATCACATAATAAAATTGCTTTTGCACCGTGGTAGAAATACTTAGCAAGAGATGAGAAATACTTAGCAAGAGGCGATAAAAACCTATTTGCTTGCTTATGGCGCGGCTGCTGAACAGGACAAAGGCAGAAGATGACAAAGGGAGGCAGGGCCGGCTCCCTCCCGGAGAACGCTCGGCACCGCGCGGCGTCCGCCATGACACTCCGCCGCCGGGCCCTGCGAGGTCACTTTTTTAACGCGCTGAGCAGAAATCGACCACCGCTCTGCTGCCATGCGTTTCTCCGTTCACTTTCAACGTGTAAAGGCCTGTCGGGCTCGATATCAGGAAACACTCATCTCCCCGCGGTTCCCTGCGGTGCCATCGGACTCGCCCACGGCGCCCCCCAGGCGCTCCGGGGGCTGGCCACCGAGACCCCACAGCACCCCTGCAACCCCACAGTGCCCCTGCAGCCCCACACACGGAGAAAACCGTCTCCTCCCCCGAAACCGTTTCCCAGGGAAGGTCCCCCCGGGAAATGAGGGGTAACCTACTCACACTGTCCTCAGGAGACCTATGCCCCCCCGGGCATTCGGTGAGGAAAAAGGGTGCTCACCGTCACCCCCATCACTACCACCCCCAGAAGTCACAGTACCAGCACCGCCACACCATCATCATCACATCCACCACCACCCACACTGTCACCACCAATACCATCACCACCACCCACACTGTCATCACCACCACCCACACTGTCATCATCACCACCCACACCATCATCATCACCATCACCACCAATACCATCATCACCACCATCACCATCACCACCACCCATACCAATATCAACACAGCCACCACCAACACCAACACCATCACCACACCATCATCATCACATCCACCTTCACCACCACCAACACCATCACCACCAACACCATCATCACCACCAACACCAACACCAACAGCATCACCACCACCACTGTCATCACTACCATCACTGTCTCCACCATCACAACCACGATCTAACACCAACACTGCTATATCACCAACATCACTAATACCTTCACTACCACCACCATCACCACAATCATCACCACCACCCACACCACCACCAAAACTACCACCGACACCAATACCCCTCCGCCAACACAACCACCATCACCGCAGCCATCACCGGCATCACCATGGCAATAAGTCCACTAACTTTCACTCTTCGCTTACTGAGACCAGACAGTGCGCTTAAAACTCCGTATATTTCCTCATTTCGTCCCACACTAGCCCTATGATACAGTTGCTAATAACACCCCTGTTCTGCACATGAGCTCAGAGCAAAAGGGCCCCCCCCCATGGGTGTCACGTGATCTGGGGCCGGAAACCACCCCCCCCCCCCCCCCGGCTGCTCTGCGCCCGGCAAACAAAGAGCAACTATGCGGCCGCCTCCCAGACGAGGGCCCCTCCGAGCTGGCCCCCCTCCACTGCATGGGGCTGTGCCAACTGGGGACAGTGTCGAAGGCCCCCACCCCACACTCCAGGAGGCCCCTGAGAAGTGATGAAGGAGCAATCCCATGGACCCCAGGCGTGCTAGGAACCCCGGTCCGGAGGAGAAGCTGCCCATCTGCCTCTCAGCTGCCTGGGCTCCCCTGCAAGCAGGTGCTCGCCGCGCCTCCAGGACCATCGGCCACGCGGGCAGGTCGGCCGAGGGGGAACACGTGTGGGGCAGGGTCCCAGGGGAGCAGAGAGGGGCAGGCAGGGAAGGACAAGACAGGACTCCTGCACTAAGATGAGGGCTCATGTCGACCAGCCTCCCCCAGGCAAAAATGGAGGCGAGGCGGACCCACAGACCCTGTGACCGCGTGCTGATCGAGAGCCAGGTCCCCAAGAGACACCCCAGTAAATCTGGAATGAGAGCGACCCCGGCCACAAACAACCCCCCATTTGTGCACCTCAAGGGTTACCTGATATGATTACCAAAGAACCTCACAAGCCAGTCCTGACTGGTGTCTCCCCATTTCACGGGTGAACAAACTGAGGCTTGGGGACGGGCCGCCGCCTGCCCAACGTCCCAGGTTCGGGGGGCGGGGAACGTTGGGTTTTGGAGCCCGGCGTCCGACCCCAGCGCATGCCCTGCTGCAGAGTGCCGGGCAGCAGGACGCAGCCCTTCCTGCCTGGCTTCTCCCCCGCCCCCCCCCCACCCCAGCACTCCCCGAAGAGCTCTTCCAACACCCAGTGGAAAGATGTCAGAGCGAAAGTCACACAAAATACCCTCTGACACCACAAAGGGGCTGTCAGAGGCCAACTCTGCCTCCAAGCCTGTTCAGGTAACACATTCCCTGGCAACCCTCTGCCCCTCCGGACCCTCCCAGCCCCCGCCCAGCGCCTCTGTGTTCCTGTCGAACGTGAACGTGCAGTCATGGCGGGAAAAGGACACTCCCTGCCCCTCGTTCCTGTCACAGAGAGACCCGTCCCCCGTCCTGGCTCTGCCCTGCTCCTCTGCCGCGACACAGGAGCCACCAACACTCAGGGGACCCAGGAGCTGCGCAAGGCCGGGCCCCATCTTCGGAACCGCCCTCACCCACCGGCCCCCGACGGCGCCCACGGGCACTGGGTGGGCTGCTGACTGCTGACTGCGCAGCGGGACCCAAGGGCCGAGTAGGGGCTGAGCGCCAGCCCCTCTCCCCATCTGTGAGCCAAGCAGGGTGTCGGCTCCCAGGGGGCACCCTTCTGCAATTCAGGGAGGTGCCGTGTGGCTGCCGCCCCCCGGCCCAGGGACAGAGCAGCGGGAGAACAGCAGTGAGGTCTGCTAACCTCAGGTCCCCAGGGCCCAGCACCCAGGGCACCTGCAACAAGCATCTTCAGGACTCAGCCGGGGCTGGCCGGCAAACAGGAGAAAGGGACCCAGGGTGCCGGGCAGGGAGCAAAGGGTGGTGGGGCCCCAGGCTGGGACAGCGCTGCTGCCCCGGAGGACGCAGAAGGACGGCCGGCCGGAGTCCCAGGGTCGGGGAGCAGGGCAGGTACGAGGGGAAGGAGCTCTGGGCTGGGAGGGTGTATGCAGGGACGGGGCCCGGGTGACCAACTGTCGGGGGAGCTGCCACCTGGCTTGCTGGCCAGCACTGAGCCTCAGACACCACCCAGGGAGCTCTGCGGACCAGGCAGGGGACACAGCCCGCTGGCACCCGTCCCCCGCCTCCGGAGGCGCACAAAGGGCCCTTGTGAAGGAGAGGATGGAAAACCGAGCCCACAGGAGGGACCGGAGTTGCCCAGACACATGCCAGGGGTGGGGAGCTCGGTGCGGGGGCCATCGCGGCAGAGTAGCCGGACTCGGGGATTGGGGGTTTCCAGAAAGGCTGAGGCTCCGAGGACACGGGGCCCTGGGTCCAGCCTGCACCCTCAGACGCTCCCACCGGGACCCTCGCTCCCCCCGTGACCCTGGAGGGCCGCCCTCACAGCACCATCCCCAAGCCCCTGCAAGCAGGGAAGGTTCAGCCCGAGTACGTGGACGTGTGTATATGTGTGTATACGTGTGTATACATGTGTGTGTGGTTTTATACACAGTGTATATAGATATTGTACTTGTTTATGTAGTTCATGCTAGTTTTTCATACTTAATAAACTGAGTGTCTTCCAGTTCTTAAGCTAAGGAAGGTTGGAAATCCTTTAATCTTGTTACAGGAGCCTCGGTGCCCCCTAGATGAACAAACTTACGGCCTGCCCCTCACCTCCCCCCACTGTCTATTTTCAGAGCTGGGATGACCCCGGGACCAGGGCACGCCAGGGCCAACTGTGTCCCACTCACACCCCGAGCCAGGGCTGCAGCTCCGGCAGCAAAGGAACCCGGGGGTGGTCCCCGCCCCTCCACTCGGGGGTGCGCTGTGCTCTCAGGCGGAGCTGGGGTGGGGGCGGGCCGGCAGCTCGGGGCCACCCTGCAGGAGTGTCCTCCATCGCCCCAGCGCCGCTCTGTGCACTCACCTCTCCCCTCACCCTAACTTTGTGCACAGGTAACCCGCGTGAACCACACAGACTCCCCAAACTTCTCAGTAGAAAGAACCTTACAAGTAAACAGCCACAATGTGTAAGCACTAACGATGTGTTCGTATCAGCATCACGTGGGCTTGCACGCTCCAAACGGGTGAACCGCACGGTGCACGAACAAGGTCTCAGCAAAGCTGTCTCGATAAAGGCGCAGCCTGTCAGTGGGCGTCCTGTCCTGCAGGTATCCCAGCCCATCAGGCAGGGCCACCCACCAGCAAACGCTGCGAAGGACTTCGAGGGCCCGAGCCCTGAGGCTCCGTGAACCCTCGGGAAGCACAAGACGCTGGGCAGCGTGGCCACAGCGACACCGCCCGTGTCAGCAAAGCCCCAGGGGCGTCCACGGAAGTGCCCACCCCCCACGGCCGACAGAACACAGGCTGCCAGCAGCGGAGACCAGAGCAGCACAAGGACGTGAGGGGCGCCTGCCCCCCCCGGACCGGAGCCAGGACCCCGTCCCGAGGACCCAACTCAGCCCGGCGAGGCCAGGGTCACGGGCAGAGCTGCAGGGCCTTCCTCCGCCCAGAAAACCCGCACAAAGTATAGTCGACGCATGGTCGACATGCAGCCCCCCAAAAGCCTGCCTTGGAGATGCAAGGCTCTTTCCCTTTTTGGTCATCTACGTGACCCCTGCCGGGAGGAAGTCCCCGGGGCAGGCCGAGCCCTCTGCACCAGGGAGCAGGGACTTCTCTGGCGCCTGAGCTTCGGCCGCACCTTCCTGTGAGGTGCAGGGTCCCCGCACGGCGGGCAAGGGCAGAGGGCACCGTGCAGTGGGCAGAGGGGAGGTGGGGAGGTGGGGTACACAAACAGGCACCCACCCTGCTCCCCAGGCTGCCCTCGGCACCGGCGGCCACCCTGCTGGGGACGGCCGGGGGGTTCCACCTAGGACGGCCGGAGACTGGCTGACACAGACCCCAGGAGGCCAGACCCCAGCCGGGGGACCCCGTTTAAGGGGGCCCCTCACGATCCCACTCGCCTCACCCCCCAGCAGGCGCTCTGAGGGCTCACCCACTCGGCCCAGAGCCCCCGTCTCAGGCTCTGCTTCCCGGAACCGACGTAGAAATGGGGATATTCCTGACAAAGGGGGCAGTTCAATAAATCTCACAAGGGAAAACCGAACTTCTGTAGACCCCTGGGGCAACAGGAAGTGACACTAGGGACGAAAGAAGTGAGGGGGGTGGGGGGAGGACGAGAGCGCAATCTCTAAAACAAACCCAGAGAGGGTAAGGCACTTGTCTGAGGCCCCGAAGCATGGAGGGCACTGACCCACCAGGAAAGGAGGCCCTGACACCACACCCCCCCAGCACCCCTCCGAAGTGCCCTGTCCCCCCTCAGCCCGCCTGCATAACGAGGGCAGCGAACCACCACCTGAAACCCGCGTGTGGGCTGATGACCAAGCCGAAAGGCATCTGAGGCATCCATGCCCCTGCTCCCTCCGCAGACCGGGAGTCTCGGTAACACGGCCTGCAGGCCACCCGGGCGAGCCCCAGAGGCACAGATCGACCGTCACCCCTTCGGAGTGGAAGGGCTGTCGGCCCGGGGAATGCACCGCACAGCTGTGTGCACAGGCAGGACCCCCGGACCCGCACAGCCTGGGGAGGGGCCCCCAGGACGCCTGAGGAGATGGGGTGGTGGGGAGTCAGGCCAGGGAGCATCTCCATCCCCCACACCAGGCCCACAGGGCGGGACCCGCAGCTGGGGTGGCCGCACCTGTGCCCTGCGAGGCACGACCCTTCCCCTTCCCCTTCCCCCTTGCCAAAGGTTAACCCCACCCACGCGTGGTACTTCCTGAAAGACGGACAGAATCCTAGGATGGAGTCTTCTCTTCTCCCAAAGGGGCGTCTCCCTCCCGTCACAGCGTCTGTGAAATGTGGGGGTGCCTGCCCGCACCTTTCCTGTGAGGGTCCCCAGTGCAGTCACCGCAGCGCGGGCAGGGCCCTGGGCTGGGCCCCTGGGAGTCTCAAGGACACTGCACAGGTGGGGCCTCAGAGCTCAGAGCCTGGGACAGACAGACTTCCAGAAGGCCACCCCGATGCCCACCCCGACACCTACCCTGGTGTGGCCCCTCCCTTTGAACGCGGGCTCCACTGGGCGCCCCGCTTCTGGCCCCAGCTCATGGCGGGTGACTGGGCGGTGCCTCTGGGGTTAGGAGGTAAGAGTGTCTGTCTGTCTGTCTCTCTCACTGTTCACTCATTTTAATAAAACCCAGCTGTTGCCGCACGAGCTGCCCTACAGTCACATGCCCTACGTGGTATACGTGGCAAGAAACTGCAGGCGCCTCCGGCGACTGCCTCGAGCGCCCCTGTCCCGGCCTGCTGACCGAGTGACCAAGGCACGGGTCCGCCCCAGCCAGGCCAGCCCTGCGAGGACCTCGGTCCTCAGGGCAGCCGAGTGCCAGAGCAGGAGGTGGAGGGACCAGTGGAGCCACACCCTGATTCCTGACCCAGGACTGAGACTGGGTCTCAGGTTAAAGGTTAAAGGATAAAGGTGAGAGTCTTGGTGTCCTGTGTCCCGCAGCACCTGAGGACTCAGGCAGAGGTCAGCTGGGGGAGCAGGGATTCCTCTCCTGATTTGGTCAGCCTGACCTCCTCGCCTCTGCCCTAGGGCCCTGCCCCCCCCCCCCCCCACCCCAGTGCACACCTCTGACCAGCCTCCTCCCCTCCCGGCCCCACCTGCTCAGACTTCAACCCCAGGGGGTCAAAGTCATCCCGGCAAAGGACACTCGTCTGTCTTCCTCCTTCCTGGCCACCTCCTCCTCCCAGCCTGGTGTCCTCCCTGGGCCAGGCTCCTCCCCCTGGGCCTCTCAGGATGATGCTCTCGGGGTTCAGAGACCCCGGCCACCTCTCACTCCTCGGGTTCCTGCACAAGTCACCTGCGCCAGCTTCCGTCGCTGTCCTTGGCTCCCCGGTCCAGAGGCTGTGCCCCAGTCGGCCCAGCGGTCCGTGGGTCTGACCGTTTGCCTTCCGAGCAGAGGGTGCGGCTCAGCACACCGCACAGGCCTCCCCAGGGTCGTCGCAGGCAAGGCCCCGGCCGCACGGAGCCACCCTCTGCAGGACCCTCGCAGACGCCACGGCACCCGGCACTGGGGTGCGGGCCGGCCTGCCCTTCCCCCACAGCCAGCGAGTCACAGCCTCGTGTCCTGGGTCCCCTGGCTACTCCTCAGGTCCATCAGCCCCTGCGCCCCTTCCCCGCCCTCCCGCCAGTCCTCCTGCCCCAGCACTGGACGGCGGTCCCCGCCCGCTGTACACGCATCGGGAACTAACCGCCCACTGCTCTGCGGACAAGGCCAGCCTCCTCTGCGAGGCGTCCGAAGACCCAGCCTCCCTGTCCCGCTCCACCTGGGGCTTAGCTCCCTCCATGCACCCTCAGGATGATCCGGACCGGACCTCAAGGTCACCGTCGCTCAGTGTGCCTCTGGGCCTTCAGATATGTCTATGCCGCTCCTGATGCCCTTCCTCATTTCATGAATCCATGTCTATTCTTGGCCCTGGACGGGGAGCTCAGCTGGTTACAGCATCATCCTGATATGCCAACGCTGTGGGTCTGATCCCAGTCAGGACACACACAAGCATCCACCAATAAATACATAAGTGAAACAACAAATCAATGTTTCTCTCTCTCCATCTCTCTCTCTCTTGAAAAGCCAATGAATGAAATTTAAAAAAAAATTCTTACCTACGCTTCAAATCACCTACTAAATGTCACTTCTTCCAGGAAGCCTTCCTTGATTGCCCTTTCTCCCTCCTAGCACTTACCACACTGAATCCCTGAGCCTCCCCCAGGGACTGGCACTCTGTAGGCACACAGAGGGTGACTTGCCAAAGGGTCCCCCAGCCAGTAAGTGACGGAGCTGGGGTTTATCCGACCCCTGCCAGCCTAGCTCTGGAGCCTGTGCTCCTGATCACAGAAAAACTAGCCCTTCGAAAAAAGTAAAGCAATCGGGTTCGAAGAACACATTAAACCTTTTCTCTGTGTGTTTTTACCAATCATTTCCAGAGCAAAAAGGAAAGGAAATCAATATTTTTTAGGATAGCAATTAAAACCACAAGTGCTCATGAAAACCGAAGGATCGATACTGAGGCTGTGAAACACGTAACCTATTGAAGAATTTTCTGGAAAGAAACGCCCAGCCAGGGCAAGCATCGGTCCTCCCCCACTTCCCAGGGCGTGCGTCCCAAAAGCACGGGTCACGGCCATCCTTTAATGCATTTTCGTAACGCTGACTGTGTTTACAGGAAGAACCAGCAGGGCGGTGTTTCTCTGCCCGTCAGCGGCCCCGGGTTCCCAGGGGTGGCTGTCCCCGGAGGCCCGCTCATCCCATTACGGCAACTTCCTGCACACGAGGCGCAAGGAGCGGCATCGGCAGCCACTCTCGGGTCCGGTGCTTGCGGGTCTTGCGAGATTTATTCCCACGGCGACACCGGGCAACCCGCTCCCAAGGGCATCCATCACACTGCTTCCACCAGGAACGAACGGGGAGCTTCACAAAGGAGAAAAAGGCTCAGCCCACCTCCCCTCGGGCCCACGGGTTGAGGGGCAGGAAGCTGGCAGACAGTGAGCAACACCCCAGCCACGGCACACTCCCCGCTGACCCCCCCCCCCCCAAGGGGCACCTTAGCACCCACACCCGGAACACTGTAACCCGAGGGCCCGCACAGCAGCTCGGAACCCGCAGCACCCCCGCCCCCGGAGTTTTGAACCCTTGGCGGCCCCCCCCCACCCGGCAGAGGCCGGGTGACAAAGCAGTCAGTCTGCCAGGGAAGGCGGTGACACCTGCTCACACAGGTAAACCCCGCACCTCCTGTTTAACTGTGTGCCGGCCAGCTTTCTGTTGTTACTGTTGGGTTGCTCGATTCTGTCTGGTGTTCGTGTTTGAAAGGACGAGCAGAGTCAGACACAGCCAGCCTCCTGAAAGGGACATTTTCATCAGGATTTAGACATATGCGGCCTATCACCAGCGTGATCTCTCCCCTCTGTTTCCTGGAGGGGCGTCTTTCCAGGGTCTGGCATCGCCTTCCCCGACGACAGAATGCCTCCCATCGGACCTTCCCCCCCCCCCTCCGTCCACCGGAGACCGGTGAAGCCGAGAGGCTCCCAACGGTGGCTGGGGGGTCACGCTGCTGGAAGGCCCCCCCCGCCGGGCGCATCACAGCAGATAGACCAATCGATTGATGTTACAAAGAACCTTCTCCCAGGAGGCGACCCCGGCAGAGCCCTCTGGACCAGCAGGTCCCGGCAATGTTGTGATGGAGAAATATAAAAAAAGTACAGCTGATAATTACTTTGATCGTTTATTCTCCATCTGTTTGCCTTCTCATCTCCGAGGCTTCGCGATCGCATTTCATCGCCCTTGGAAGAACTGCCCCCAAGAGCTCACGGAGCCACGTGACAGAGCCGCTGTGATTCAACAGACACTTCTGATTTCCCCGATAAGAGAAAGACAATCATCATTTGTTGTCCCAACTACCGGTTCTTGTCAACATGATTCAAATTTTACTCGATACGCTAATTACACAAACCCCGGCCAACTGCAAAAGTTGGCGCTCTGAATTACTCAGAGCCAAGAGGCTGTTCGCTGAAATACGGACTTTGAAAAAGTATACGATGCAGGAAATGCCCCAGATGCCCTGCGGTGTCTCCTGTGCAAGGTCGCCCCGGTCTGAAAGAGCGAGCGCAGCGGTGGCGGGGACGCCCCCCCCCCCCCCCACCCCGGGACGGGCTCTTCCAAACCACTCCCGGGCAACTCCCGTCCGGCCGGCCACAATTGGGTAGCAAGGCAAGCCACGGAGTCCTCAAATGCCCCGGAGGTGGTCACCACCCCTACAGACGTGCCCAGCTCACTGGGTCAGTTTCTTGTAGGTTACTCGGACAACAAGGAAATGTCCAAATCAGAGGCACAGTGATCACAGAAGCGGGACTTGCGGCAGAATGGCATTTGGGAGGAAGCGTGAATTGTGCCCAGTTTCTCTTCTTCCTTGTGTCTCCTCGAATCCATCTTCCCCTAGACCCACCGCGGCCTCAGCCCTGAGCCAGGGCTCTGCTCAGGCCAACTCCGGCATGACCCAGGCATGACCCCCCTGCCCCGGTGTGACCTCCTACCCCAGGACGGCCCCAGAGGGCATCAGACTCAAATAAGGAAATTATTTATTATTTTCTTTGATTTCACACTAATTTTTTTAAAAATCCTTTTCCGGTGGGAACTCGTGCCGTTGCCCGGAAAGAATGTGAAGGCCGTCTTAACCTACGGCACGGAGACCAGAGGACTGCAGACCTCAGCTCACAGCAGTTCTTACGTTTTTAAATGGTTCAGAGGAAAACTGAAAAATATTTCACAACATGCAGGGATTACACAGAATTCGAATTTCGGTGTCCACAAACACAGTCTCCCTAGAAGAGGGCCCGCTCACAGCGCACTGCTGCCTGGCCCAGGGCTGCCCTGGGCGGCGAGGGCAGGAACGAGCAGCCGCCATGGAGGAGAAAGCCCGAAACACTGACCCCTGGCCTTTGGCGGGAAAGGTCTGCTGCCCCTTCCAGACCAACCCCCACCCCAGCGTCCTGCAGCTGCGCTTCCACGAATCCTAGAGAGGGTTGGGAGTTTAACACGCCAGGTTCCTTCTTTAACAAACATTTAACAACCCACCCTGTGCCAAGAGAGGCCCCCGACACCTGGGATGTGCAGACGAGTTGGGCAGGGGCCGCCCCTGCCCTCGTGGGGTGTCCACTTGGACAGTAGACAAGGCCTGACATCCAGGGGGCCGCAGCCCTGAGCGCAACCTTGGGCTCTCGATGCAGGACGCTGACAGCAGCATCCGGTAGGGCGACCTAGCCAGACTGCAGGCAGGGAGTGTCCAGGGGGCCTTCCCAGAGCCCGGGAGATCAGAGAGAAGTCGGGCAGGCAGAAGAAGGCAGAGGGCGGATGGAAGCAAGAGGTGCTGGGAGGCAGGCGCTCTCCAGGCCGAGAGAATGGGGCACCTTCGCTTTCCAAAATCAGAAGGACGTGGCTCAGCCGAGTGGGCTCACAGAGACCCCAGGGGCAGCAATCTCAGGCCCTTTCAAGAGCTGGCCCCCCTGCCCCCACCCACCACACGGAAGCAGCACCCACATTAAAAGCTCAGATCGCTCCCCAGACCCAAGGAAAGTATCAACAGTGTGACAACTGTTCAGCTCGATGGCGTTCTGCAGTAGAAAATGCCAGGTGAGAATCAGCAACATCCCGCCTGAGGCTTTCCGCGTGGCTACAATGTAACAGTGCACACAGCACACGGCCTTACTGTCCCCCTGGGCCCCTGCCGGCTCCGCCAGTGACCAAGCACAAGTAAAACCCTAAGCCCGCTACGCTGCCCACGAGAAACCAATATACACCAGTGCGTGTCCACTGGGACTGGAAAATAAATATTTTAAAAGTAAGAATGCCTAAAAACTAAAAACCCGTGAATTCCACACAGGCTGTGTGCCATGCTACTGAGTCACAAACCCAGTCCATGCACAGCAGGTGGGGAGACAGACCCCGCCGACCCCGCCCTGGGGGCAGGAATGCAGCCCCAGAAACCCGCGGTACGGGGCCGAACCCAGAAACCCACAGTGCGAGCTTTAAAGTCGCTGCCCCATCCCGCTCCAGTTTATTGCTCAAGTCAGCTAACAGTGATTTTTTTTTCTTTTTTAAAGATAGAGTTAGTATCTTCGGGCACTCGCAGAATTTATGAGGCTTGGATCCTGCACGCCGCCGGTGATGACCAGGGGCCAGTAAATGCCATGCGGCTCCTCTCGGAAGCCAGGGGTCCGTCCCCGGGCCCCTGGGAGTCAGCGTGCTCGTCTGCTCAAGGTCACGGATGAGCACCCGCGTGCATCACGCAGAGGCATCCCTGCGACCCCCCAAGTGCAGGCTGCTCCTTCATCAGAGGGCGCCTGACAAGGCACAGGCCCGGGGGTTTCGATACTGGGCGTGCAGTGCTTGTGCAAAGTAACGCTTACCCGGGGCAGAGAGGAAGCCCGTGTCTCCCCAGTTTCGGGGAAACTGGGAGACGGAGACTTCATGATGCCGGGCAAGCAAGCTCCCAAGTCTGGCTGCGGGCAGGCACTGCAGAGGTCCCTGGGGGCAGAGTCCAGCCGCCCCCCAGGACACAAGCCTCCGCCATCAATCTCAGCTGTGAGCCGGGGCTGCGGCCGGTCAGGACCCCCTGGGGAAATGGATCTGAGGCCCCCACACCTCCAGCCCCTTCCTTCCGCCTGGCAGCCCTCCGGCCCCCTCGGGGCTGACACTGGGAGTCCGGGAACCCTGCCCTGCACCCCCGTGCACTCTCCCAGCTCCAGCAGGCCTCCCGCCTGCCCTCCAACCGCGACACACAGTTCGCCCTGCTGACGGCACTCATCCCTTCCCCTCCGGTGCGCTCTGCGGCCCCCGGACCTCCACAAGGGACGCTTGCTCCGTGGCACCCCCAGACTGTCGGCCGTGGGCGGGTGCCCCGCCGCCCCGCACGGGAGGGGTCCTCAGGGCCAGAGCCGGCGCGCACTCACTCCGGGCAGCCGAACTGTGTGCTCCCGGGCCCGTCCTCCCCACCAGACAGGGGACCCCGCAAGGGCACACGTAAGTGGTCTTGGTCCTCCCTGAGTGCCCTGCGCCCAGAAGGGGGGCTGCCGTGCGGGCGCCTCTGAGTGCGGGTCAGCCGACGGACGCAGGAAGGAACGAAGGAGGCAGCCCAGACACGTTCTCTCTGGAGGCGGGGCAGAGGTCGCCTCCTCTCAAACCACTGAACGGGGCCCGAGGACGTCCCACGCGCATTTCGGCGGCTCCTCCCGTGTGGTCCTGTGGAGTCCGTCCTTCCAAACAGCTCGCTCCTGGGAACACCTCTTCACCTGGGTCTCAAGTGCGTTTCCGCCCCAGTGCTCTGTGCAGCGGCTCCCACACCGGCCACCGCCAACGCGGGGGACACGGCACACGCCCGGCAGCGTGCGCCTGTTCAGAAAGCCCCTGGAGTGGCAAGAAGAGGCAACAAGAGATCTGACGTGTGAGGTGAAGGTGCCAGGGCGCCACCCAGCTCCAACTCTGACTCTGTGTGTGTGCGTGTGCACGTGTGTGTGCACATAATTAAAAGTACTTTAGAACATCGGCAGAGGGCAAACGAGGCCTGTCACCCAGCCGGGCGGACGGCGCACAACAGGAAACGTCACTAGAAACGGAGGACAACACTCAACAGTACCCCCACTTCTCCAGGCTGGTGGGGCGCTCGCACCCGTGAGCTGGGCTGTGTCCGGGGAGGGACAAAGGGGAGCCCTCGGGGACCCTCACGTGCTGGTACAACTGCGGTCGGACGGCACACTTAAAGAAGCTCCACAGAGAGCCGCGCTGCGCACAGGTGCAGGAGAGCAGGAGGCCCCGGCAGGTAAACCGAACACCGGCTTTGAAAATGGAAGCAGTAATGCAAGACTCCTTAGGCCACGATTATTGACCCTCTGCCCTCAAGAAACGCTCCCCTCCCCCACCTCACTGGCAGGGACTTCTCGCGCCCCCCGACGGCCCACCCGCAGCGACCCACGGCCAAGGGCCTGCCCCACAACACCAAGGTTGAGGACGGAAAGCAGGAGCGAGCCTCGGGGAGCCCTGGGCGCAGCTGGTGCCCCCATCCCCCCCAAGACTGCTGCTCCAAGGGGAGGCGGGAAATGGGGGTTTCAAGCTCTGCTCAGGAGGCAGCGGGGCCACACAGGCAGGAAGCCCGGGGAATTGGATTTCTGCTCAATCACTTTTCTCCAGCCTCTTGCTCCACTCTCCCTGCCCCTCCCCTGCTCCCAGCATTCCCAGGGCCCGAGCCCCGCTGAAGCTTTGAGCAGAGAGGTCCCGGCTAGGCTGCAGCCCCCCGCACCCCGATTCCTCGATGGGAAACAGCGGACACCGAGCCCTGCAGCATCTAGGAACCCGCATTTCTGTCTACTCTCCGCACACAGGCAGTTCTGAAGGGGCTGAAGGGCTGGGAGACTTTCTATGTCTTTGTGCCTTTCACGCTGCTGCTGGCGTTCTCCTCCCAATTAGCACGGGATACTATGTTGCTACAAAAGTAACAGTCGTTATTCTAAACTTGCAAGACCCTAAGCCCCCAGGGCAGGGGCAGGCAGACTATCACCCAGGTCAGACACAGCCCCCAGCTTGGCTCTGCCCTGCTCATAAGGTAGGAAAGGTTTTCACCCTTTTCTCAAACTCAGATGCTAAAACTCACATACCCAGACATTAAAGTGTGCAATTCAGCGGCATTTCGGGCATTCACAAAGGGGTGCCGCGAGCAGCCCTACCTAGTTCTAAAATCCGTCCAGCACTCCAGAGGGCAAGCCGACACCCGTCCGGTGGTCACCCCCCCCCCCACCCCCCAGACCCTGGCACCCACCGACTTGCTTCCCGGGTGCAGGGACTTGCCTGTCCGGGGCACCCGACACACAGAGCATCGGGGATGGCTGTGCATGTGCGCCTGGCGTCCCTCGCTCGCTGATGGAACGTTCCGGAGGCCCGCCCCCGCTGGAGCACGAGTCAGGCCCCATCGGCTGTGCTGGCTGACGCACACCCCTGTGCGCGGATGGCCACGTCCTGTCTGCCCCTCACCCACTCACGGGCCTCTGGGCCGCTTCCACCCGTCGGGTGTTGCAAATAGCACCGGTCTGAGCCCTCAAGTTCAAGTGTGCGTCTGTCTGAGCGCCTGTTCCCAGCTCTCTGGGGCGCAGACCCGGGAGCAGAACTTCTGGGCCGTGCGGCAGACCCGGGAGCGGGATTTCTGGGTGCCGCTTACTTTTCAAGTTAACTGTTTCCGAACTGTTTTCCGACGTTTACATTATTCTAATGGTCCCATTTTTCTTCTCAGTGGTTACATAAACACCTACAGGGCACCCTCAGTGTTGCCTCTTGGCCTGCAAGGCCTGAGCTATTTATTCCCGGGCACGTATCTACACGTTGCCGTGTCTCTGCTCCTTCCCGGTGTGCCACGCCCCCCGACGCACTGCACGCAGGCGGCCCGCTTTGATCTCCGCGATCTCACCTGATGTCCTCGTCACCACCCCCTTGCGGGGCAGAGGAGGCGACCTCTTCCCAGGGGACCAGCGGCAGAGCTTCCCTGGGCCCCCCACCTGCTGGCAGCAGGAGCCAGCGCTCACACGGCCACCCTCCCCCTCCTCCCCCCCTGCGGCCGGGGTGCCCACAGTCAACACGCAAGTGGCGGACTCGGAAAGCACGTTCAGGGGCTGTGGTGGGTAAAAGGACTAGAGAAGTCATCTTATGTTGATGTTGAGAGGGAAGCTTGGGGGAAATTCTAGGGACAATAAAGCCACAGCAGTGTGGGGGTGCTGTCCCCAGGCAGTCAGAGGGACCCATGAACGGGGGTGCGTGGCTGAAACGCCGGGCCCTCCAATCGCACCACGTGTGACCGCTGCATAGGGCCAGGCACCCACCTTCCTTCAGGACGGGCCCCTTTTCAGGGAGCCTCCCGCAGTCGGGGGCAGGGAGCCTGAAAGCTGTTGAACGCCACCACCCAGTGGAGCACCGAGCTGACTCCACCACCCGTCCTGGGAGGGCCCCCCACCCCCCACCCGTGGCAGGGACTCCCCAGCAGCAGGGACCACCAGCTCTGCAGGCGGCTCCTGGCGCTCTGCTGAGATTAACTCTCTCTGACCCCAGTGCCAGGAGCCCCACCAGGTGCGGGGCACAGGGGACGGAACACGGCCCCGGCCCTCTCCTTGGGACCCTCCGTCCAGCAGGGGCGAGGGCAGGGGCACTGCCTCCCCAGGACAGCAGCGCGGATGGCGGGAGCCACACGGGGCAGCCTGCGGGAGGCCCCCGTCCAGCCCGGGTGAGGCGGGAGAGGGTCCCAGGTTGAGCGGAGCTTGGAAACACGAGGCAGGCAGGCAGGAGGGAAGGGTATTTCCAGGCAGGCAGGGAGCACGTGCAAAGGCACTGTGGCGTGCCAGGGCACGCGGGGCTGAGGGCCTCGGGGCCTGGGTGCAGAAGTGCCTCCAGACGTCACCGAGGCCAGTGGGACTGAGCCCCGTCCCTCCTGCTCCTGGGAGGACGGTTCCCGCCCCCACCTGTCCCTCCGTTCGGCCTCCCCAGGGCTGACCCTTAGGGCAGCTGCCCCAGGACACAACGTGAAGGAACGCGGCCGCCTGGCCACAGGGGCCTGGGGACCAAGATGCGGCCCTGCCTCTGGAAAACGGGCCGGACACACGGGGCGTGCGGGGAACTTGAAAATAAATCTGGCGAAGTTAATAGAAAAGCACAGCCATTTGGAAGAAAAATAATCACATTTCCCTCCAGCTAAATCATGACTCGCCCCCGGTAAAGTCCATTACGTTAAGGAAAATCAGTTATTATTTCAGAAAGGGGAAAACTGTCTGAGAGCTCTCTGCAGGCCGGCAAGGGGCAGTCCCAGAGCAGGTCCGTGCGCTCCCTCCCGTCCCCCTCCGAGGGCATCAGCGTGGCCCGACCGGGGCTTCTCAGACAACTGGGGGGGGGGGGTTCCCCTGTTTCCTGGTCCTGGACACGTCTTTCCTGGGACCTGACCTCTCAGAAAGTGTCTTTCCTCAGGCCACCCCTCTCAGAAAGCGGAAGAAACGCAGGCAGCCAGGACACAGGGCCCAAGACACCCCACCCCCACGGCCCAGGCCTCCGGGCCACGCCTCCCGAGCCTGTCCTCCGAAACACGCCCTTCAGGAATCAGGTCCTGCTGGTTTGGGCCTTTCCTCCCCAAACGTGCAGGGAAGACTTTGCTTCCCAGAGCCGGGTCAGAGCTCACGCAGCCGCAGACCCCTCCGGCGTGCTGCCCGGGGACGAGATGCTGCCCCCGGTGCCGTGCCTCGGAGGGTCTGGGCGGGAGCCCTCCTGTGCCCAGGGACACGGGGCGGCGTCTGGAGCCGGCTGGGGTTGTCACAACTGAGGGGAGGGCCCTGTGATGGGGATCTGGTGTGGAGAGGCCCCCAGGGCACAGACAGCACCCTTCCCCGGACCAAACTGATCCCACCCAGGATGTCCCCCCCCACCCCGACAAGAGACATGCCCAGGGAAGCTCCCGAGCTCTGCCTCCTGGGGCCTCTCCGGAGGCCGCCGGAGCAGCCAGCCACTGCTTCCGTCCGAAAGTGAGACTGGGCGCTGGGGAGAGGTTTACTCAACGGGAGACTCAGTCTCGGGCAACACAAGTCCCCAACGCAGACTCCAGGAAGAACGGAAGAAGCTAACCGGTATGGGGCACGGAGCAGGGCCCGTGTGTGCCTGGCTCGCTCTCGCTCTCGCTCCCCGGGACTGCCCGGCAAGGTGGGTGTGGCCGCCAGCTGGCCAAAGGACAAGGCCTCAGGTGGCCCCCTCGCCCACGCTCACCCTGCTAGTGGGGGATGGCGCTGAGCCCCCAGGAGGGGCGGGGTGTGTACGGCTGCACACCTGCGACCTCGGGGCATAGCCCACAGGCTAAGAGACAACACCTGCTTCTCTCCTCGGTGTCCAAATGAGAATTTAACGAGCAGACAGACACCTGTCGAGGCCGAAACCACCTGCCCTTTGCAGGCAGAGCGGGCCTGGGGGTCTGCACGCCGGCCCACGTGGCGGAGGCTGCCCGGGAAGAGCCTTCGCCTAGTGCACGCCCGATACGGACGAACACACTTAAACATGGACAACTTCCTGTCGGGGCCTCCACCTCCCTGATCCTGTCATCCTGTCCCTACCCAAAGACAGGGTAGGACCAGGTTTCAGCAGAGAACCAGTTCGAGTCCTTGCGTTGGGCCCTTCAGCGTGGGGACGGGGGTGGGGGGGTCACACAGCCAGCCCGCACCTCTCACCTCCCACCTCCCACTTCCCAGGTGCCCCCGCAGCTCCCGGGACCTGCAGCCTCACAGGAAAAGCCCACCCAGAGGGTGGCCGCTGAAGGCAGAGCGAAAATCCGGAGGGAGAGCCCTAGGTCATGATACTCAGACTGTTCTGGGCAGAGCTGTGCCCCCCGATGCACAGGAACGGTGGGTGCTAACCCCGCACCTCAGGAGGTGACCACAGCTGGGGGTGGTCTTCAAAGACGTGATGGAAAGTAAATAAATGAATGAATTCATTGAAAACAAACACACAAATTGTCCAACAGAGAGCCCTCCCGTCTCACACCCTCGCAGACAGCTATCCGACGACAAATGTCACCGTTTCTGGCGGGCAACACACTGAGGCTGTGGCTGAGCGTGCCACAGGTCACGGCCGCGCACACGGAGCAGAGCCCTTTTCTCCTGCAGGACACTTGCGTGTAAGCCGCCCGAGTGAAGACACGCCGGCGCAATGAGAAGCGGTCTCCGCTGCCCCTCCTGCAAGCGCTCCCCCCACCCTCGGCCTCCCCTGGCCCCACGGCACAGGCACCTGCCTGCCAGGTCACCCCCTAGACTAGACCGAGACCTGCTTCACAGATGGGCTGCAATCAGAGAGACACGCACCCTACCCCGAAGGGCACATGGCGGCACTCCTGGGGGGCTGGCTGAACACACAACACAGATGGCACCAAACTCAGGGGAGGTGACAGAGAAACGGGGCCACACCCACAGGGTCGCGAGGGCCGCTAACCGACACAGCCCCGCTGCAGAAGTCTGGCCGTCTCTGCCAAAGCTGAACAGGCGACTCCCGGAGGCCTCGGCGGTGGCACACCTGGGCACGGATCCGAGCACGAGAGGGCTTCTGTCCGCACAAAAACCTCCCCGTGGATGATCGTAGAGGCTTCGGTGGCCTCAGCCGAAACCCAGAAGATGTCCTTCCGGGTGAGTGGCGGGTGGAACCCACGCCTGGACCGCGCTCACACGGGAGAAGGAGCCAAGCATCTGTTTGCACGGCTGCCTGGTGAGCATCCCGAGACTCATGCTGAGCGAGAATTTTTTTACAAAGGCAACCCACGGCTTTGTTCATGCGACTGTTGAAACGACCAAACTACAGAAGTGGAGAACCAGTTAACGTTCACCAGGGATGGTTTGGGAGGGAAGAGGGCAGTGGGCGTGGCTCAAAAAGACGACAGGACGCCAAGTCCTTCGGTCGGCCTCGACAGCACCTGGTCCTGACACTGTACTCTGTTTGCAAGACGTAGCCCTGGGGGTGGGCCACTGGCCACGTGTGCGTGGAATCTCTCGGTACCATTTCCTACCACTGCCTGTGTCTACAGTTACCTGAAAATACAAAGGTAAGTTAAAAGAGAGACAGAAACCTGACCTTCTGAGGGATGCCTGACCTTCCCACCAGAATACAGGCCCCAGCGTTCTGGATCTCCAAGGTCTCGGAACAAAGCTGGAGAGCACATCGGGAGGGAGGGCGGGCGGGAGGCAGAGAGAGCGGGCGGCAGAGAGAGCGGGCACTTGCGCGGGGCACAGGCAGGGCGGCGCCCTCTGGCGCACCCCCTGCAGGACTCGGCAGCCGCCTTTGCCTCTCCTCGGGGTCCCACTGCCTGTGTCCTCGGGGACACGAGACAACAAGGGGAAGAACGAACTATTCGCACCGAGACAACCCTGATTGGCCGTCTGATGTTCCAGGCAGACATCGGCACAACGCCCGATGTTAAATTTTTACACTGTTTCCAAAGTGCAATCGTTTGAAGAAATAGAATATGCCCTAATTTGGTTTTTCTGCAACTCCAGTGAGCAAAAATGTCTGCACTTCTATTTACTTACAGCCAGATCTAATTCTCCTCCCCCAAGTCGCAGCTTGCTTGCTGCTCTAGATAACAAGAGATCTCTCCGCAACTCCCACACTCCCAAATTTATTTGGGCATTACACTATTCCTAGCAACTATCATCACTCAGCGCTAACCTGAAGGCACGCAAGTCGCGCCCCCCCCACACCGGTCAAATGTCACTCCCCCCAAAGACCGGGGCAAGACGCACCACTAAGAACTCAACTTTGGAGCAACAGCACTCTCTCAGCCCCCGGGACTTAAATCCACACCGGAAATCACTTGCTGCTACAGTTCTAGGCCGCGCGTGATTAAATTAAAAATTAATACAGCGGCCCTGCACGGCGCGCTAGGCCAGCATTAACGTCGCGAGTCACCCCCCCCCCCCCACCGGCTCCCGCAGTGGCCACCTGCCGGACGAGAAAACGGAAGCTAAGAGGACACGCGACACGTGGCGTTCGCCCACGGGCCACTTCCGGAGCGGGGACGGGAGCGGCGGAGTCCACGTGCCGGGCGGCCAGCCCTGCGCGGAAGAGGCCGGACGGAGCCTGCGCACTCGGGTCCCCTGCGGCTCCATCCGCTTCACGACCAAAGGGACCGACTCGGCCCTCACACGCCTTTGGTCTCTGCCGCTGCCCGAACAGACCGCCACACCCTGGGCAGCCCGAAGGCTCCCGCACTCACTGTCTCACTTCCCGGGGCCAGACACCAGTGGTGCCCGGGGCTCGCAGCCAAGGTGTCACCAGGCGGGACTCCCGTGGGAGGCTCTGGGGTGGCTGTCTCCCGGCGCATCCAGGGTGTGGGCAGAATCCAGCTGTGAGGGTGGGACGGAGGTGCCACTCCCTTGCTGGCTGTCCTCTGGGGCCCTCTCTCTGGTCCTCGCAAGTGGACCCCACATCTCAGGGCCAGATGCTGCGCACCGGGCCCCTCCCTGGCGCCGGATCTCTCCGACGCACCAGCCTCGGGCTTCAGAGCCCCTCTCCCACGACCCGACCGGGGGGAGGAAGTTCTCCGCTTTCGGCCCGCGTGAATATCACAGGGGCATGTCCTCCCCTCGGTGTCATACCTTGATCGCAGCTGCAAAGTCCCTGTGCCATGTCACTCGTCACGGTCACGGGTTCTGGGGAGCAGGGCGTGGACGTCTGGGAGTGAGCCTCACACACCAGCCTCCAGTGAGACTGGAGAACGTGCTGCCTACTCTTACCCAGGCGTGGGGATGGGATCCGCCACGTGGACACAGTGTTACTCTATCTGGACAGAAGACCTGCCTAGCTGTGGGGGGCGCGGGGTGGTGATGGAGAAGTTCACCTGGCCCAGCCCCTCAGTGTGACAGCTGTATCAAAATGTCAAAATTCACGCCGGCGCTAATGAGCCAGGTCTGTAAACTGACCTTCCAAACTCAAGTCCAGGGGGAGGAATTAAAAGGCCGGTACATCTCCCGGGGAACCCCCAGAAAATGACTGGGGAGTGGAGGGGGCAGAGGCAGCAGGGCGAGAGCCCGGCGCTTCCGGCCTCAGCTGAGGAAGCAACACATCACCTAGTTACTGCTCCCCGAATAAAGGACTGGAGTGTCTCACCCGCAGACAATGAACTCTAACAGATTCCAAGCGCTTGCAAACAATGAGCTGTGATTCATGTTTCCAAATGAGATGGAGTTTTATCATTTTCTTGCCCCTCGTGATTCATTCATTGGCCAAGCCAGTGGCCGAGTGGAAGGGTGGCCCACACACAGACGCCCCCCCCAGGGCCCCTCCAGGACAGCACGGCCCTGCCCTTAGCCTCCAAAACACAATGGCTGGGGAGGAAGAAAGCCAGTAATTTTCCCTTCGGCTGACACGGCCAATTAGCGAAAGGGACTGAATCCCTGCATCCAGGGCTCACACGTTCCAGGTTCTGGGTCAGCACCCTTCTGGAGACCAGCGCAAACTCACGGACAAGGATGCACCCTGCCCTCCTCCCTCCCTGCACAAAATCATGGAGCCCCAAGCCTGGGGGCCTCCCCAGCAGGGCCTCTAGGTTCTGAAAGCACCTTCCGGGACTGAGTGATTCGTGCCAGCTTCCACGCAGGTCAGCAGGCTCCCCCCCACCTGGTGCAATTAAGCAGGGCAACCCACTCCCCTACCTGAGAGCTCCTCCCTTCCTAGAACTGCCCGGAAAAACCTTCCACGGGGCTTTCTTTGGAACCTTTCAAACACAGAGTTTTCTTAGAACTAAAGTATTAGCCAAAGTTGCGATGTCAGAAGTCACCACGGTGAGATGTAGTGAAGCTTCAGGAAGGTGTGAGACTTAATGCAGAGGCTCTGACCTCACCCAGGGAGGAGACCCTGCCCCCCCTTCCCTCTGACCTTGCACGGACAGGTGAGCTACTCCACAGGTGTCCAACCTACAGCGTCCTCACTGGCACCAGCCAGGCTGCCCCGAGTGCCCCGGAAGGGTGTCAGAGCACATGAAAACACTCGGATACACTGGTGGCCCACAGAGGAGCCCCTCCCCCATCTCCTGCGGTCAGGCACAATGGGGGCCTGCCTGAGCTCTAGAGGGAGGCCCAGGTTCGAATCCACATTGTAGGGATTACTCGTGGCACAAGTGTGGGTGAGCCCCTGGGCAGTGGCAGTGACCCTGTCCCCGCAGCACAGGGCCAAGGGTCAAGCCCCGGGCTAAGGCCAGAGCCCTCCCCACCTCCTCAGTTTGCCTCTGGCAGGTCCCCAGAGCCCCAGCTCGTCCTCCACCTCCCGGTGCCTGTTCCCTGCAGGTCTGTACCCAGCTCTCTCCTCGCACGGTCAGCCCAGCAGGTTCACCGCACCACACCCATCCCAAGCAGCATCTCTGTCCCAAACCTCCCTCAGCAGATGCAGACACATGGGGACACTTATGTCAGGAGGTGCCCTGGACCAGACCCGCCCGGAGGTGCACAGGGTGCTGCTGCTTACTGGCTCAGCCCCCGGAGGCAGGACGCCCACCCCTGCAGCTGGCCCTGGTGCCGTGTCTGAGCCTTGGTTTCCTGGTCTGTACAGGGGAGGGGGAGGGGAGCCCAGCCGCAAAGGTCTTGAAGCAAGGAGGCCCCCCGCTCCACCAGTGGAACAAGTCAAGTGTGATCTAGGACTGTCTCAGGACGGTCCCCACGCCAATGTCCAAGCCGGATCCATGGCATGTCCCTGACACCTAGCAGAGATAAGCAACTAGGGTCACAGAAAGGGGAGCCCTGAGGACTAGAGCCACCCTGGAGGCTTCCCAAGGTCAGAGAGTCAGGACTGAACCAGACCAGCAGTGAGTGTGGGCAAGACACTCCTGGAATAGGGACTCGACTGTGAAGGCTCAGAGGTGTAGACGGGGACCCTGCGGAGGACACGACCCGGCAGGCAGGGGAGGCCAGGCGAGGTCACAAAGGCCTTACGAATCAGGCAGAGGCAGGTGGTCCGACTCCTTAGGGTTGCCGAACAGGAAAGGGGACACTAAGAGCACCCTAGGTGCAGCCACTGCCGGTCTCATCTGCTGGGCCAGCCCGAGAAGGCCGGGACCCAGGCCGGCGGGGGCTGCAAATCCCCCGAGAAGGGCAGCAGAGCGCACAGGGCCCGGTCTGTTCGTCTTGCGGCGGAGAAAAGCATCGCCCTCCGGCACGAACTCCGGGGTCCAAAATGCACGCTTGCAACAGACTCCCCCGCTACCCTCCTCAGGAAATGACAAAGCGCGGCGGAGCCGCCAAAACAGGTCCCGCCCTTCCCAACCCGCTCCCCCCGGGTCCCGGGGACACAGGAGCGCCTGGCCGCTTCTCCGCGAGGGTCCCGCGCGGTCCAGGCGGAGCCACCCAGTGGCGGGCGGCGGCGCGATCTGATGGGCCCGCCCGCCCGGGTCGCGCAAGCCACTTCCCACTGGGGAACAGCACAAGTGTTCGCTTTGATCGCGGCAACTTGAAACTGTCCTCCAGGGGCCCCAGACGGCGAACACAACTCCATCCGAACAGCCGAGAGGCGCGCAGACAATGACCCGGGCTTCACGGCCCGGCCCAGCCAAACGCAGGCTTCGCCGGGGGCGGCGCGGGACCAACGAGTTAAGGGGGCGGTCCCGGGCGGCTGGAAGGCTCCGCCGCCGGGGTGCTCGCCCGAGAACTGGATGTCGGACGGGGATACCCGGGAAGTGACACAACCCGCCCCCGACCCCGCGTGTCCCCAGCCCGGCCCGCCAGGAGTCTCGCGGGGGCGCGGGGAGGGGCGCGGGGACGGCGCGCGCCTCGGGAACGGAGTGGGCAGTGCCCCGCGCCCGGGTGCGCCGGCGCCGGGGCGGGCGAGGCGGACACGCTGCCTCCCGCCCGCGCCCCCCCCCTCCCCGCGCCCGCGTCCCGCGGAGTCCCGCCGGGTCCCCCGCCCGGGAGCGCCGCGCCGCCGGGGGAAGTGGGCGCGAGCGGCGGGGCAGGTCGGCGCGTGCTCACCCACGCCGTATTTCTCCTCGCGCTTGGTGGGCACCCAGCGCGTCATGGCGCCGCGCGGGCCGCGCGCCCCAGGCCGCCGGGACCGCCGCCGCCGCTGCTCGGGCAGGAAACTCGGCGCCTAGGCCGCCATTTTCCATTCCTTTCGGGCCGCGGCAGGATGGGGAGGAAAAAGTTTGCGGCGGAGGCGGTGTCATGTGGGACGGGGCGGGCGGAGCGTCGCGGGCCGGATGGGAAAGGCCGGGAGCGCCGGCGAGAGGCGGGACGGCCCGGGGCTGCGCGCCCGCCCTCGCGCCGGGACCCTGGCCGCGGAGCTCCGCGCCGCCGCCGCCGCCCGCGACTTTGGAACAACTACCCCTGCCCGGGGGGACCCCGCCGTATCACCGCACGCCCCCATCCTGTTCCTCCACATTCACTGCCCACGGACGCCCCACAAAGGAGCTCCCCAGCACCCCGCAGGGGCGTCTTCTTTTCATGCTCAGCGGAGGTTCCCCTGGCTGCAGTGAACCCTTCTGGGGACTGGATGTGGGGCAGGGAGAGGGCTAAGCCCGCGGGGGGAGGGGCAGGGGCATTCTAGGCGACTTTTGAAGCATGCGGTTTGCTGGGCAAGGAGTTAGACCGGTGCCCCGGAGTATAATGTCCCCAACCCAGGCTCAGCCTTGGTGGAAGGCGAGCCCAGGAGGTCCCCTGGAAGGAGCCTTCCGCAGCATGTGGTTCATTCATGTGACAAACACTAACTGAGCACCGACCCAGTGCCTGGGTGTGCCAGGGGCACCAAACTAGCCAGGCTAGGGGCTGGGGAGGGAACAACAGGTGGGTTGGCTCTCAGTGTTTGGGCGGGACACCTGTGTAGTTGGCTTCGGCGCTGGCCAGACAGTGCTGTGCAGGGAGGCAACCCTTGCTGGAGCGTTGAACAGCAACCCACGGAGGCCAGGCGGGAGGGGCAGGCTAAGGGCGGGAGACCTCAGCCTCCTTGTGTTTGCAGAACCTCTGGGGTGTGAAGGGTAGGGAGAGAGGAAGAAGGGAAAGGGGCAGGCGGGGAAAGGGAGCTTCCGGCCAGGCCAGGCCAGGCCAGGCCAGGCCTAGCGCAGGCTGCAGGCCCCTGAGGAATCTGGTCTTCTCCTAGGAGGTCAGCTCTCAGCCCTTCCTGGTTTTCACACCAGTAAAAGTCAGGGCTTCAGATTCCTCCAAGGCAAAACTCAAAACAACAGTCACACCTATTTACGTTTACCATAGTCTTTTTTTAAAGATTTTATTTATTTACTTATAGAGAGGGAAGGGAGGGGGAGGGAGAGGGAGAAACATCAATGTGCGGTTGCTGGGGGTCATGGCCTGCAACCCAGGCATGTGCCCTGACTGGGAATCGAACCTGCAACACTTTGGTTCGCAGCCCACGCTCCATCCACTGAGCTACGCCAGCCAGGGCACATTTACCATAGTCTTGAGAAAGAATAGAGAGGGGAAAGGAGTCAGTCCCAGAGTGAAGGCAGCCCATTAAATGGGGTCAGTTCGGTTCCAGGGAACATTAACTGTCTTCTCTCTCCTGATCCCGAGAGCCAGTGACGATGGCAGTAGGCCTTCAAGGATTGGGGGACAGAAGGCAAAAGAGACGAAGGGCCCCATGGAGTAGGGACAGTGTCGGGTGGTGGGAGCTGGGGAGGCGGCCGGTAGGGCCCAGGAAGAGCCAAGTGAGCCCCCATTCTGCTGCAGAGAATGCCCATCGCCCGGACAACCTGCAACTTGACGGCTGGTGGTGAGGCAGCCACAGAGTCGTCTCGAGTGACAGACCTGGCCTTACTGATAAGGAACTTAAGCCCGACGGAGGGAGGGGCCTGGGCTGCAGCCACAGGCACTGAGAGTCTTCCGTGGGCATGTGAAACCCCAGAGGCTCACAGCCGGATGACCCCCTGGAGGTCAAGCAGCTGCAAAAGTGCCGTGCAGAAGCAGGGCGCTCCGCAGCAATGGCCCGGCGGCCCGACCTCCTCTCGGCAGGTTGGGGCCGGGCTTTAGGGACGAGCAGACACCAGCTGGGTGCACGGCTGCAGGAGCCGCGTGTGCCAAGGCCCTGGGGTGGGAACGACACAGACCTTCAAGAGCGGAAAGGCGGGCGTGGCTAAAGCACAGGGCACGGCGGGAACGGGGCGCAAACCCAGCCTGCAGCAGGCGGCCTTCTGGGCCCTCCTGGGGATTCAGAGTCCGCGAAGAAACCCTGGAAAACAAATGTCGGTTATACTCGCCTCCTCTGTCATGCCCACTTTCAACTCTGGCCGCGTGGCTATGCCACCACACAAGGGTTCACTGCCAGGCGTGCAATGAAGCCGATACTATGACACCGGGTTTTTGGAAAAGAAAGAGCGATTTAATGAATGCTAAATCGGCTCGCGGGTGCCACGGCTCGAATCTCTCCCACTCGGGGTTCAGAGCAGGTTTTCGGGGCTCGGGGGAACAGGCTTTCACTGGAGGACCTTGGGAGTTGGCCGTTTAACCTGAGAGGCTTCAGCACTGCAACTCCCGGGACAGGGCACGCTCCCCTCCGAAAAGGTTCCGGCGTGTTCCAGTTCCGGTTCCGTCCCGGGCCTTTGGTTCCGGGTGCCGCTGGGGGCCGAAGTTGTCTGCTCTGCGCATGCTCGGGCGGCCGGACCTGCGGTTTCGGGCTGGTGTCTCTGCAAGGCTTTTCAGGAACTTCTTAGACTCGGGGCAGGACCCTTCGGAGCCGGTGCCGCGTTACCGCCGCGCAGCGGGAGGGTGCGCGCTGCCGTGGAAGGGCACACGCCGGGGTTGTGGGCCAGGTCCCGGGTTGGGGGCGTGGGAGAGGCAGCCTACTGATGGATGTTTCACGAATCCATGTATCTCGCCCTCTCTTTCTCCCTCCCTTCTCCTCTCTCTGAAAATAAATAAAACCCAAATAATAATAATAATGGTAGCAGAGCTTAACAGGGGTGGGGGCTTCAGGAAAAACGACAATTCTCTGATCTCGGGCAGTGCAGGCCTAAGATCTCTGAAAGACGGGAAATGAATGAGGTGAGCCCTCTGCTCGGCTGCCCAGCTGGCTTCCCGGCGGTGGTGTCTGGGCTGCAACACGGGAAGAAGAGCTCGCCTGGGCCCAGGGTCCCACGGAGCGGGAACAGGGATGGAGTTCAGAGAAGCCGAGGCTGCCAGGGCCGGCAGGTAGAGAGAAGCCGGGAGGAGGGGCCGCCCACACCGGGAAGGCGCCGGGGACCCGCAGGGGTCTGCACGGAGTCTCTGATCTAGACCCGGGCACGGGGGAGGGAAGCGAGGTGAGTCCGGGTCAGCGCCCACCTGCGAAAGGCCCGCTGGGGGCTGGCTGCAAAAAGGACCCCAGAAAGTATGGACCCCAAATAAGCCCCAGAGCTTACACAGTAACGTTCCCTCCCACCTGCCCAGGTGGGACAGGAGGAAGTCTTCCCAAGGCTCCTACCTTCCTCAGGGGGTTCCGTGCGTTCTAAACTGAAGGCTGCTCTGGTCAGTGGTAAAGCGAAAAAGCAAGCTCAGAACCAAACGGCCGAGCCACTCAGCCCGCCAGGACAGGGCGTGGCGCCGTGTAAAAGAAGACAGCGAATCCGGCGCCCACTGTGTGAAGTTGCTGAGTCTGGCATCCAAGCCAAAAGACAGCCCGTGGCCGGCGGTCAAATCCAGACACAGAACAGACAGGGATGGCGGAATGTGCAGACAGGACTGCGTCATCCCTGTGCTCCCTGTGCCCCAAGACGTGGGAGAGAACATGGAGAGAAAGAGGGGAGAAATGGGGTCCCGGATGTCAGGGTTCTGTTCATGCCTGGGGCCGTTCCTGCAGTGGAAGAGGGGCTGGTGCAGGGTGTCGCCAAGTGGCCTCCTTCCATCTGGGAAATGCTGGGATTCTCACCTCCTCCTCCCCTCACACTTGCTCAGACGAGGCCTTCCAGTGTCTGGTTCTGCACGCGCTTACTGCTGTGCACACGGGCACAGGGCCACCTTGGCCGTGGGACGCGGTCGTCAGGAATCCGGGCAGGCACCTGCTGGATTTGTCTGTCCCCGTCCATGACCCCTTCTCTCTTTAGACATCACCATGCCAGTTGTCATTTGGGGATCCACTCTTATGTGCTGAATCGTGACCCCCCAAAATTCATGTGTCAAACACTAACCCCGAGGACCTCACAATGTGACTGTATTTGGAAATAGGACCTTTAAGGAGGGATTAGGTTAAAATGCGGCCTTTGGGGTGGGCCCTGATCCCATCTGACCGGGGTCCTCCCAAGAGGAGGAAGCTCGGGCACACAAGGAGACACTGAGGATGAGTGCACACAGGAAAGACCGTGTGAGGACACAGCCACGTGGCGGCCATGAAGAGAAGCCTCGGGGAGAAACCAACCACTGATACCTTGAACTCAGGCACACTGGGAGGTGTCCATCTCTCCTCCCTGGCTTCTAACAGTCCCCACAAGGGAGCTGCTGGGGTCCCCTGCTGCCATGCAGCCTGTCCCAGAGCCCCCTCACAAGCCAGGCACAGGGTGGGGGCCACAGCAGCACTGCAGGCTGGCCCTGCTCCAGGGTCTTGCTGTTGCCATCGGAAGGTTCCAGCTGCAGAAGCGGCACTTCCTCTTCTGAGCCTCCCAGCTGGGCCCTTGGCCCCGAGGTTCCTCCTCAGCCCCCGAGGAAGGTCTGGGTAAATGCCAGCCAGCCTGTGAAGGGCCGCTGTGGGCGGGCTCCGTCCAGCGTAATTACAGCTGGCCCACTGAGAATGCACTCACAGGTACGCCGAGACCTCTCTTCTTCACCTGCCCTGCGGGCACCCCGCCTCCCAGGTGACAACACGGGGCTCCTGAAGGCCCTCTGTGCGAGTTCCCAGCTGGAGAGCAAGAGGCTGGGTTGGACCCCATGCTGCAGAGGGACCACCACGCACAGACGCTGGGAGACGACAGCTTCTGAATGCCGAGGAGGGACGCCTCAGGAGAAAGCGGCCCTGCGGGCACCTGGGTGTCTCCGGTTAGGGGGAAGCCAGAGGGTGGTGGCAGGGTGTGATGAAAACCACACAGGAAAGGAGAACTGGCCGATGAGTTTATTTAAAAATGACCAGACCACCATTCAGTGATGGCGAAAAGGATTCAGCCAAGGACAGTGGGAAACCATCGTTGGAAAGCTGATGTTAATACCCTGCCTGACTTGAAACTGCAAATAAACCATAATCGCGTTGTCTTCGCACAGCAAAAAAAGTGGAAGAAGGCACGGTGAAAGCGTCTGATCATTTGAGAGCCGCAGCGCGCCCCTTGGGGCTGTGCCTCACACCCAGGTCCCCGCCTTAAGGGAGCTCGGGCTGTGGGGAGGGTCCCGTCGTGCTGCTTATGGTGAGGATGTCCATGCATGTGGAGATGTGACTTGTTTAGCTTTTCTTCTGTTCGAGACATGTCGGGTGCGGGCAGGCCCCTGCCTCTCCCCTGTTCCCTCGGACTCCCATTTGGGCAGGAAGAGTCGGACCTCTGGAGAGGACAGCCGGGCGACCTGGGCAGTGGGTGGGCCGGGGCCCGTGTCCAACGGCGCTGACTGGCTTCCTGCCCCTTCCCTGGCCCTCCTCTGGCCCGCCTGCAGCCGTCTGGGTGGCTCCCCCCTCACAGGCCTCCCCTCTGCTCTGTTCGACATTGACCTTCGTTGACTCAGCTTCACACGGTGCTGAAAGTGTCCTTCAGAGCTTCAGCCGCAGCTCTCATTCACACAGAGAGTGGACCCTTCTGTGACCGGCTGGGTTGTGTGTGTGTGTGTGTGTGTGTGTGTGTGTGGTCCTCTGTACAGAATCATTCAGCTTTTGTTCATTGCATTACTAGCTTTTGTAACTCAGCTGATTTCTTCTTAAATTGGTCTGTGGTCCTTGGCGGAAGAAAGGACGTCCTCTCTACCTTAGTCAGGCTGACCCATGCCTCAGAGCATCCCCCCCCCCGTGTGCTGGGGACATGATATGGTGTTGCCAAGAAGTTGACAGCAGGGCTGCCACACCCCCATCTACCCCGTGGTGGAGCCTGCGTGCATCTCGTCCTGAAATGCTGGCTGGAGGGCCGGGGGGGTGTTGAACCCAGTCCTTCCAATGTCGGGCCCCAGATTTCACCCACAGCCCAGCGATGAGGTGGGAGGACAGGTGTGGTCCTTCCGCCCCCGCCCCACAGAGGAGGGAGGCAGGGATGCCGGGGCACAGCCCAGGCCTCCAGACTCCAGCCCTCAGGGTCCGGTGCTCCCCAGACCTTGTGCCTCCGCAAATCCGCCACCCAACAACGCTCCCCTAGAACAGAAAGGATGCTCGCCGTCCAGACAGCGGCCCCCTTGGCCAGGCTCTTAGCCTGAGTGGGCACGCCTGAGCTCCTGCAGGGACGTCAGGCTGCAGGGGCGGGGCTTTGGCGTGAAGTTCAGATGGCCTGGAGGGATAGGAGGCTGAGCAGCCAGGTGGCTGGGCCCAGGGCCTCCCTGCCCGGAGATGCCTCCGGCCCAGGCTCTTTCTCCCAGCTCCCCACCCACTCCACAGGCACTGACCCCGCCCACCAGGCTCACCCGGCTGCTCGGAGGGCCTCCACCTGGCTACAGCCACAGCTGACCTTTCAGGTCCAGGCATAGGCCTAGCTTGCCCATGCCCCTGAATACACCTGAATCTTCCCAGGCCAGCACTCTACCTGTGCCACCTTTTCCCCTCTGGCCAATGTGCTGCCACCCCAGCAAGGGTCGAAGGTCAGCCAGGTAACCTCTACCACACTCCAGGCAGTCGGTCCCTCCCTCTGTGGTCCTCTCAGGAGCGCTTCCCTCGGAGACAGCAGTTACCTGGACTCACCTGGCCCCGTTATTACCTGTGCCTGCCCCCAGGCTGGGAGGGAGTCTGATGCATTTTCTCTACAGGGCACCCGAGCAGCGGCTAATGGAGAGAAAGGAGCACTGATTATACAGACAGACAGCCCTCGGCGAGCTCTCGCATTGTCTCCCCTAATTACAGCCTCCGGTTTGCAGGCAGCTGTGTGGGAAGCGCGTCGTGCACCCCGCTTGCAGCATGGCCAGTGCGCAGCACCCATCGGCCACTGTTAGCCGTGGAGTGGGCGCTGCAGGGGTGTCTGCCGATGGGTGGCTCCCCTCCCCTCCCCTGGGGAGCCACACCTGCAGGAGCCCTGTACAGGTGCAGGGTCCGAGGCAGATGAGCTCTTGTCCCCAGCCTGGGGACCAGGTGGTCTGGCCCACGTGACGGTGCACGAGTGACCATGGGAGACGGGACCAATCCCCATTAGTCCTTTTTTAAATCTCCCACAAGCCACCTGGACCTCAGCGTCAGGAAAGGCCCACCCCCAGACACTCTGCCCAGGAGAGGACCGGGGTGAGACCAGCAGACCTGCTCTCCGACAAGCCCTCTCCTCTTCCTCTCCACCCAGCACGAGCAGAAGAGAGCGGTGGGGGCGGGGCCGCCTCCAGCTGCAGGCAGGCACACCCACCCCGTCTCTGCTCGGCTGTGGCCCAAGGGCCAGGACCACAGGCAGCAAGGAAGCGGCTCCTGCAGGGGGCCCAGGAGCCCACGGGGCTCAGCTCAGGGTGGGAAGTGTGTGAGGCACACCTCCTGCCGGCCGGGCACCACTCGGGTCTGGGGACACACTGGTGGCAGAGAGTCGGGCTCCCCAAAAAGGCTCATGGGCCGGGCGGGGGAATGAGGAATCTGTCTGGTGAGCAGGCAGGGGCTCGGTTTCCACAGGGAGCGGCACGGGCGGGTGAGACCTGAGCTAGCCATTCCGCCGGACCCGAAGGGCAAGGCCGGGAAGGGGGGCTGGCCTGTAGGCAAAAGCAGAACTCACCCAAGGGCCGTTCTGGGCCCCGTGCCACCTGAAAACCTCTGGGGACCACACACCAGAAACTGTGCCTGAGCCCTCCTGGCCCCCGGCTCCCCCTCTAACTCAGCTGCAGGCGGGAGGCCAGGGAAGGTGGTGCTGGGGGGGGCGGGCACTGGGACGCTCCCGTCTGCCTCTGCTCCACTCCACCGCGTTCTGAGATACGAACACTCGTGGATTCTTCCGGGGAGGACCCGCCTGCTTTTATGACATTATAAACCTTCAGACCGTCGCCACTGTATCACAAGTGCAATGGACATAGCATTCCTATTCTAGGGGTGTTCAAAGACATTTTCATTTTCTGAGCTTGACTGTGTTATTATTATTAACCAGTGGGATAAAACTATTTTAAGAGAAGGTGCTCTTGTACTTGTATTTGGGGCATCCTCGATTTCTTCTTTTCTCTCCGCAGGTAGAGCTAGCAGTGGGGAAATTCTATGCACACGGCACCCCTCGGACGGGACTTCCTGAGGCCGTGAACCCCAGACTCGGGGCTCTCCCGCTGCCGGTGAGAGAGAGAGAGACCCGTGGAGGCGATGCCTTCGTCCTGCTGTCCAGCCGGTTTTCTTCTCCTTGAGCACCGCGCAGGGATGTCTTTGATTTCGGTGCCGGGATTAGGGCATCAGAGGTCAAGGCCAACGTTTCCCAAGGGTCTGGTTCTTGAGCAGAATCGGTCCTGTGCTCTCAGCCTGCCGTCCTCCAGCGGTGCGGCGGTCCGGACGAAGGCACGGTCCTGCCCAGACTCGGCGGGTTTTCTAGGGCGCACGTCCCGCTGCGTGGCTGATGCGGAGTTCAGAAGACTCAGCCCTCAGACCGGTTCCAGTCACGTGGACTCAGTGCCCGCCTTTCAGCCCGCTCTCATTTCAGCAGTTTGGCAGCTTGACCACAGTGACTCCATTTTGTGTCTCCCCCTCCCCCAGCACCCCGCCCAGGGGCACGGGAGGGAGCTTGGGCAGAGGCGCGGCATCCCTGCAGTGGCCTCCAGGCCCTCACCTGCTCGGCTTCGCTCCGGTGTCCGAGGCAGGGAGCCGTCCAGCCTGAACCCAGGCTGACCTGGATGACCTTCAGCGACCAACCGGGCTGCCCTTTTCTCAGGAAGTCACAGCGCCCCAGACTGTCGCTCTGTTCCTCTCCAGCAGATGATGGAGAAGTGTGTCTTGGTTCTATTGGGACAGGATGACGCAATCCTCTCCTGAAAGGAGCTTTGTGCGGGTGCGTTTTTCCACTCTGCGGACCGCAAGGGTCAGGCCCAGCCTCGCGGACCTCGGCTGGAGCACAGTTTTGGGTTCATTCTGGCCCCGGGTACGAGTTTCTAGAGAGGCTTTAAGCACGCCCTTGTCTTACAGAAGTAGTTACTTCATAACATATAGACAAGAACATGAGACAAAGCGGGCTGTAGCTTTCAGAAGGATATTGTTCTCGTGGGAGAAGCTTTTGCTTTTGCTTTTAAAAAGATTTTTATTGAAAAATAAATCACAAATACAGAAGACTCCACAAATCAAACATATGGCTCAGGGAATTATTTCAAGGCAAACGCTGTCACGGGATCCGGTTGAGAGACAGGACTTTGCCGGCCACCCCAGAAGCCCCTCCCAGGTCGCAAGCCCCTATTCCCATCACGGCCCCTCCCCCAGTCCCAGGAGCAACCGTTATCCTGACTCTTTTTTTTTAAAAAGAGATTTTATGTATTTCTAGAGAGAGGGGAAGGGAGGGGGAGAAGCATCGATGCTCATTGTGCAAGAGATACATTGGTCGGTTGCCTCTTGCACGCCCCGACCTGGGGACCTGACCCACCACCCAGGTACGTGCCCTGACTGGGAATCGAACTGGAGACCTTTCAGTTCTCGGGCCGGCACTGAATCCACTGAGCCACACCAGCCGGGGCTTGACTTCTATAGTAATAACGTCCTTGTGCTTTTCTAAATGGATTTTTATCTCTCAAACTCGCATCCCTGTCCACTATTAAAAGCAAACTGTTTTTCTGCTCACAACACTTCTGACACCACACGTGTGGATTTCTCACATCCAGGAATTCCCCCGTTCCCCAACCCCCCACCGGTGCGTCCGACAATTTGATTCGGGTTTGACACTAACTGCCCGGAGTTCCTGCCGGACCCCGCCAGGCAAGGGCTCAGCCCACAAGCCTGCCTCCTACCTTCAGACATCCATCACAGGTAATGGTTCCCTAGGCTGCCCGCACTTCTCTCCAACTCAGCTACCACTCAGGGGTTCCCATGAACCCCTCCTCAGATCAGCGTGCTTTATCGACGACTCAGAACTCGGGGACTCGCTCCGTGTGCTCTGACCTGTCTATTGCAAAGGCGGGGGGCAGAGACAGGGGACTGACTAGCCGGATGAGGAGGTGCAGACGGTAGGGTCTGGGAGGGTCCGCACCCAGGAGCCCCCGTGCCCTTGGAGCCTGGGGCCCATCTTCCTCCCGGCACGTGGGTGTGCCCACCAGCCCGGAAGCTCCCCAAACCCTGTCAGTCAGGGGTTGGGCAGAGGTTCTGTCTTGTAGGCAGGATTGATGAAATCGATGGCCACTGGGGATGAACTCAGTCTCCAGCCCCCTGCCCTCCCTGGAGATTGATGAAAGCTTCAACCTGCTGATCACGTGGCTGGTTTCTACGGCAACCAGCCCCCCCCCTCCTGAATCTGTCTAGAGACCCCTCAGCCAGGAGTCCTCATTAGCCTACCAAAGTGTCTCCCAGCACTCAGGAGATGCCAAAGGCCTTCTTAGCAGCTCTGTGCTGGGAACCGGGGGCAGAGACTGAGTATCTGTTTCTCATGATGTCATCACTCCAGGCTTCCATTTTCAAAACTTTACATTTGCCCCTCAGGTCTCTTGTAATCCTCCCATTCCTCGCCACCCCTTTTGCTTCCTATGGTTTACCTGGGGAGAGACCTCTGACCGATTTCCCACAGTCTGGACATCGCCGACTGCACTTAGGGTGACATCTAATCTGTCCCCGTAGTTCCTGAACCTTTACAGCGCCCGGCTCCGGGTGGGTCCCGTTGGCCAGACCACAGGGGCCCGCATAATGAGGCGCCTCTGTGATGTTAGCAGACCGCAGAGTCTCATGCCTTTATCTGCTGAGTTACCCGGGATAGCTAAGTGGTGACGTTCTAATTCCATTTTTTTTTCATCTCATTTTAAAGAGACACTAACTCCCCCTCGCCTGCCCTGGGTTCCTCAGCGGGGCAGTTCCCGTGGGAGGAAAGTGGGGTAGGGCCCGACGCGGTCCCTATGTGGGAGATGACTCTGGGAAGCTATGGGTTTGAGCATACGGGGCAGGTGTCAGACCGTTCGATTATGGTCATCGTCGAGGCTCACCGTTTCACCTTTGGTCTGAGGCAGGCACTTCGTCTTGGCTCCCGGGTCCTTTTGACACGACCCGGGTCACCTTTGGGGGCTTCTGTGCTACCGGTTGCTAAGAGATACTTCAGGTTCTCTGTGTTTTCTCCCCCAGACCTGGAAGCAGCCGTTGCTCCGAGAAGCACTGATTTTTTTTCCGCAAGAAACTGTATTTTGGATGATAGCCTGAACTCGAGGGATGCTCATTACTGTTGGGTTAGTTATTTCTTCCTCCGGCTTTGCGGCAACTTCGTGTGTGTGTGCCAGCAACAATTTTCATTTTTCCGTTGTCATTCAAGCTTTTCCAGTTTCACCGAGGTGTCATGGACAGGCGTCCCTGCACGCGATCAGGCACGCGGCACCAAGGGGTGATTGCCGTAATGCGTCTGGTTGACATCCGTCGTCTCACGGGCACGTAGAAAGAGATGGAAAAGGAAGAAAAGCTGTTTCCCTTGTAATGAGAACTCCTAGGATTTACTTTTAACAACTTTCCTATATGTCACACAGCGGTGGGGACTGGAGTTCACATGCGGTGGACTGCATCCCGAATACTTATTTATTTTTTAACTGGTAGTTTGTACCTGTTTAGCCCCTACTTATATGAACCACAAATATACAGGGGGGCCCCCCAAAAAACTAGAATTATCTTCTGGAGGGCGGGCCCCTCATAGTACAGGCTCCCCCAGGTAGGTGAGTGTTCTAGGAACCCGTCTGTATCAGTGCACCAGCTGGCGTTGTTGTGAGAGGCTGCATTCGGCTTCAGTAAATTTTTTTTGAAGATTCTTTCAACCCATTTGCCCATTTCACACTGTGTGATTGACGAATGCACCTGCCCAGGCCACACTGAGTGTTCAGTAGTTTTTGACCAAAAACAGCGTGAGCCCTGTGCCCCACCCTCCCCCACCCCGTCTCGTCCCGTGAGACTTTTTTTTTTGGTTCCCTGGATGAAAAAAGTCCTCAAAGGGAAATGTTTTGCTGATGGAAGAAAAAAAATGGCAGAAGCATGAAAAGGCATCAAAAGCAACGAGTTCAAAAACTATTTTGAGCCGTGGGGAAAAAAACGTTTCAGTAGGTGTATTGCATTCAATAAAGAGTACTTTAAAGTTGACTGACATTTAAACAATGTGTATAAATAAATTCCAACTTTTGGGGGGAGTCCCCCCTTACATATGAAAACAATCACTGTGGAAAAGATGTTTTTTCTTGAGTTCATGTTGCTCTTCTCTGGTTCTCCTGTACCATGAGGAATCCGTGCCTTCTTCTTCAATGCCCCGAGGACACGGGGGCCGGCAGAACTGATGTAACCCACACTCGCACGTTCGTTGTACCCCACATTAGTTGTGCCCCACATCGGGTCCACGGCAGCCCCAGAACGCCAGTGCTACCACGGACATACCTGCCTTATTGTCAGTTCCGTGCCCCCCCTCCCCCCCTCCCCCATGGAAGAGCAGCCGTCTCGCTCTGCGCTGGCACGGCGCCTCCCCGTGACTTGTCCCCGCCTCGCCCTGCACCCTCGCCTGGTCTGAGCTCTCCAGGAGGCGCGTTTGTGGCTGAGCTGCAGGCCTTCTGTGGGGGACTGTCTGACCTCCACACGGGGGGCAAAGCTTATTCTCTCCTACACGTCTCGGAGGAGGGGGAGCACGCCAGGGAGCACGTGGCGCCCTGACTCCTTGATTTCGTGCATGTGCGTGGTCATTTGGGTTTGTATTTGAATGCGTGGGTTTTGCTAGATATGAAATGTAATGGCTTATAGTCCCTTTCCTTGAGTTTCTTAAATACGTGCTCCGTTTGCTTCTGGGAGGAAACATTGCAGTTGAAAAGTTGGAAGATTACCTAATCTTCTTTCCCTCACAAGTCTCGGGCTCTTTATTGATTTTAACTCGCTGGGTTGATGAGATGGCGTCTGGGTGTTAGTGTTCTGGGTCAGTAGCCTCAGGTGCGTGGGGCCCTTTCAATATGCAGTTTTACGTCTTTTTTTAATTTCAGGGAACTTTTCTCTAATTATGGTTTTAATGTTTTTCTTCTCTTGCTTTAAGTATCTTTTTAATGGACTTCTACTACCTGCATGTTTAATTTTCTTTACCTATCTTCCGTATTTGTTACTTTTTCTCAAATCTTTGCTTTTCATTTGGTTTTGATTAAAAAAATTGTTAACCCTGGCTGGTGGGACTCAGTGGATTGAGCACCGGCCTGCAGAGCGAGAGGTCGCCAGTTCGATTCCCAGTCAGGGCACATGCCTGGGCTGGCGGCCAGGTCCCCAGTTGGGGGCACACGAGAGGCAACCAATCTGTGTAACTCGCACATTGATGTTTCTTTCCTCCCTTCTCCTCTCTCTAAAAGTAAGTAAAATCTTTAAAAAAATAAAAATAAAAAAATTTTAGGCATTTCTGTTTGTCTACCCACTACTGTGTTCCTTCTGATTTAATAGTCACTTTTGATACAAACTTTTTTGACTTCTGATTCTTCCGAGCGTCCTGTTATCTCATTTTGAGTTTTCCGGAATGTTTACTCGTCTAGCCTATCGTTTGAGCTTGCTTTGAAACAGTTACTTTTGTTTGCCCTCTTGTCTCGTCTTCCTGACGCGCTTCCATTGTCTGCAGGGAGGTTTCTCGGCCTCTTACTGTCTTTTTCTGACAGCCACTTTCTATGGGGTTTGACCTTGATCCTCCACTCTTGCTCCCACTCTTGCTCGTGTGTCGGTGGAACCAGCACTTTAGGAAAGTTTTCCGGCCCCAAGGAGCTCCCTCCTCGGTTGTCGTTGTGAATTGTCAGTAAATATGGCAACTTGCTTTCTAGGCAAAGGTTCCTGAGGCGATTCCCCTCCCGCACTGTGGCCTGGGTCTCCTCTCATCTCTACCGTCCCCATCCTGATCAGCTTCGATGCCTTTCTGGGAGGTTTCTCCGAGGCTGTGCCCTGACCAACAAGGCCCTGTGGCAGGACGGTTCCGACAATTTACAGGCCCTGAGCTGCCCCGGGCCCTGCTGACCCCCTTCCCATGGGCCCTCGTGGTCACTGGCTGTTGGAGGAATAGGCCCCTCCTGAGTTCAAGTGCGGTCCTCAGACCTGCCCTAGACCTTTGTTTCCGGATGCCTCTTCGTCGTGGTCCACTCCTTTCATGCTGCACTCCAGCTAGACGTAGCGAATGGCAGGCATTTTGTCACTGTCATCTGCGGTTACAGTGAAAGGAGAAACAGGGAATATACTCTTGATGCCCCGGCATAAGCCGAGAGGGGCTGGCAACGGAACTTTCCCTAAAAATTAATGGTTTATGATGCGGTCGAACGAATACTCCAGATAAATAGCAGGTCGACTGTCTTGGTAATTATATCATGAGCTGAAAAGACTGATGTTTGTTTTAAAGTCATATCTTAATTTGGAAAATTCCAACTTCATTGTCATGTAGGCACAATTAATAATTTTTTGTTGTTGTTCAATGACAGTTGTCCCCATTTTCCCCGCATTACTCTCCCCTGCCCTACCCACACCCCCTCCAGTATTTAATACCCCCCCCCCCTTGTCTTTGTCCTTGGGTCCTTCGTACACGTTCCTTGATTTGACCCCTCCCCTTCTTTCCCCCACGACTCCACCGCCTTCCCCTCTGGTCACGGTCAGTTTGTTCTTTATTTCCATGCCTCTGGTTCTATTTTGCTTCCTTGTTTGTTTTGTTGATTAGCTTGCACTTGTAGGTGAGATCACATGGTATTTGTCTTTCACCGCCTGATTATTTCACTTAGCATAATGCTCTCCAGCTCCATCCATGCTGGCAGCAGGGGAAGGAGTTCCTTCTTTCTTTCTGTTTCATAGAATTCCATCGTGTAAATGTATCATAGTTTTTTAATCCACTCATTTTACTGATGAACATTTAGGCTGTATCCAGCACTTGGCTGTTGTAAATTGTGCTGCTATGAACATTGGGGTGCATAGGTTCTTTTGGATTGGTGTTTCAGGGTTCTTAGGGACTAATCCCAGCAGTGGACTTGGTGGGTCAAAAGGTAATTCCATTTTCAGTTTTCTGAGGAAATTCCATACTGTTTTCCACAGCGGCTGCACCAGTCTGCATTCCCACCAACGGTGCACTAGGGTTCCCTTTTCTCTGCATCCTCACCAGCACTTGTTGTTGATTTGCTTATGATGGCCGTTCTGCCCAGCGTGAGGTGGTATCTCATTGTGGTTTTAATGTGCATCTCTCTGACGGCCAGCGATGCTGAGCATCCTCTCGTGTGTCTCAGGGCTCTCTGTGTGTCGTCACTGGAGAAGTGTCTGTTCAGCGCCTTTGCCCATTTTTTAATTGGTTTGTTTGTCTTCCTGGGTAAAGTCATGTGAGTTCTTTATGTATTTTTGAGATCAAACCTTTGTCTGAGGTATTATTGGCAAATATGCAAATATATTTTTCCATACAGCTGGTTGTCTTTTCATTTTGCTGTTTTCTTTAGCTGTGTGGAGGCTTTTTAATTTGCTGAAGTCCCATTTGTTTATTCTTTCCTTTATATCCGTTGCTCTAGGGGACACATCGGTGAAAATATTGCTGCGTGGGGTGTCTGAGATGTCCCTGCCTGTGTTCTGCTCCAGGACTTTAACGGTGTTATGATCTGTATTTACATCGTTTATCTATCTCGAGTTTATTTTTGTGTATGGTGTCAGTTGGTGGCCAAGTTTCACTTTTTTGCATGTAGCTGTCCGGATCTCCCAACAATTAATAATTTTAAAAGTTCTCATTAATATCAATAATAAATGTTAATTCTAAGATATTAATTGAGTAAGAGGAGAAAGTTTTAAATCTTGAGTAGGCTTGTTAATCTCTGTATTAAAATAGAAACGGATGAAAAGATTATTTTAAATATCACTCTAGTGTTTTAGGAGCTGGCTTAAGTTTGAAAATTAATCTTTAAAATGAACCAAAACTTCATATTCTGTGACAGATGGGGGAAATCAAGTTATAAATCATTTATAGTCCACAGTGAATGAAAATTATTGTGGGAAGGACAATCTTTTCACAGAATGTCATTTTATTCTGGGATTGAATTCTTGGGCTGAATACGGGCGGGGGGGGGGAACCCCGTGCACTTGGGTGGGGGTCGAGGAGGGAACAGAGGTCGCTGGGAGGTCAGTCCTCAGGGGAATAAGAAAGAGTCCAGTGCCAGACAGTTTGCCTTTTGCGGAGCAGCCGGGCGATGATAAACGCATGGCCCGAGGAGTGTGAGGAGCCCTGGCCGGCATCTTCCCCAAGCAGGTGAGGTTCTCCAGGGCCTGCCGACCACGCCCGGCGCCTGATAGCTCCCCCCATGGAGCCGGCTTCTCTCCCTCCCACTCTGCTTGGAGGCTCCCTTCGGTGCCAGAAGGTCGCCTAGGAGCACAGGGGCGAGAATTGGGGGCAGAGCAGGGAGGCAGAGCAGGGGTGAACTGCTGCCGGTGGGGGAGCAGTCATGGTCACGCTCCCCGCGGCATCGCCGACGGCCCCCGGCGGGGCCCAAGGAACGCCCTGTTCGTGAATGAAACTTCGTCAAGTCCTCTCCCCTCCTTAGGTCAGTCTCCTCGTCTCCCCTTGTGCCTCCTGGGATCTCCTTCCGGAACACTGTCTTCACTCAACCCTCTGCCATGGCACCTGCCTTGGGGGGCACCCACCCTGCGACATCAGCTACTGGGGGTACTCTTTTGAAAAGTCTCGACCCTGACCCCCACGCACAGTCTGAGGACGGGAGAGCGCCTGGAAGAGGCGCCAGCAGGGGCAGGGGCGGGCCCATTCACACCCAAGCTTCTGCTGAGTGGGTTACAGCCCACCTGACGGTAGGGACAGGGGCACTGGCCGACAGAGCCCCTCGGCCCTAAGTGTGGGGTCGCCCCACCAGCAGCCTTTGCTGGGGTCCATGCTCCCCAGGGCCCTCCACTTCCTGCGATGATCCGTAAATGAGCACCACAGGCTACTGAGTGTTGTTGTTATTTTTTTTTAAGATTGTATTTATATTTAAAGAGAGGGAAAGGGAAGGAAAAGAGAAAGAGAGGGAGGGAAACATTGACTGGTTGCCTTTCTCACCCCCCGCAACTGGGGACCTGGCCCGAAACCCAGGCATGTGCCCTGACCAGGAATTGAACCACTGACCCTTCGGTTTGTAGGCCAGTGCTCAATCCACTGAGCCACAGCAGCCAGGGCAGCATGGTATGTTTTGGTGTTAATGAACACATAGGCTGTTCGGATTTGTACAGTCACCTCTCGGGAACTTTGCTCACGTGAGTTTGTTTCCACGCCAAGAAAACATGAGTTTGGGTGAAGCTGGGAAGGCAGGAAGGCCGTGCTGGAGCGCAGCTGGGAGGTGGGGGAGGCGGAAGGGGAGGAGCCATGAGATGAACCTGGACAGGTGCTGAGGGGGGCGGTGAGGACGGACCAGTGAAGGTCATGGCTGTGTCAGTGTTTCACGCAAAAGCCTCCCCTGCAGGCCCCCCCCCCACAGCAGAGGGCGTGTCAGTGTGGCCGTATTTGTGCATTAGGACAGAGGCAGGGGGCTGCAGCGGGAAGGCTGGGTGAAAGACGTTGACCCGAGGGTGAGGACTCTGGGAAGTGACGCAGACCCTCCACCGGAGCCTGTGCTGAGGGTCCAACCGGGCACGGAGGGGAGGGGCTGACGGAACAGGTGGGGCTAAGGCAAGAGACCACGGAAGAGCTGGGACCCTCCCAAAGGGATCTCTGGTTGCTGCCACCATGAACGGCCAATCGCACACTGATCATTCAGGGGTGGCGTGACCTCCAGCAAGACGCCCCACAGGGAGTAGTCGAGTCGTGACTCCATCAGACCCCCACCCTTAAGTCACTGAGACACGGTGACACGGAGAGGGGTGATTGTGGGTGTTCAGTACAGCGTGAACGAGGCTGTTTTCCCCGGCTCAAAGCCAACACATCACAAAGTGCGAGGGTTTTAAAATCAGGACGTTAAGGAGAAGGGTGAGGTCGCCGGGGTCTGCGAGTGCCCACTGGTGTCCGAGGATGGAGCCTACCCCTGGGGCCAAGCTCCACCCGTTTCCATTGAGCGGTCGGTCCTGCCCGGCCTTCCTTGTTCTACTGCGTCCTTCCCCCACCTGAGCGAGGAGAGCGGCTCGTCCCACCTGCACAGCTATGGGCCACTCTGACCTCCGGGTGGCTTTCTGACAGAGGTCACCAGACCTTCTCGTGCAGGTGCATTTTCCCAATGTCTAACCTGAAGACCTACACCTTTGGCTTCAGGTAGTGTTCTTACTGAAATACACTCCCAACGTATATAATTGTGGGAAAAGGGACAGACCCCCAATCCAGACCCTGTGAAGGGGGCACGGGCCATGCCCAGTGGCGTGATGTGGGTGGCCGGCTACGAGAGCTGAGGGCTCAGGTGGAAACAAGCATTTCTTTGATGTTGGGGCCCGAGGACGGTGAAACGGGACCATGCACCGTCTGCCGTTCCCGGTGTCGTCGAAGCTCAGGTCGCGTCAAGCTCAGGTTGCGTCTCGGGGGACAAGGGCTCATGGCGCCTTTGAGGCCGAATCAGAGGCGGCATCGGAAGGAAGCATCTTCGGCTGGACTGCCGGGCCTGCCGTCCAGCTTTGTCGCTGGTCTTTGGGGATGGAGACGGCCACCCCGTCGTTCCAGCAGGCTCAGTGCTCACGGGGTGCTCGGGGAGGCCTGCTTTTGAAGGCAACCTCACGGCCTGCCTCCCCTTCGTCCGGGTCAGTGCAAACACGTGCTCCTCTCAACTCACCGAAGTGCTTCCCAGCGGCCCCAGCGGCCGGTCACTGCCCCCACGGGGAGCGAGACGGGGAGACCGACGGTCAACGAACCGGCGAACGAGTGGGCAGCACAGAGGTGTCCGCGGAGACGGAGAATCGGGCCGCGGCTGGAGAGAGAGTGGAGGACAAGGCTCCCAGGTGCCGTCAGGAGAGCGCTTGGGGAGGCCACTCGAGCAGCACGGTGGTCTAGGCATGTGAGGAGGAGACACGGCCCACAGCTGACACGTGAGAGCGGGGAGCGGGGACCCGAGCGGGGCCGAGCAGCTGGGGGCCACGGCACAGGTCTGGGTGTTATTCCAGCTGGGGTGCCAGCCTCGGGTGCAGGTGGAGGGCCGTGACGCACAAGGCGGGACGAAAGCAGGCTTGCGGGTGTGAGCATGGGAGACGCAGCTTATTGTTGTATTCTTGTTTCTTAGCCGCGGGATTCTCTCCCATACGCACAGCGGTAACCCTACCTGGGCCCCACCCTGTGTCTGATGGGTAGATGGTTTTGCCAGCTGCTCTTCCTCTCCTGAGAAGAGACTGTAAGAGGTGCCCCCCCCTCACCTCTGCCAGTGAGGCAGGAACACCCACGAGGCGGGGCTGAGGTCACCGGGGGTCAAGGTGTCCTGGTTCACACAGCAGCCGGCACCGGGACTCAGGAGTGCGCTGCAAGAGGGGGCTCTGGGAGGACCCGAGGTTTGCAGTTTGTGGTTGGGTGGGTGGTGGGGGTTACAGAGATGGAAGGGAGGCCCTGGCTGTAGGTCGAGGAGGGAGGTCAGAAGTCCCATCTGCCCTGTGACACGGGAGGTCCCTGTGGGTGCCCCAGGCCACAGCAGTGGTCAGGTGCAGCCAGGGGTCCGGAGCTCCGGGAGGTGACGGGAGACAACAGCGGGGGCCAGGCTGAGGGCACGTAGGGCCTGGAGACCAGGGGGGTCGCCTGGGAGGGACACGCCCAGAGAGAGAAGGGGGGCTCACGGCAGGTGCTGGGTGTGCCCTCAGGGCTGGAAAGGGGAAGCAGCACCCACACAAGGAGCTGGGAAGGAGCACCCAAAGGTGAGGAGGGAGCCCCAGAAAGGGTGAAGTCCCAGCAGGCGGGGAAGACGGCCCATGGGCAGGACAGATCAGCCCCTGGGGAGCGGCCGCGGAGCTGGGGCGGGAGGGCGGAGGGGCCATCTGAGCGGCCTTGTGGGGGACAGGCGGGCCCTTGCCGTGAGCATCCCGGGGCATGTGCGGGATGAGGTCAGAGATGCAGACAGAGAGCGTAGACGTTTATTTCAAGTTCAGGTTCACATGCTGGTGGGAAGGAAAGCGGGTGGCGTACAGCTGCCCAGCCCTGGCCATAACCGGGCAGGGGTTCAGAGCACCAGGGCCACCCACTGAATTGGGAGGACCCCTGAGAATGTGGCATCCTAGAATCAAGGGGCAGAGTGGGGGAAGGAGGGAGAGCTGGCGTGGGCTCAGATGTGCAAGGATTGGACGGTAGGAGGGGGGCCTTCTGGGAACCCTTCGAAGGCTTTCTTTAGCACAGGACAGCACCCGTCCGTGTGCCAGGGGCGTCCCCCTCCAAGCCTGGGCCCCGCTCACTGGCCTGCAGGTTTCTGCTTTCCAGAGCCCGGCGGCCGGTCTGCCTGTCACGGCAGTGCTGCGCCCGGCTGAAGAGGGCTGGGAGGCAGGTCCCGGGCGGTTTGCTGCGGTTGGAAGGGAGGGAGATTGTGTGGGTCTGATGCCGCCCAGGGCCCCGGCCTTGGCTAAAGGTGGCCCTCTTCGGCAGCACGGCACAAATCCTCCAGCCAGGCGTTGATCCTGGCTACGGCCCCCGGGGAGGGGTGCCCATGGGAGGCTGAGCCACAGGACCCCCCCCCCCCCCGCCCCGCACACCGAGGGCAAGGGCTCGCGGCTGCCTGGGAGCGCTGTGGGGCACCTTCACCTGCATCTCCCTCGTGTCTCCCTCCGTCCAGTTGCTTCAGGCTGCTCTGCACCCTCGGCCCTGCCCCCCTCCGTCTCGCCTGTGTCTCTCAAAGGGCCAGCGGTGGCCGGCCACCCCCTGGCGGGTCTGGTTCCTTCTTGGTGACGTGCACAGATCCTCTAGGCCATGAAGCTGAGCGGCTCGCCGAGTGCTGAGGGGCAGGAAGGGCTCCCCCGGGCTTTCTCGGGCGCCCCCCGCTGCGTGGTTGTGCGCATGCACCTGCACAGCGCCTCGCCTGGCTGTGGGGGGAACGGGTGGGCCCCCGTCTGCAGCAGGACGAGGCTGCTCCCTCCCCAGGGCAGCCGCTGTCCTTCACTCCCCTCCCAGCACACCCTGCGCCTCCCAAGTCGCCCCTGGCGATCCCGGGCTGTCTCAAGGTTGGCCTCTGGGTGAGCCAAGACCCAGCGAACGGCCCTCTGCCGGGCCCTGCGGAGCCCCACGTGTGTCCATCATGGGGCCTCCCGCAGCCTCGCGCCCGACCTGTTATCTCCCTGACGCTGTGAGCAGCTCGAGGGCTGACGTCAGAGCCCCAGGGCCCAGCACAGCACCGGGCACCCGTGGGACCTCACAAGACACGGGCAGAGTGTGGAACAAAGCACCGGCTCCCTCCCGGGCCGAGCTCCCCTGAGTGTGTTTTTCCCGGAATCTGCTGGGAGCGCCCTGGGGCTCCTTTGCCGCAAGTGGCGCTGAGCAAGCATGAAACAGTAAGTCTGCGGCCTCGTTGCAGATTCTGGAGAGGGGGATGCTGAAGGCTCCCACTCAGGGGCTGGCGTCTCATTCTCTCCGAGGACGCGGATGTCTGTGAACCACCCGCTCCTGTGAGTGGCCCCGGTCCCGCCGAGCCCGTGGGGGTGGGCCCTGGGAGGAGCCCACTTCCTGATTGTGGCTGCTGCCCTGCGTCCCTCAGCACCCACCCTGCGTGTGGCAGCGTGGTCTCAGGTAGGGCGGCTGGGCCATCTTGTCCTCATTTCTTCTCTGCCCCTGTGCTGGACTGTCAGGCGACCCCTTAACGAACACGTGTGCTCCGTACCTGGGGGACAATGTAGTTCCCACCTGTGGCCATCTGTCCGTGGGTGACCGGTCCCCACCGCGTGTTTCCACAGCTGCCCAGCCCAGGGTTGCAGCGCGCTCTGGACTGGGGGTGGCTCCTGTCCGGCCACCCCACATGCATCCTCACCCAGACTCACACGGGTCCTTGGGCAGGTCACTTGACCTCTCGGTGCCTCAGTTTCCGGCGTCGGAGGGTGAGGATGGTGGCGGGCACCGCGCTGTGTGGAGTTACCGGGGATGGCACGAGCCAGTCCATTGTGAGAGCTTAGCACCGCGCCGGGCGTGGAGCGAGCACTCAGCCACTCTAGGTCACTGCCGCTGTCGGCAGCACAGCCACTTCGCCGGGTGCGTGCTTTCGGACACCTTTAAGGTCTCACCCACCACCCGTCCCTGCCGGAGGTCACGTATGAATCACATGAGTCCCTCGGTTGACCTTGGCTCTGAGATACTCATTTCCAATCCACCCCAAGCCCTTCACCTAGTGCCCACTGAGGACCCCTCTTCCCCCACATCTCTGGCTTCACAACTCCCCCCTCTTTGGGGCACAGGGGCCATCCAGCTGTGGTCTCTCCTGGGCCTTGTGTTGGAGCCCAGTTGTCATGCCTCAGCCCTGAGCCCCACGCCCAAGCAGGACAGCGGCAGGCAGCTCAGGAGGAGGCCCAGAGGCCCGGGGACAGGGCCTGGCCTAACCTAGCAGGTCTGCGGCCTCTCCTCCCCCATCCCCTTCCCCCCCCCCTCCCTCCAAGGCTGTCTTTGCGCTCAGACCCCAAACCCGACCCTTTAATTAACACTCAGCACGTCCTGTCTCCAGCCCATCTTTCACCGTGACGCACCCCCAGGATCCTTTGACAGGCACTTTTTATCGCCGCGGCTGACATCCCCGACACCCCGGCCACGTGCTACTGTAATATTTATGCGCGCGTGGGGCGCCGGTCCCGATAAGGGGAGCAGCAGGGCTGCGGAGGTGAATTAGACGCCGACCGTGCACAGCCGGGCAGGTCCGGCCGGGTCCTCGTTCACGTCTCTGTAAATCATCCGGCGGCTTCGGGATGCTCAACGTTTTCTTGCTCATCTCCATTTTTCAAGGAGCAAGGGTTCCGTCTGCCGGGCCGGTGCTTTGTAAATGGCTCGTCAGCTGTCAGGGCGCCTGGTGGAGTCCTCGAGCGCCTACGGTCGCCTCGGAGAGCAGGGCAAGGCCTGGCACCCGAGGGTGACTTCCCACTTAGGGTCCTGATGGGCCGGCAGAGGTGGCTTTAGCCCCGGCCGTGTGTCCGCAGCTGTGCAGGGGCTGCGGCTGCAGAGGCCCTCAGGGGGCTCCCCTTTGCCGAGGGGAGCGCCTCTGTGGCTCATTATGTGGTGGCAGTGGTCGGTGTGCCCACGGGTACTCGAGGGGGATTTTGCAGAGGACAGACTATTTTTTTAACAGTATTTTTGAATTGCAGTGACGTACACATAACACAAAGTGTACCATTGTAGGCATACAGTTCAGTGGTGGTAAGTGCACGAGGTCTGCCCAGAAGGTACCCAGCCACGCGCTGTGAAAATTGGGGTTTACTGAAGAAGACACAGGAGAGAAGAAACACTGTCCGTGGGACAAGGACGCCTGAGCCCCCTCCAGGGCAGCACCTTGGGACCGCACCCAGTTCTCCCAGTCTCCAGCGGCTGCCCCGTCCTATTTTGCCAAATCTCATCGGCAGGCTGGAATCTCTTCTCTCTCAAAGGGGATTTTAGTTTGGGGAAAAGCCAGAAGTCACAGGGTGCCAACTCTGGGCTGTCGGGGGCTGAGCCACCTGGGTGAGTTGATGTTTCACAGAAAACTCTGCACGAGACATGAAGCATGAGCAGGCACTTTGTCATGATGAAGCTGCCGGTCACCAGCTGCCCATAGCTGCAGCCTTCTGAGTCATCCAAATAGTTTCTGCAGAGGAATGCTCAAGCTTAACACGAAGTTTGATGTAGATTCGTTACTCTACTTGCTCAGCTGTTTTGAATGCGACAGCCACACAGTGCACATGCTCACTCAACGGTGTCTACTGCCCCCACTGAGTAGTACAGTGAGGTCGTCCTTGTTCACGCATGTGCATTCCAGCCCACTGTCCTTGGCCGCCAGGGGACATCGATGTCACACAAACTGTTATATTAGCAATGGCTGGGCTTTTTCCAGACACACCTCGTATTCCCACTGTCTAACCATCCAGAATGCTTTGTCTTTCCGAACCGAAGCCGTGTGTCCACTGAGCACTAAGCCCAAGCCCCTGTGACCAACTGGGTCTGCTCCTTCACCACCTGTGTCCCGGCTTACTGCCTGTCGCATACTGCCTGTCGCTGCGCCGCTGCCCACAGGACCGGCACCGCCCCCATTCTTCCATCTGTTCACTGGCCGTCAGCAGAGCCCTGAACCCTCTTCCACGGCCGAGATCCCCAGGCCGCTGTGGCCACCCCGGTCTCCCACACAAGGAGGGTTTGACTCTGAGCATGACGTCACTCGCTGTAAAATTCTAGAGTTCATTCCGGCTTCTGTGTGGGACAGAGACTGTGGCACCAGACCGGGATGGGGGCGGCAGTCACCCAGGTCACCTGGAGGCACCTGCAGGAAGGGGTGGTGTCACAGTGCTTTGGGGATGAAGGGTCAGCAAGCACCTCCAGGGCCTGCTGATGGGCGGGAGGTGGGTGTTGAGGGAAGGAACAGGGTCCGCACCAATCTGTGCTTTGGCCTGGGCATTTGCTCCTGCGGCGCCGTTTGCTGTGGAGGGAAGGGCACACGGACAGGTAAAGGTGGAGGCACCTCGAGTGAGGCCTCAGGCAGGGCAGGAGGGAGAGGCCTGTCAAACAGGGGGGTTGTCTGAGTCTGGGAGCTGGGAGAGGAGGAGCCTAGGAATACAGGTCATCAGCGAGTTGGCCACATGCAATGCCACGGGACCAGGCGAGGCCACCCAGGGAGCCAGTGCGGAGGGAGAGCGAGTCCTGGGGTGCACGTGGTCAGGGGGGCTGGGCAGAGCTCAGCAAGAGATCGAGAAGGAGCAACCGACGACAGAATCAGAAAACCAAGGAGCCCCGGCACCCTAGCAAGCTGCAGAAGGAGCCCCGTGGAGGCAATGATGATCGGGTGGTCGTGTGCTGCTGGGGCACCAGGGTGCAGCAGGATGGAGGCTCGCCCCCCGGATGGGACACTGTGGAGACTGTGGCCGGAGGAGACCACGGGGCCCCAAGGGGCCCGCTGGACTGGGTTCTGGCAGAACAGACGACAGACGTAGTTGGCAGGAGAATGGTCTCCCAGAGACGCCCACACAGACAGACACCCCAGACCCTGTGAGGGTGTCCCCTTCCACGGCACACGGTGCCATTGCTCACGTGACGGTGTGGAGGGTGGGGAGACAGGGGTGTTATCCTGGGTGACCCGGGTGGGGCCAGTGTTATCACAAGGTCTTTATAAGGGAGGGGCAGGACGGGGAGAGTCAGATCGAGATTAGAGCGAGACTCGAACTTGGCACGCCACGCTCTGCTGGCTTTGGAGACGGAGGAAGGGGCCGGGAGCCGAGGAAGGCAGGTGGTCTGTCGGAGCTGGGAAAGGGGAAGGGAAGGCTCCTGCCCCGGAGACTCCAGGGGGAATGCAGCCCAGCCGAGACCCTGACTTTAGTGAGACCCGCGAAACCCATTTCGGACTTCCGACCTTTGGAGCTGTACGATAGCACAGGCGCTGCCGTAAGCCACCGAGCTGGTTGCAGTTTGTTCTGGCGGTCACAGGCACCGAGTGCAGATGAGGGACCAGCCTACCCGCGTGGGCAAAGATCTAGGAAAGACCCGGGGGTGCAGGAGGGGAGGGGTGCTCTGGGAGCAGCGTCTGTGCCAGGACCCGGGTGGGAGGAGGGGCAGCGCTGCCACATGGGGAGGAGGCCCGAGAGCAGGGTGGGCAGAGGAGAGGGGGGCAGGCTGCTGGGGTCCATCGGCGCAAGGTCAGAATGCTCTCTCCTGGTGGCGTCTGTTCTCTCGGGGCAACTGAGAGGGGAGGTGACCCTCGGGGACGAAGAGGAGGGGGAGGAAGGAAAGGCCGTGTAGGGAGTGGAGCGAAGTCACTTTACCTCTTGCCACTTTCCTGAAAGGAGCCATCACAGGGGGGCACCACGTTTCATCCGTGAGACTGTTTCTAACAACGTGGTTTCGAAGAGCAAAAAAATTGGGAGTGGCGACATCGCTGACAATTAATTAAAGAAATACGTTACTTCCGTGATGGATCTCGCTGCCACCGTTATGAACCACACTCGGAAGGCCGTTTAATCAAACAGGAGAACGCACCGCCTTGCTAAGCGGGAGCAGTCCCAAAACAAATATGTACAGAACGAGACCAATTTTGCAGAAACGGTGTGTGTAAACACACATTGAAAAGGACTGGGAGGAAGTAACATAAAAATTTAAGGAATGATTATCTCCGGGTGAGGGAATTACTGATTTTTTAATTTATCCTTCATACTTGTCTTCATTTTCGTCTCCATTAGAAGTTGTTTGGATATGCTAAGGCCCCTGCGTGGGTAGAAAAGTGAAGGGAAACAGCCAGAAAGGGAAGGTGCGTGGTTCCTGGTCTCCGCCCTTGGGGAGCCCAGCTGTGAGCGAACACCCCTTCTTCGGGACTCGTCACCCACCTTCCAGCGTCTGCAAACATAGGCCACTTCTAGGCAGCAGGACTTTTCCTGAAAGTTCATGGTCACGGAGTGGCCGCCTGGCCCAGCACAGACCATGCACTGCGTGCCGCTGTTCCTAGGGCGCACCGGGCCCTCTGCAGGTCCCCCCGGGGGTGGGGCACCACCGCCTGCCTCCCCCGGGCTCCTCTCTCCCTCTCCTTCCTGTCCCTTCTTCCCTCCCCCTTCTCCGAGGGGCACAGGTGATGCTGACGGGTCTTTCTGACGCAGAAAGGCGTGGCCCTGTCCCCTGTGCCCTTGGCCTTGCTCACACCCGTGTCCTGGGGACCTCCTCCCACTCTGTATCTATTAGGACTTTTGGTTAGTAACTGACTGAAACCCAACTCAGATTAAATTTTTTTTCAAAGGGAGTATGCTGCTGACCCACAAAGCCCAAGGGGACATAGCACGGTGGGGGGCACCTGTGGGCTGACCTGGGGGGCTCCCAGTTTCGGTCCTTACGGAAATGGCTTTCTCCAGTCAGTGGAGATGTGGTCTCAGGCACATAGGGACCCCCAGCCTGGCCCACCTGCCTCCTTCCCCAGCCCCTTCCAGTGGAATGCTCAGGTAAAGCTCTGATGGGCCTGCTCGGGTCCCACACCCACTTCTGGGCCCATCACAGGGGACAGGGGGCGGGGGTGTTATTGCCACTGGGCGTCTGCCCTCCGGTGACATCAGAGAGGCTAAGTCTTGGTCCGGAGGTGGGGGAGGGGATGTCCATGGGATGAAAATAGTGGCTGGTGCCAAAGCGAGGGGCTCACCGAGGTGTCTGCCTGCCCCAGGACAGGCCCCAGGACTCGAGGTGAGGCCGGAACAGAGCCCCTCCCGCCCCACACCACCCCACCCCGCCCTTCTGCCCCCAGGACGAGTCTGTGAGCCGGACAGGACGCGTGTTGGGAGCCCAGAGGAAGCTCTTACAAGAGGCACCTTCCATGCGCACGGGGCTGGAGGATGTCATTTTGCTCACCCCAGTCCCTGCTCAGACTCCCCGGATGGATGGTAGCTGTCACAGCGCCCCCCCCAACCCCGAACCCCACCCCCCCGCCCCGAGTCACTTCCAAAAAGGCAAGGCCTTGGACTCTCAGCCGGCAGGCTTTAATAACCATAAGCACCTGGAGATTCTTCCTGGGCCTCCAACCTAAATCTTCCCGACGCAAATGCAAACCGTCTCCTCTCCGAGCTCAGGAGAGGGGCCCAGATAGCCAGCATCCCGTGTGCAGCGACCGCTAATCAGCTTGCTGGAGCCAGTGACCTGTCACGCAGCCTTGTGCTTCCCGGGGTTAAATACTCCTAATTCCATCAGCATTTTCTCTCAGGTCGTGTGTCCCAGCCCCTCTCCTGTATCGGGGACTCAGGTTCCGGCAGCCGCTGTGCGTGCTGCTGTGTGCAGCCCCTTTGAATGAGGCGAGCCTGGGAGCCCCGGCCCCGCATGGCCAGCGCTGGGTGAGCCCGGCTCCAGGGGAGGGGCCGTCCAGAGGGGCCCTGAGCTCTACAGAGGATGGTGGCCCCCCAGTCCATCTGGACCTACTGTGCAGTTTTTAAGAACCGTGACAGGTGACAGCTTAGGGCTTATGCATCTCTGCTTTGTTTGTGAGAGATTTTTGTCGGTTCCAAATCACCTGTTGAGGTGGCGTGTTTTTGCCGGGCCTGCATTGGGTCATGGTTCCTGGAGCCTCGCTGGGTTGTGAGCCCGGCAGCGCCGGGGAAGCCGGCCGATGTTCCGCTGGCTAGCCAGTAGCCCCCTCCCCACCACAGGGCAGGGGGTGCTGTGAAGATGCAAGCCTGGCCGACCAACCTCCCTGGCTGCTGGTCCGAAGGCAGCACAGGGTCCCACCACAGGCCCCAGGGTCCAGGGAAGACCTCCCAGGACCAGGACACTCGGCTTGCTGAGGCCCCAGATCTCCAGGCGAGAGCTCCCCCCACCCCCACCTGAGGAGCTGTGTCCTGTCATCGGGCGGGAATCCCCAGGCGGCCCCGGGATGCTTCTGTGAGGCACTCACAACTTGAGGAGTCAAATGAGTGAATGAATGAATGAATGAATGAACGAATGAATGAAGCAGTTTGGACTGCTGGGGAGTTTTCCTTTAATAACTCCAAGTTCGTACCTTTCAACCCCCTACACGCATAGGCCCCTCCCTGCCGCCGACTTCCTGCCTCTTGGCGACCACCGGTCTTGCTCTGCACCTATGAGCCTGGCATTTTTCTAGAAGGTTCCATGTATAAATGAGATCACATGATATACGTCTTTCCCTGCCTGACTTATTTCACTCAACAGAATCCCTTCTAGATCCATCCATTTTGTGCAAGTGGCAGGATTCCACTCCTTTTTCCTGGCCAAGTAATATTCCCTTGTGTACATGTACCACCTCTTCTGTGGCCATCTCTGTTGGTGGATACTTGGGGGGGTTTCCACATTTTGGCTATTGTAGGTCATGTGCCCTGAACACGGGGGCGCACGTATCATTCCGAGTTAGTGTTTTCATTTGGGGAATAAATGCCCAGACTCAGAACTGCTAGCCGTTCTGGTCTTAACTTTTTGAGGACCCCAGCCTGTCTCCCTCAGCGGCTGCACCGTCTGCATTCCCACCCACGGTGTGCGCAGGCTTGGGGATCCCGTGATAGGAGCCCGTGTTTGCTCTCCCCTGTGGCTGTGTTCCGTGAGGGCCACCGGTGGCTCCCACTTCGCACAGAGAGCCCCGCACACCGGCGACGCCCATCCTCTGCAACCTCACAGCACGTCTCCGCTGGTGCTCACGCCCCGCGGCACACCAAATGTGTGCTTTTGTGTCAATCTGTTAGCAAACAGGTGTAATTCTGACTCATTCGCACCAGACGGCTATTATGTTGGCTGTCGTCACTTCTTTTATTTGACAGTCTGAGGGAAAAGAGGGCAGAGCCCCTGACTAAACAGTCAGGCGTGGCGTGCTTTGAAAATCCCGCGGCTCGCCAGCTGAGATGCACCGTCCTGCGCTCAGCAGTGCCAGCAGGAGCCTCCCGCGTCTTTCTCTGTGTGACGGGGCCCCTGCGGCTGTTCCGGGCACAGCCTGCCTGGTGGACCTGGCAGTCTCAGGTGTCCCTCCCATCACACGTTTTACCCACCTGTGTACAGGCTCACTGCCACCCACTGCGTGAACCGTGTGTGTTTGCAGACCGGCGCCTTCCTGAGTGTGACACACGACACTCAACCTTTGACACGGTTCTGTTCAATTTCGGTTGATATTTGTAGGCGCCTCCTGCCTCATAAACTTCGCTTTCCATTATGTATGCTCGCAAGCTGTTTCATTTTTAATATACTTAGGAAAAAGTTCAGTCACATTTCCAGAATTGCAACGCTTTCCCATAAAACATCTGATTCTGAAACTGTGTATCTAAACAGCACAAATGGCATAATGGCAAGCAAATCGCGCTGCGCTGTTACCTTCCTTTATGCTGTAGTTAAAGTTATTACAGCTTCCCGGGCAGTTTGCATTTCAGTGTCACACATAGAGACCCTTGAGGACAGGCGACCTTGAAAAAACATGCACGGCTCGGAGACCCAGCATCTACCTGTCCTTCTGACACACACCGCGTTTCTCCCAGCGCGGTTTCCTCGGTAATGTTTGTGTGGGGTGGGATTTACAGAAACGCTTTCTCACCCCGGGGGAGGGGGAGGGGCGCATGCACCCAGGAACAGCACAGGTGCAGAGCAGACCCAGCCAGGTGTGGGGCGCGGGGGAGACTGGGGGCGTATGTGGGTGCTCGCCTGGGACAGAGCCCTGCACCTCGGCAGACCCCGGTCAGTGAGTCTGAACCACGTGCATCTGCTGTTTGGAGGGCTGTGGTCAAGCGCGGCCTCGTGACCAGGGCGTGGCCCTCCCGCCCTAACGATCTTCGCGTAGGCTGGCCTTGGAAAACGTCGCAATCCTTTAGGGACGAGCCGAGGAGGGTGCAGGGGTCCCCAGGGGGGGCTGTGAGAACACCAGGAACCTTAGCGCGAGAGGCAGGCCCCGCTGGCGCCCAGCGGCAGGTGGGCTGAGGTCCAGGAATCCCCCCTCCTCCAACCTGCAATGCCCAGCGGTTTCCAGGTGCACAGTCAGCCCCAGAGCGCCCTCAAGCATTCCTCCATCCTTCATCTGCTCCTTCATCCACACGTTCTTCTACTTTCTCCACCGCCACCGACTGGCCCCGAGTCTCTTCTGAAACAAGGCCGTCTGGGATCAGGCAGAGAGACCGCCGGCGCTGGAGGCAGCCCAGGGGCGGACGGGGGAGGTGCGTCGGGTGCACACGCTTCCTGCAAGCTGCTGGCAGACCAGCAGGGGCAGAGACTCCGGGTCACAGGTGGAAGGGAGCCTCCCTGAATAGACAGAGAATTAACATGAGGGGGGGTCTCAAATGGGCCCGGAGGGGTGGGGTGCTTTTTCCAGCTCTAACCTTTCATGCAAGACCCTCCAAGATCCAGCCTCGGATCACCTTTCTCCTGTGCTTGGAAACCGCCCCTGCCTGGCCCCCCATGACCTGCAGGTCGATGGAAAGTGTCTTAGCATTGCATTCGGTGCCTTCAAATGCACCCCCCTTCTACGTTTCTGGAATGATCTTTCACCCTCTCCCTCCCACCTTGTATGCCCCCCTGGTGACCTCACTGTTTCCTGAACATTGTTTCTTCCTTCGTCTCCTCTTCCCAGAGCCTCGTGTGGGGACGGCCAAGCCACACGATGCCAGTAGATGGGTGGCGATGGGTGGGGTCAGCACAGGGAGCATTGGGCAAGCCGGGGCTGGAGACTTCCAGAGGACATGGCCCCGGCCGCCCCTGGGTGTGGGAGGAGCTGCCCCAGGAGCTGAGCGTGCGGGACGGCGGGGCTGCAGGGAGCAAGAGGCTGCAGGGAGCAAGAGGCTGCGGCACCTACGTTCAATCGCTGCGTTTCAGAAACGCCGGCCCGTCAGGGGACGTGAGCGGGGAACAACGTGGCGGGGGCGTGTCGACGATTCCGGCGCTTTCAGTGCTACACGGCGCCGTGACGGAAACCTCTACCGTCCACGGGAACTGCAAGGACGCGTGTTTCACTGAACAGCTGCAAGGGGCTTCTGTCCCCACATCGGCAGTGTTGCAGGTGTTGTTAGATGAAACCTTCCCGCGTTCTCTTGAAAAGGCTACATTGTACTGTAGGCAGCACAGGAGTTGGCGGTGGTTTCCAGGGCACGTGGGGGTGGGGCGCACAGTAGCAGTGAGGACCACCCACGTTGGGTGTCTGTGGCTGTTGCTGGACTTCCAACCCGACCTTTGAAAAACCCTTCCTACACACGCTGCCACGGACAGTTACAACCGGTTACGGGAATCCCAGGAGGGACTTCTCACCATGGTGCATGAAGAAATCTCCCAGCAGGAGCTCGGAACGGTCCCTTTCCTGGGACCGTGGTGGCTTTGCTCTTGGGCCCAGCACCTGTGACTTCCTGCTCAGCTGCCTTCCTCGCTCCCCCCACCCCCCCTGCCCTCGAGGGGTCTGGAGACCGCGCTCACCCCCGCCACTTCATCATCCCAGGACCCACACCCAGAGCCGAGTCCCAGTGCCAGCCGTGACGGGCGCTCCGGTTGCATTTTAATGAGATGAAAAATAACCCCTCTTTCTGAGACGCCCGTATATAAATTAGTTATTGATTTTAAAACACTTTGGAAATGCAATGTGGGAGGCAGCGAGGCGTACGGGTCTGAATAATTAACAGGAAGAGCAGATGCGGGCGCTCGGGCTCCGTCTCTCCGAGGACCTGCTCATCCGGGAACTGGCTCAGCCCTCCGTCACGGGAGGGGCGGCCACCGGGCGTGGGGGGGTGTGGGGGGGGGGGTCGGCGGGGGGGCTGGGCCCTCTGCAGCTCAGACCCCACAGCCCTCCGGATGTGGGACAGCCCCTGGACACACAGATGTCACATGTCCCCCTCTTTCAGGGAGACCGACAACAGCAGTTCTCACCTGGCCTGTGGGCACGGGGGTGGCTCTAGGTCCCCCTCTATTACAAGGGAAAAGTGTTGTGATGCCGGCACATGATACAATTAAGAAACACTCCCTTTAGAAGACCTGGCCGGTACGGGGAGCAGAAAGGAGAAGCGGCCTCATGGACGCATCAGCCACAGACAGCGTCCTTGCGATTTTCTTCTGGCCTCACGTTAGAATTCTCTGATTTCTAAACAGTGCATTTGCCCTAGTAGTCTTCATGTAGCGTTCGGTGGCAAGAGTGTTTTGTTTCCTGCTAACGTTCGGTCTGAAGGAACTTCCCGTGTTGCTGGGAGCGCTGTATAAACATCACTTCGAACAGCCATGTAGGACCTCACTACCCTGTTATTTCCTCGCCGCTTCTCGACGGTGGGGCGGGGTGGCTGCGGGTCATTTGTTTTCGGCAGCTAACGAGCATCTGAGCAGGCCCTGCAGGTGATGCTCAGACATTCACGGGGTAGGGTGGGGGCACTTGGGAGCACCCCTTCTCGTCTCAGCCTCCGAGGGGGCCGCAGTGGCTTTTGCACGGCCCATTAACGCTTGGCTTCCAAGGTCAAAGATCAGTCCATGCGCCCTGCGGTGCCACCGAGGAGGGGTCACAGCGTTTGTTACATTGACATCCATCCATTCACTCACTCACTCATCTGCTCCACAGTTAACTGTGCATCTAGGCATCAGGCACTCCCTCGGAACACCCGAGGGAGGCTGGTCACCGGGGCCCCCTGGGCTTCAACCCCGTGGTGGGGGAGGGGCAGCTGGGGGCTCCCGGGTGAGGCCCGATATCCCTCCAGCCACAGACACACGGGGCAGGAGGCCGGCCCGTCCTTGCTCGTGGATTAGACACACTGCGTCCACGGTGAATGGTCCCCGGCGTGCGGCCGGTGCGGGTGCTGCCCCTCCAAGGTGTGGCTTAAGAGGTGTACAAGGACGGGCCCCAAAACCTGGGATTTATCTGAAAAACCGTGTACTGACTCTCACACGTTTCAACGTCAGTCACCTTCAAAGTGCTCTCCGTGGGATGCAAGACACCTATTGAGACGTCTTTCCCTGCTGCTCAGAACAGTTTCTGAATTGGTCGATTCGGATGGCTTTTAGTGCTTCTGCCATTTTTTGTTTCCCCTGTTCCACATCAGTAAAACGTTTCCCTTTATGGACTGTTTTCATCCAGGGAGACAAGAAGGTCACTCGGGGGGAGATGGGGTGAATAGGGAGAGTGAAGCCCAGGAGTCATGCCATTTTTGATCAAAAACTGCTGGACACTCAGTGCAGTGTGGGCAGGTGCACTCGTAAATCACCCATGATGAAATGGGCAAATGGTTTGAAAGAGTCTTCAAAAAATTCTCTGCAGCCTCATGCAGCCTCTCACAACAACGCCAGCTGGAACATGGACGCATGCAGGTTCCTAGATCACTCACCCAGCAGGGAAGCCTGTCCTACAAGGCACCCGCCCTCCAGAAGACAATTCCAGTTTTGGGGGTGTCCCCTCGTGGGATCTCGTTTCCCCTGGGTAAGGAATATTAACTTAGACCGATGAACCTCACCTCTCCCAATAGTTAGACAGGCACACACACCCTTTCCCCTCCCAGGGAATAACAGCGGACTTGAACGCACCGAGTCCGACCTCCATATGCTCTGTGTGTGGCTCGTTTCCGCTCACTGCCCTCACGGCACAGCAGCAAATGACACCATAAAGAAGCCTAATAAAATCATAGCGGTAAAAACATCCTTCTGATTTTTGGAGGGCATGAAATGATGTCTCACAGCCAGGACAAAGGCACCGTTCAGCAAGAACGTCACATTGTTTCCGAGAGAATGCGGTTCAAGGTCCCAGCGGTGCACTTCACAGTTATTAGTGACGGAAGGCAGCGGTGCCCGTCCTTCTGTGCGTAAAGGACGGACCCTACGAGGCAGGGCTGATTTTTTTTAAAGATTTTATTTATTTATTTTTAGAGAAGGAAGGGGGAGGGAGAGAGAGAGAGAGAGAGAAACATCAATGTGCGGTTGCTGGGGGCCATGGCCTGAAACCCAGGCATGTGCCCTGACTGGGAATTGAACCTGTGAGGCTTTGGTTCGCAGCCCGCACTCAATCCACTGAGCTACACCAGCCAGGGCTGCATAGCTGATTTTTTAATTAAATTATAAAATTAGTGGAAGAGGGAAGTATACTCGAATTTACACGCCTTTTGGTGTAGCCCAGTGAGTCACAAAACAGGGTGCGGAGCACGCATGATGCTTTTAGGTAGGAGACAAAACACTTGTTGTCTTCAGGTTTGTGGCCGCAGCCCGCGTGTGAAGGCCACTGGTCGGCCCTGGGGGGCCCGTGGTGAACCGGGCGAGGACAGGCGCCCGGGCAGCCCCTGCATTCCTGCGTCCGTGCCCCTTCACCCCCGACCCACTGTTTAGGGGTTGGAGGTCCCAACCCTGGAGCCACTCGGCCTGGCCCCAGGGCCGCCCTCTGCTGTCCAGGACACTGGGGTGGGGGGGTGGGCAGAGCCGCCGTGGGTGAGAACTGCAGGGCCAGGGAGCCCGCTGCGGTCAGAGCAGAGCAGGAGGCTGGAGCACACACCAGCTGAGCTCCCCACCAGTCCCCGTGGAAGTGGACAGTCTGCTGCCTGCCTGGCGCGGTGTGCAGGCTGCTGTTCAGAGGCGAGCAGGGCCTGCCGGAGCCACCATCATGGGCAGAGCCCCGCACGCCAGCGGCCCGCATGCCTCCATCACTCCCTCCAGGCTGGGGAGGGGGGAGCGGTTGTCACAACGGGAACCAGGCCATGTGGACAGGAGACGTTTCTGTCCTTCAGAGCCCGCTGGCCAGGCGCCCTGGACACGCCCCATTGCCTCCCGCCCCTGCGCTGTCCATCTGCTGTCCACCCTGCTCGGTGCTCACGCAGCCCCGTCAGTGACCTCTGCTCGCTGCCTGTTCTCAGTCGGAGGGCTCGTGCCGGCGGCCTGAGGGCCAGGGGGGCTCCACAGACGGCTGAGCGTCGTTTGGACACTTGGGAACAGAGCCCCAAGTTTCCCACCTGGGGCACTGCCCACCAAGCTCCGGGGTCCCGGTGTCGTCTTAAACCTGGGCGGGCGTTCCGGGTCGGAGCGGGGACTCCTCGCCGTGTGAATCAGCCTGCCCCAGGGAGGGGCGTGGTGTCCGACTAGCCCGAGTCCGGCCACCTCTGCCACCTCACCGCCACCAGCGGGACGGACCCCCTGCCGCCCAGCCCTGCGGCCTCCGGGCCTCACCGGGCACAGCCCGAGCGAAGAGCCAGAGCGTTCTCTCAGCCACGGCGTCGCCGATGGCAGCTGGCCGCGCCTGTCTTCTGTCTGTCTGCTCTCATCTGCTAGCGATCTATTCCTCATCCCTGATCTATCATCTGTGTATCAGCTGTCTTGCTGTTACTTAACTATTATTCATTGTCTATCATCTACCTGTTAGCTCTCTAGCTGGTATTTATTTATTATCTACCTATCTACCTAGTTACTGTTCATCTATTATCTGTCTGTCTGAGACTCAGCCACGTCTGTGTCCGGACCACCAGTGCGGGGGCGGCGCCCAGTAAGCGTCCGGGCAGAGTCCGCCGAGCCTGCTCACACGCGTGCCCGCCCCGCCCACGGCAGGGCTGCCTGGCCCACCTGACCGTGGGCTGCCTACCGCCTTGTCCGGTGGCCTCTGTCCAGGCTGCTCCCGGCCCGCAGGGGGTGCTGTGGCCAGACCCACCGTCCTCTCCAGAGCCCCTGTCCCGTTGGTATCTACCCAACGGGGGCGGAGTCCCGACAGAAGGGACAGGTCTGTCCTGACCTCAGTTTCCTTTGGCTTAGTCCACAGTTCCACTGTGACAACAAGAATCCCCACCACTGCTTACGGGTCATTTACTAGGCCACTTGCTAGAACTGAGGACTGTGGTCCCCTCCCCGCCCTCAGCTCAGACTCCAAGGTGCCGCCCACCATCCGTGACTGACGTGCCCTGCAGGTGAGTTGATTGTCACTCAGGTCTGGGAGCCGCGGCCCCTCTGGACTCTTCCTCCGTGTTTCCTCACTTCCCTGAGTCCCCCCTGCCCCATCCACAGGGGCACCTGGGCCTCCTGCCAGTACTGGAGGGACTCATCTACACCCTCTGATATGGAGCCCCCCCCCCCCCCCACCGCCCCCACGAGGCCTCCCCCGGGGCAGGTATGCCGCATTGCCTGCCAGGAAGCAGCTCAATCAGCAGCCAATGCCGGCAACCTGGAGCCTCTGCCGGCTGAGTGTTCACTCGGGGCTCACCCTCGGGCCCACTGCTCGCTCTCTCTGTCCCCGGCGCCACAGTAGGCAGGGCCTGGTGCTCCCTGGAGAGACAGGCGTGCAGGGGTCAGAGCTGCCAGCGTCAGCTGCCCCCCGCCAGGCCCCCTGAGGGGCAGCCCCTGGGAGCTTCTCCAAAGCAGGGGCCTTGCATTTTCAGCCATGCGGTCACACCCCTGCCCTCTGAGTTTCGTGATCATCCGTTCAGGCATTTCGGTGTGATGCAGCCCGAGGGAGAAACACAATTTGTCTTCGCCAGAGGCGCCCGGGACATGTTCTGGAGCGCTCAGCCCCGCCGCAGGGGTAGCGTGTGTCCCAGGGGCCAGCTGTCCAGCCTCTGTCCACAGAGCGGAAGGCTGGCCGGAAGCCAGGGACAATCTGTGTGTGCGCTGCTGGCCTCTGTGATGAGGACGTTAAGCTCTTGTCCTCCGGGTCGGTCTCACCTGCTGACATCGCCCTTCGTTGGCAGGCGGGGCTCTGGGGGTTCGGCAGCTCCTACCTTGACTTCTGGCCCTTGAGTAACGGAAGCGCTGGGCGCGGGGAGGGTCGTGCTGAAGCCGAGCGTGGATTTCACAGTGGCTGTAATTGGGATTACAATTACACGACTGTACCGTTACAGAAGACACATTATCTCCATAATTTATGATCCTCCTGGCCCAAACTTAGCGTCTTAAAAATGCAACATTTCAGCACCGTCTGGGAGATGTGCCCAACAAAATTATGTATAAACAAAGTTCTTTATTGACTTGCTGAGATCCGAGCGGAATCAATTATACGTTATTGTTGTCTTTGTCGGCACTGCCAAGCGCAGGGCAGCCAGGGGCCCGCGCTCCATAAATCATCCGAGTGTAACTTCCCCAGGGGCTCCGTCTGGTGTGGAGACAAGCTGGGTTGGTGCTCCCTGCTTAGACGGGGTTCAGTCATACTTGGGGAGCGCGCCTGTCCGTGGGTCACTCCGGGTTGGCGGAGTTTTGGCCTCGCAGGCCAGGGCCCGCAGTCCTGTGGTAGAGCACGCGCTTTTGCACCTCGGGCGACCTTCCAGCCTCCCGCACTCACCTGGCTCCTTCCCCAGGGTGGACCCAGGGTGGACCCTGCCCCCAGAGACCTGGGAAGGGGACAGGGAAGCCCCTCTTCTGTGGGGCCCTGGCCCCGGCAGTGTTGTACCAACATGAGCATCCAGAGTTGCTCCAAGACGGAGAAAACACTCACACGTAGTCCTGGAGCAGAACACAGGCAGGAACATCTCAGACACCCCACGCAGCAATATTTTCACCAATGTGTCCCTTAGAGCAATGGGTATAAAGGAAAGAACAAAAAAAAATGGGCTTCATCAAATTCAAAAGCTTCTGCACAGCTAAAGAAAACAGCAAAATGAAAAGAGAACCAGCCGTCTGGGAAAATATATTTGCATATTCGCCAACGATACCTTGGATAAGGGTTTGATCTCCCAAAATACATAAAGAACTCACACGACTCCACACCGGGAAGACAAACGATCCAATTAAAAAATGGGCAGAGGAGCTGAACAGACACTTCTCCAGTGAGGACACACAGAGGGCCCTGAGACACACGAGAGGATGCTCAGCATCGCTGGCCGTCAGAGAGATGCACATTAAAACCACAATGAGATACCACCTCACGCTGGGCAGAACGGCCATCATAAACAAATCAACAGTAAATGCTGGCGAGGATGTGGAGAAAAGGGAACCCCAGTGCACCGTTGGTGGGAATGCAGACTGGTGCAGCCGCTGTGGAAAACAGTATGGAATTTCCTCAGAAAACTGAAAATGGAATTACTTTTTGACCCACCAAGTCCACTGCTGGGATTAGTCCCTAAGAACCCTGAAACACCAATCCAAAAGAACCTATACACCCCAATGTTCATAGCAGCCCAATTTACAACCACCAAGTGCTGGAAACAGCCTAAATGCTCATCAGTAAATGATGGAGTGGATTAAAAAACTATGATACATTTACATGATGGAATTCTATGAAACAGAAAGAAAGAAGGAACTCCTTCCCCTGCTGCCAGCATGGATGGAACTGGAGAGCATTATGCTAAGTGAAATAATCAGATGGTGAAAGATAAATGCCATGTGATCTCACCTACAAATGCAAGCTAATCAACAAAACAAGTAAGCAAAATAGAACCAGAGACATGGAAATGAAGAACAAGCTGACAGCGACCAGAGGGGAGGCGAGTGGAGTAACAGGGGGAAGGAGGGGAGGGTCAAGTCAAGGAACGTGTATAAAGGACCCAAGGACAAGGACAATGTGGAGGGGGATTAAATGTGGGAGGAAGTGGGTAGGGCAGGGGAGAGTAATGGCGAGAAAGTGAGAGAACTGTAACTGAACAACAATATTTTTTTTTCCATTTAAAAAAGAAAAAGGAAATCCAGAGTTGTTCCTCGGCTCCCGGTAAGCTCCCAGCTGTGTTTTTGCTCTCGGTTTTAGAATATGCTTTTGTCAATAATAACGCCATTAGGCCTGCAGCAGGTGTCCAATACCTACTTGCTAAATGTTTCAGTATGAGACAGATGGGGGTCGTTCTCACTGATATAAATTGTGGCGCACAGATTGACTTGGGAACAAGGAAGCTCTTTAGTTGGGGACTTTTCTCTGGGCCAACTACTATTCTAGGGAAGACGAGTCTTTTTCTGTCCAGTCAGACGAGACAGTTACAGAAAATCACAGAGCTCTGACCCTCTGCCCCTGAGTAGGTGAGGCTGCCGCCTGAGGAACGCCCCGCCCCCTTTCTGCCCCGTGGGGGCTCGGTAGTAAGTAACGAAGCCCCCCTCTGAGGCTGAGAAATCCTCAGGTCCGAGGAAGGCGTTGCAAGGGGCAGGCAATCTGGCCGCCTTGGCACGCCCCCAGCGAGTGCCAAATCCAGTGACAGGCCTCGGCTTTTCCCAGGTGCCACCGCGAGAATCCGTCCTGGTGGGAGGTCTCTGCTCCTCCTCCCAGAAGACACTCACTCAGGAGGACAGCGCCGGCCTCCTGCGGCATCAGCATGGCCCGTCCCCCTGAGCGTCCCTGTCGGTTCCCTCCCCACAGCGCTGCTCGGCTGCCTCCCACCAAACACCGACAAACGTACAAACTGTGGCTTTCCCTCGAGACTCAGTCCCCAGGGAGCTCCGAGCTATTTCTGGTGAGCCACTGCCGTGGGGGTGCCTGTCGCTGCTACAAACGTCGTGTGGCTCACATGCGGGGGACGCTCCCGGAGGCAGTTTCTGACCGGATCCTGAAGCAGCGCCACCAGGGCGGCGCTGTTGTCCGCCCGCCGCACAGGTGGGAAGCGCAGGCTTGGGCGAATCTGCGGGCGCCGAAGACGCCCCGGCCGGTGCGTGAGTGCGTCGACCCGGGATCCTGGGACCAGGCCCCCTCCTCTCCCTGCGCTTCTCCGCCAGCGCTGAATGTTCAGCACGTGCAGTGCCCGACGGCGTCCTCAGGGCCACTGCCCTCTTTCCCGTATTGTCAAATAAAACAGCGACAGCAGCCAACGCCACAGCAGCCACCCAGTGAGAATGAATCAAAATCATACCTACTTTATTCATCAGATTGGCAAAACATGTATTTTTTGGTGTGCCGCAGAATTTGAGTAATCCGTTTACGTGGGCTGTGAGTTGGAGGAGGTTGGAGATCGCTGTTCTCCGTGGTACAAACTCCAAGTTGCGTTCTTGAACCGGATGCGAAAAATTAAGTGTGGTCTGTCCTGAGCAATGACAGGAACTGTGCCTGGGAGTGTTATTTACAATATTCACTGAAACCCTTAAATGCGATAAATGTTCGTGGAAACATGGCCCCTGCTGAAGATTTAGAAATTCTTTGCAAAAACTCTCTGAAAGTCAGTCACTCGGAATGATGCTTCTTGCATTAAGACCGTGAGCCGTGAGACCCAGGCCGCATACTCAAGGGCGAAGGGGGCGTCTGCTCTGTGCTGCAGGTAGGTGGCCCGGTGGGACAGGGTGTCGCCACGGCCCTGCCCTGTACGGAGCTGAGCGGGAGGCTCGTGATGACCGAGAAGGTCCATCGTGTGCCTCATACACCCAACTGGGTGGCAGGAGGAACCCTGGCTCTGCAGCCGGTGGCCGTGAGGACTGCCGTCTGCGGGAGGGGGAAGGAAGCGGGGGCTCACTGGATGTCCAGGCCACCCGGCGCGGGTCCTGAAAGCCTTATGGCACCTCCCTAGAGAAAGCGGGGGCCTCTGTTCAGTAGATGGGGACACGAAGCTGCTCACCCAAGATGCCACAGTGAGCAGAAGGTGGGCGGGGGGGTGTGTGTGTGCAAAAATCTCTCTCCAGAATGGGATTATTTCGAAGGAGGATTACCTTTCAACAGCTGGTGTGGTGGCGTTTTTGCAGAGGGAACCACAGAAGTGAAAAGAGAGGCCAGAAGGTAGGGGAGTGACCTGTGACAATAGGGGGTGTGGCCAAATGGCAGGTGGTTGCTCGTTAGCGCTGTAACTGGGTTTGAGAACCCTGTCAGAAAAGCACTCAGCATAGTGCCTACCTAACACACAGTAGGTGCTCAGTGAGCACACAGTAGCCACAGGGTGCCAGACGCTTGTCAAGAAGTGGGAAGCATGTCAGGGTTTTGGGGACAGGGAAGGGTCTGTACCCCCGTGTTCCTAGGTTTCAGGAACCTGTTGGTTTGGACACTTGAGAGAAATTATTTGGTTTTTTTCAGCTATGAAGTGTTTTTCCTTATAAAGCTTCGCTCTCGTTCGCCGTTGATGAGAGCCGGCCACAGCAACTCAGTGAAAAAACAGCAAATAAGATGAAATGCTTTGTGCTTGTTGCCTGTCTCCAAATTGGTGCATTTCTCAACCTTTCAAAAAAAAAGAAAAGTGGGCAGACATTGTGCTTTTTTCCCTTTGCTTCGTGTATTCCCTTGTCTCAGGAGGGGTTGGCGGCCCGCCAGAGCCACGATGCCCGTGGGCCTGCACCAAGCGCCTGCGTGCGCTCCCAGCTCTCCCTGGGGCCTCGCGGCTCTGCTGGCGTCTCAGGTGTGCGCCTGCGTCTGGAGAGCCCCGGACCCCCCGCCGCTCTCCGTGAGGGTGACCAGTGATTCCAGCGTGTTCCTTTACCTCTATACGATTAAGGGGGAAAGGGAAGGAAGGAGCCGTGAGTCATCACCCTAAACTGACATCTCACGTTGGGGTCCTCGTGTACCCGCACATTTCTTCAGGTGCGACTGTGGACCCCTCTCCAATGGACCCTGGCTCACGCCTGCCACGATGACTCAGTGTGTTCCCCGAGTGCCAGGCAGGGGGCGCTGTGTACTGCCGGTGGTGGAACGAAGATCTGAGTGTGGGAGTGAGGCAGCCGTGGGTTCAAATCCCACTCCCTCCTCCACTCCCCCTGCTGTCTGGCCACCAGCCGGAACGACAGCTAGCTTTTTCCAAGGGACTCCTCTGTGCCGGCGGAGGGCGGGAGGCTCCCATTCATCCTCTGTCAAGCGTGCGACACGTTATCCCCACGTTACAGAACCGCTAAAGGCACAGTTCACATCTGCCGTGCAGTATTTTGAGCCAATCTCCCTGTGAACAGACAGTTGAATTGCTGTCTCAGAATAATGCATTTTTCTGACATTTAAGAGTCATGTAGCAGTCACGAGATCTGTCGGATGGCAGAAGGCTCCGGAATGTCCCCGTACGGTTTTATTCAACGCAGAAGAACACGTTGAACTCAGAGTGTTAGGACTCACAGAAGGATTCGTACTGAACGGGAAAGGCGGGGGCGTGGGGCGGCAGGCCTGTGGTCCCGTCACGCGACTGGTCCTGACTTGGGTTTGCACGTCACTATGTGGCGACCTCCCTCACCCCCCAGCCCCACGTGGCGCAGTCTGGCTCCGCCCTCGTCCAGGGTCCAGGCTGCATTTAAGGACGTGCCATTGAGGGGTGAGTGGGGATGGTGTCTCATCAGAAGGACAGCTCCCCAGTGAAAGCGCTGGCGCTGAGAAGGCCGGGCTGGGGGACCCCCAGCAGCCAGCATGGGCCGGCGCCGGAGGCCCCTCCACACCCGCTGAGAAGGTGAAGAGTGAAGTCACTGAGCTTCAGAGAACGGAGAAGGAGACAGTGTCAGAGAGACGTCAAGGCCACACCGCAGGAGACAGAAGGTTCCGGAACACATACGGCAGCTCCACAGTCCTCATGGATCCTTCTGAGACACAAGCCTAGGTGGGTGGAGTCTCACAGGGGCCCAAGCTGCATGCCCCCCACCCCTCAGCCCGGTCTCCCCCTTCTCCTTGGACCCCCGCTGCTGGAATACGACCTGGCCCTTGAGGGTCAGCTTCCCAGTGGGTTGGGGATGTGGACTCGCCTCTCAATGGGGTGGGGGGGTGTCCTTCCTGCGGTTTCCGTGGAAACCTGGGTGATCACCAAGCTCCTGTAACTTGGCGGCTCAGTTCCCAGAATCCCCATCCCAGGGGCGGCGGCTGGAATCCCTGCTCCTCCCGTCAGCCTCGCTGCTGTCGGGCCTTGAGTGGAGTCTCCCCGGCTGCGCGTGATGTGCAGGGCCCGAAGGTGGGATGACGTAGCCCCTTTTCTGTCCTCCCCCCTTTACTGGGTTTCCCCCTGAATCACGAGTCGCCCCGGTGGCCCCCCCGACAAACATTCTCTCTGATCCCGCCTGCTGACAGGCTGTGCCTTTCCTCGAGGTCCCTCCGACGGCCGCCCCGCCGAGGGGAGAGCTCTTGCAGGAAGGGCAATGAAACCTGGATCACGCCCACTCCGACCCCCTTCTTCCAGGGGTGGCACCACCGCCAGCCCCTGCCTCACTCTGGCCGCTCTCTGGGGCCGTCACGTCTCATTTCTGAAAGGCTTCGCCCAGAGCCGTAATGACCGTCACCCGCGGCAGGCTCAGTGCGCAGGCTGCTCCGCGTTCCCGGGAGGCAGAGCACCCGGACACTTACAGTTTTGATGTTTGCCTTTGTTTCGTCCCCGCTACGTTTCTGACCCCGAATTCTGGTGGTTTCCAGCCCGATTTGGATTCTGCATTGTTGTTAGTTTTTCTTAGATCGTCCAGCTTCTTTATCTTCTTCCAAGGCTTCAGAACACCCGTTCTGAATCGTCACGTCTCTTCGGATCTCTCACGTACGGGGATCAGTGTGTGTGCCGTCCTCGTCTGTTCGGGCTGCGGCAATGAAAACGCCTTCAACGGGGCGGCTTATCAGCGACCCACATTCCTCTGTCACAGTTCAGGAGGCCGGGAGTCCAAGGTCATGGTGACAGCGGGTTCAGTGTCTGGTTCATGGGCGGTGCCTTCTCCCTGCACCCTCACACGGTGGAAGGGGCCAGGGGTGCCTCTGGGGCCTCGAGACCTAAGCACCTCCCTGAGGCCCCACCTGGGACTACTGTCATGTGGAGGGCGAGATTTGAACTCGGGAGTTTTGGGGACATGAGCATTCACCCCATCCCAGGGGGCCTTTGAGAGGAAGGAGAAGTGCCGTCTCCATTCCCCTCCGACTGCAGAGTCAGGGTGGGGGCCGCTACCAAGTGTCCGGTCTGCGTCTGCCCGTGTCGGGCCTGGTCACAACGGTGCCCCCGTCCTTCCCTGCTCTTGCGACTTCCTTCGGCTCAGAGGCTGCATCCGTGATGACCGTGGTGTTCCCTTGTGGCCCCTTCCCAGAAAGGGAAGGTGAGGGGCAGGAAGTCCTCAGGGGGGTGCGGGATTGGGGGGCATGGCAGGTTGCAGCCCGGGGAGGAGGAGGGAGGAGGACAAGGGAGGGGATGTTGCGGGGATGGCACGGCACCCCGGTGCGTGTCCACAGGCCCTGTGAGCCCAGGGCTTGGGGATCTAAGGGGACACATAGGCACTAGCCAAGGAGCCGGTAGGGCCCCCGTTCACCGGACACTCTGTCCCTGGGGTCCCACTTCAGCCAGCAGTGCCTGCGCGTGTGTCCAGTGTAGCAACCACCCACTAGAGGCCCTGGGCCCTGACCTGGAGTTGCTTTCCAGCTTGTGCTGCTCACGCACGGCTTCAAACAGGTGCCTGGTGCACAGAACTGGACCGTGGCCACCCACCCCCCGTTCCCTGTCCAGGCACCGTTGTTTGTGCTGGCGTGTCCACACTTGTCCCTCGAGTGCACTTATTCCCACAGGGTTTTTTTAGGTAATTACGGAGATTGCAGTACACAAAGCTTAACTGTAATGTTGACAAAGTGTTGCACCCAAAATGCCTGCCCCCCGGTCGTAATGTAGAATATTCCCATCTGCCTGGAAAGTCCCCCCGGGTTTCTGAGGTCGGGCCCTCCCCTGCCGGCAGGGACACCCTCGTTCCGGCCCTTTTCTCACCTCGCACCACTTCGGCCCGTTGTGGAACGTCGTCACCCGGGTTCAAGTCCGTGCTGCTCTGTGTCCGCTTCTCCCTCCCGACACAACGTGGGCGAGGCTCGTGCCCGTGGTCACGTGGGGGTCCGTTACCAGGTAGTGTTCTGTTGTATGCACGTGTCACCACAACATAGTATGCAACAATTATGTCACACGCCATATGTAACTATGTAAGATGTACTTATATAATTATTATATAATATATAGTATAACTACTACATTATGTAACTATATAAAATAATAGAATATATAATTACATATTGTACTGATTGCATTCTACATGATTTATTATTTAACTACATATTATATATTTATACTTATATATAATCATTATATTATGTACTATGTTATATATAGCAATACATGACATATGTACTTATTTTTGACTTGCTAATATTTTGCTTAGAATTTTTACCTCTATGTTTGAAGGATATTGTGCTATAAATTTCTTACAATGTTTTTGTCAGGTTTTGGAGTCAAAGTTATGCTTCTCTTCTTATGTGAGTTGGCAAGAGTCCCTTATTTCTGTGTTTTCTGAAAGAGTTTATGTGAAATAGGTGTTATCTCATCCTTGACATTTGGTAGAATTCACCAGTGAAAACATCTGGGCCAGCAATTTCTTTGGTGTGAGATTTTTTTTTAATTAGTGCTGTTTTTAGGGTGCACGTGGGAGTCAGCCAGCATTGGGGCCTCAGAGGCCAGGCCCGGGCCACCACACTTATTTGGCAAGGCTCCTGGGGGTGGTGGGCTCACGCTGGCCAGGGGACGCCCAAGTCACTGAGGAATCGGGGAGACACAAGAGGGGCTGGAGCGCCAGTTGAGGTCCACGCACCCTTGGCCAGCGAGATGATCCGGGGACTGGCCATCACCTTCTAGATGACGTCCAGCCCCCGCCCCCCCACCCCCAGCACGGACCTGGGTCAGGAGCACAGGCCTGGGACTGGGCCTCGGGCACGGCCAAGTGGAGGAGCCAAGATGGTCCGCACCCCTAGCCTGGGTTTCGGCACGGGGCCCAGCCATCCAGCAGGGTCGCCAGCTAGGGGGCCCTTGAGCTGGGGGTGGCCACCTGGGCTGTCATGGGTGTCCTCCCAGCAGGGCCTTTTAGGACAGTTTGGTGAGTTTTTTAAATGACACATTTAATTTGCTGGATGAGACAAAGAGCCAGTCACATTTTATATTTCACATACTTTCAGTTTTAGTAAGTTGTGTTTTTCAAGTTCTCATCCATTTCTTTTAAGCTGTTAAATTTATTGACACAGTGGGCCATCATTTTTTGTTGCCCTTTGATGACTGTAGGAGTAACAGTGACATTACCTCTCTCATTCCTGTTATCAGTGATTAGTTTTCTCTGTTTTCTTCTTATCAGTCTTGCTAGGGGTTTATCAATCAGAGTTATCTTTTCAAAGAACCAGTGTTTGCTCTTCTTAAGTTTCTTCATTGTGTTTCTTTTCTTATTCTTTTCAGTTCTTTGTTATGTCCCTTCTGTACTTGGAGTTTATTCTTCTCTTTCTAGACTTTTTAAGTGAAAACTTAAGTAATTGATTTAAGCCCTTTTGGCTTATTATCGGATAATAGTATACTTAGAAGTTTATTGCTTTAATTTTCAGCCCTTGGAACTTTTCTTTATAACTTATTGATATTTAATTGACTTCAGTTTTCGCCAGGAGCATGCTGTCTAGGATTTCCACTTTTTTAACATTCAGGGAGACTTGTTTTATAGCCCAGCATGTGGCCTCGCTTCGTAAACATCCCGTGTGCGTTCGAAAAGAACGCATGTCCTGTGGCTATTGGCTGCATGATCCCGTAATCGTCTCTCAAGTGCGGGGTTTCAGAGTGCCACTCAGATCTTCCCTAGCAAGGCTCACATTTCCTCATTGTCTCATCAGTGACTTAGAGAGCGGTATAAAGCCTCCAGCGCTGACATGGCTTTGTCGATTTCTGCTTTATTTCTATCAGGTGTTGCTGCACGTACTTTGAAACTCTACTGTTAGGGACACAACTAGCAATATGCCTCCTGGACAGACGGACTTGTTCTCATTCACAAAACGCTCAGCCTTATTTCCGGTAACGCTCCTTGTCCCGGAACCTGATTCGCCGAATATTAATGTAGCCACTCCCACTTTGCTGTGATTAGTGGTTGCTCGGCCTATCCTTTTCTCGTGTTTCTACTTTCAACCTATTTGTCTTTGTAAAGTTACTAAATGTGTCCTTTGTAGATAGCAGGTACTGGGGCCCTAGTGTTTGACTAGAGTTTTTAGTCCGCTTACATTTAATATAACTATCGATAGCATTGGGTTTAGGTATGCAATTTTCTGTTTGTTTCTTATTTGTCTCCTTTGTTGTTTTTTTTGTTGTTGTTGTTGTTTCTGCCTTTCTTCTTTCTTGCCTCCTTATGAGTTAAAACCATATTTTTGTTTGGTTCCACTTCCAACATTTTTGCTCTTTCTATCTTTAATTTTCAGTGGTTCTTGTGAGGATTACATTCTGCGTCTTTAATTCGTCACGATCCACGTGGATCTAACCTTCCGCTGCACGTGCGGCCCAGGGACATGCAACAGTGTCTCGGCCCCTCCTGGAGGCTGGGGCTCACCCTTCCTTTCAAAGTTTAATTAAAACCTACCATACAGTAAAACTTACTGTTTTCCTTTAGGACCTCACTTCTGTGAGCGTCGACCCATGTGTATCTTCCCATCCTGGCACCATCATGGGCTGCAGAATGGCTGCATTTCCCCCCCCACCCATGTCCTCCTGCTGTCCACCTGCTCCCGTGACCGTTTCCCTCCCCGGCCCCTCCTGGCCACCACGCACCTGCTTTCCGGAGTGACAGTTGGGTCCTTCTTGAGTGTCGAATAAATGGGCTTGTGCAGCATGCAAACCTGCAAAGCTGGCTTCTCTCACTCACCGTGTCTTCGAGACTCCTCCAAGGTCTCCCAGGTGCCAACAACAGTCGGCTCCTTCCCCAGCCCTCACCGCCACCCTGTTTTATTACCTGCTGAGTGACAGTCTGTTGTACAGATGTACCACGCGGTATCAACTCACCTGTTGAACGGTATTTGCACATTTTCCAGACTTTTAACTGTCACAGAGAAAGCGTCTGTGGGTATTTGTGCACAAGTTTTTGTGTGAACATAGGTTTCCATTTTTTCCTAGGGCCAGTTCCCAGGAATGAGGTGTTGGCTCACTGAAGTCACTCGGTAAGTGAACGTGGAACTCTGCAAGAGAGTGACCGGCTGGTCTCCGGAGCGGCCCCCGTCCGTGTCCCCGCCCGCCATGTGTGCGTGGCGGCTGCTTCATGCTCGTGCCCGTGTGTGGCCGTGTCAGTGTTTGTATTTGTGTTGGTCATTCCAGTCCGCGTACGGTGGTATTTCATCATGCTTTTAATTTGCATTTTCCCGATGGCTAATGGTGCTAAACATCTTTTATGTGCTTGTGTTCTCTCCTTCTGTAGTGTTTGATGAGGTGTCTGTTCCCGTCCTTTCCCTAGTAAAAAAACTGGGTTGTTTGCACTCCTGTTACCGAGTTTTGAGAGTTCTTCACACACCCTGCACACGAGTCCTGAGGTGACTGCACGATTACCCAATGTTGTCCCCAGTCCACAGCTCATCCCTGTATTTTCCCGACAGCACTTTCGGGTGAGGGCAAGTCTTGAATTTTAATGAAATCCAGTTTATGAATTATTTTTAATTTTTGCTTATGGATGCCTGCCAAATTATTGTGCGCTAGCTCCTCTTCCTCCATCTGCCATTGTTCTATTAGTTATTATTCCACAGATCATGATTTGGGTTATTCTGTCTAAAAAGTTGTAAAGTTTGTATTTTATATTTAGACTTCTGATCCATTTCACTTAATCTTTATATAGGTCAAGGTCTTTTTGTGGATATGGATGACAATTATTCTAACATTTGTAGGAACGCCTCTTTTTTCTAAGATTTTATTTATTTATTTTTAGAGAGGGGAAGGGAGGGAGAAAGAGAGAGAGAGAAACATCAATGTGTGGTTGCCTCTCACGTGGCACCCACTGGGGACGTGGCCTGTAACCCAGGTGTGTGCCCTGACTGGGAATCGAACCTGCGATGCTTTGGTTCTCAGCCCTTGCTCAATCCACTGAGCTATGCCAGCCAGGGCGGAACACCTCTTTTTTTTTTTAAAAAAATGTACATCTCTCTCAGCATAGCTCAGTAAAAATACATGGAGCATACAGTAAAACACTGTATTTCTCTTTCACCACAGTGCACTAGTTCTCTGGTCACCGCCTCAGAGACTATTCTGACCAATTTCTAATGGAGTCTTCCAGTGAACGTTTGTGCATGTATTAGTATAAAGGTATATATCTCCTTTTTAAAGGAAGAACAAACCCCCAAATTGTAGCATACTAGACCCACTGTTTAAGGCCTTGCTTTTTTCACTTGATAACATGTTATCTTGGAGAACATTCCATATCAGTACAAGAAATGCCCCATACTTTTTTTTTAAAGATTTATTTATTTATTTTTAGAGAGGGAAGGGAGGGAGATAGAGAGAGAGAGAGAAACATCAATGTGCAGTTGCTGGGGATCATGGCCTGCAACCCAGGAATGTGCCCTGACTGGGAATCAAACCTGCGACACTTTGGTTCACAGCCCGAGCTCAATCCACTGAGCTATGCCAGCCAGGGCTAAAATGCCCCATACTTTTAAGGTGCACTATGCTGTCACCCGCGCATGGGGGCTGTCAATCATTCAGCCAGCGCACACCGACGCCTCCGGAGGGCGTTTCTGGCACCTGGGTCTTCAGCGCTGCCTTCCAATGGTCTCCGTCACCGGGGCCAGGCCCCTCCGGGAGCTCAGAGCCACGGGGGAGACACCCCTCCCGTTTGGAGAGAGTGTCAGAACACAGTGGGGAGGCTTTTGCTGCGAGAAAGGAAGGAAAGAAACTTTCTAGAGTGCAAAGAATTATCTTCAAATAAAATCCAGGCAGAAACACACCAAGAACGAACGTCCCCTTCTGGGAAACCCTCCGGCCTCAGAGCAAGCAGGCGCTGGTGCTCACGGTCCCCGAAAGTACAGCGTCACGGGGGACCTCCACGGCCCCCTTTCTCCTCGCTGGTGCCCCTGGGGGGAGCTGTCTCTGACACAGGCCCTTGAGTCTGCGTCCCGAGGGAAGTGTGCACGTGTGTCAGGACTCCAGCCCCAGCACAGAGACATCCCCACACAGCCCCTCTTGTCATGGTCCCCCGTGTTCCGGCCCCATCTGGGCCGGTGCCTCCAGGACACGGCCCTCCAGGCCTCCCCAAGGGCTGGGACCCTGTTGCTGTGGGCGAGGCCGGATGTTTAGATGGTTTGCCCGCACGGGGGAATTGTGATTGGGGCGCCTCGTCCTATCACCACGAGCACCTGAGACCAATATTTAAACTAAGACAGATGTCAATGTGGAGGGCGGGAAGCAGAACCATCCTTCGTGCTCGGTGAGATGCGGCGTCAGGGCAGGGAAGGTTCATAATGCTGCAGAGCCGTGGTCGCCCGTGACTGCACTCTGGAGAGACGCACCCCCCCGCCCCCCACTGACTGCACAGTCGCGGGCTCAGCATATGGCAGGTCTTCGGAGCTGAGCGTTTCATGAAGGCGAGTGGGTACGGTCTTGTGTTTGGGCCGGGCCGTGATATTCAGTTTAGGTCCCATAGTCTCGGTGACGGCAGCTTCTGGAAGGACGAGCCCTTGCTCGGGTTAGGCGGGCTGGGTCGCTAGGTCCCTGCTGCGCTCCTCGGGCTGGCCGTGGTAGAGGGCAGCATCGCCGTGTCCCTGACCGGGGACGTCTTCCCACTAAGTGGGAGTGATGGCTTTGGCACGGGGACACAGTGGCCCTGCCCGGGTCTGAGAGCGAACGTGGAACCGGCCCCCGATGGGCTTTAGTTGCTGCCGCGACCTCTCGGAATCTGGAAGAGTCTGTAGGAGGTGCTCGGGCTCCTTCTGCGCAGAGGGACTTCTCCTCCCCGCCCCTGCTCTGCCCTCCCTGGGGGTGCAGCTCCCCCTGGCCCCCCCCCCTTCGGCCCCTGCTATTGTTCCTCGGAAAACTCGACAGTTCCGATCCTGAGCGTGGTTAGAGGCAGCGACAAAGACCGCAGAGGCGGCAGGAGCCAGTAGCGGGGACCGTTTACTACGGAGTTGCCGTGTGTCAGGCCTCGTTCCAGGCACAGCCGTGAGATTGCCTGCCAACGTCTGCGGGGCCCTGCCACGCGTGTGGGACACTCTTCCACGCACTTCACGGGAGCCCGTCCACCCGGGCCTCGCAGGGGCCCTGAGGCACGGTTCCTGTTTACTCTCATTTCACAGAAGGGGGGGTCAGGGAGGGTGCGGGGGCAGGGCGGGGCGGAGAAGCTAAGCGAACGTGCAGCCCCCCCAGCCAGCGGGTGACGCAGAAGGACGCGACTCGGGCAGTCCGCTCTGCAGCTCAGGATCCTACCGACCACGACCGCCGGCTGCCCGGGGGGCCGGTGGAGGTTGGCCGGCCCTGTGCCAGGCGAGCCCCTGAGCCGGCCGGTCGTGGAGTGCCGAGCCGGGCACGCGCACCCGCGCCAGACAGCCGGGAGCTCGCAGGCAGGCAGGCGTCCAACAGGTCACGGCCCGCTCTCTGCCCACCTGGGGCAGCGGCACGCGCGGCTGCGCAGGAAAGCTGCGCGGTAAGCCCACGGCAGGGGCCGCGCTGTGGGAGCTGGAAGGAGCCGCACGGCAGCTTTGACGGGGCAGGGGGGGGGGGTTGGGGGTGTCGTGGGGCGGCATGAGTAGAGAGGAGCCTCTGGGCGTGTGGGGCCCGGCGCTCTGAGGGGGGAAGGGCAGGCGTTTCCGTGGAAAGGGAGCAGTGGGCGCCAGGCAGCCACTTGGGCGCCCTGGGTCTCAGTTCTTTTGATGGAAATTACAGACAAAATGAGCAAGTTAAATGCGATGACCTCTCAGGTCACTTCCGTTTTTGAAAGTCTGTGATTCTCTCCAACTCAGCCTTATGGGCACTGATTAATGAACCTGACAGCGCACTCAAGAATTCAACAAGAAATGTATTTAATTGTGCCTTAGCTACATTCACCCCGGAAAGCCATCTGTCGGCTCTTGTTTGCTACAAGCGGGCTCTCCAACTTTTCCTCTCCGCGATGCCTCTCCTGAGTCCCACCATGTCTGCTTGCCCTCACGCCCCCCCCCCAAACTTGCAGTGCCTGTCAGAAGGGAGGGGGTGGACTGTGCCCCCCAATTCCACAGCTGGCTAACCTCTGCAGGGTGGCCAGACATGTCCAGTGGGCAACATTCTCAAAAATAAACTGTGATGGGCCCCGGCTGGTGTGGCTCAGTGGATTGAGCGCCAGCCTGCGAAACAGAGGGTAACCGGTTTGATTCCCAGTCAGGGCACAGGCCTGGGTTGTGGGCCGGGTCCCCAACAGGGGGCGTGTGAGAGGCAACCACACACTGAAGTTTCTCTCCCTCTCTTTCTTCCACCTTTCCCCTCTCTAAAATAAATAAAGAAAATCCTTTAAAAAAAGAAATGCATTAAAAAATAAAGTGTAATGGTTAGAAATGTAATAACATTTATTGTTAAAATTATAGAAAATTTAAATATATGAAAGTGAAACTCACCCGTGACTAGTTTTCTCTCTCTCACACACACTCACACACATGCATGAGCACATGTGTGCATTGTGTGCACACATGCATACATGTGTACACATGAGCACCCACATGCACGCACACCCACAGAGTATGTGTCGGACACACTTTGGCTTTGGCCCAGATACCCAGCTTATCTGCCGGGGCTTTCTTTCCCGGGACACGCAACCCCAGGGCCTCGACGGTGAGGGAAGGGGGAGGGCGGAGAAGGCGAGAAACCAAGTACCACACGGCGCATCCTCCGGCTATCAGCCGTGTCCACAGTGAGCGCCCAACAAGCGCTGTTTGTTGTTTTTATTTAAAAAAATAATGGTGTGAGGCTACGTCGCCTACCGGTGACCTCCAAAGCACCCGTGAGCACCAGCCCTGAGATCTTTGGATGAGGGATTGTAAAAGCCTCCGCCGAGCCTCCGCCCCCTCCTCCTCCTGCGGGGTGCACTGACCCTGCTGGTTGTGAAGACTTGGGGGAAGTGACCTTCTTCACCGGGGAGAACCTAAAGAGCAGGGAACCTCTTGGCTCCTCATTCTTCGGGACGGGCCAGCAACTTGCTCATTGCGCCCCAGCTTCTTGGAGGACCCGAGGTTCTGCCTTGCCCTGGAGGGGATTCCCGGACTGCCTTGTCGCACCTTGACACCCCAGATGGGGCACACCGCCCCCCCATCCTGCGCACACCCTAATATTTAACCTGCTCTTGCTGCCTCCTTTCTCTCGGCGTTTTTAAGCTTCTCATTCCCTGCGACGTCATCCGTGTGGGGGTTACTTTCCCCAGGTGCTGCACCTGGCACCGGTCCAGCTGGAATCTCCGTGTCTTCTCTTCTGGCTCTGAGTATAGTCTGCGTAGGTCCATGTTCGTTACTTGCCTTTCTCCCCAGGGGGTTCCTCAAGCTGCCCGATTTCTTGTGAGGGTGCCACAAAGTAGCAGCAAGCACCTGTGGCTGTGTCTGCCACTCTCCATGTGGATTTAGCTGGAGCGTTCTGATTCAGCGTTTTAAAAACGAGCCTCTCTTCCCGTTAGGGCACCCTCCCCGCCCCCGCCGTCTGACTCTTGAGCAGTTTGGTCGGTAGCTGCCTCTTGCCCGTTCTTGGTCGGAACGCGATCCCTTAGCCCACAACCAAGGGAGACGAACCGGTGGTGCGGATACGATGCACACGTTGGTAGACTTACATTTTTTTAGATGATTTTTTTTGCCCAGATTTCAGAGTTCTGTGAATCTCTTCAACTTTGGCTTCTGCTTTTCCTATCCCTTTGATTAAAAAAAAACGTTTAAAAGCACGATTTTAGGTTTACAGAGTTATTGCCGAGATAGTGCAGGGAGGGCTCACGTACGCCCCATCCGTTCCCGTTACTCACATCTCACGCTAATGTGGCGTATCTGCCGGAATTCGCGCACCGATGTTGTTGTGTAATTACACAGCTTGTCGTCTATTTTGATTCCTTTGGTTTTCACTGAATGCTCTTCCCTGGTCCTGGACCCCACCCAGGACCCCACCCAGGACCCCACGTGGCATCTAGTCCTCAGGCGTCCCCGCGGTCCCCGGGGCTGTGGCGGTTTCTCAGACTCCCCTGTGTTGGCCGACCTTGTGGGTTCAGGGGGGTACCGGGCAGGTGTGTGGCAGAACGTCCTCCAGCTGGGGTTTGTCTGGTGTTTTCTCGTGACTGGGCTGGAGGTACGGGTTTTTGGGGTGAAGGCTATTCTCACTGTGTCACAGCCAGGCTGGTCCCTGCGGACACTGCCCGGGGCCACCTGGCCGAGGCCGTGTGGTCTGGTGTCTCCCCCGTGAGGTGGGGCTTCTGTTCCTCCCTTTGCTGCCCACTCTTCGGAAGGAAGCTGCTACCACTTGCGGCCGGCACTTCGGGGTGAAGGGGGGCTCCCCAGGAGGGAGCGGCAGGCTGTGGGTCCCAGCTCCAGCCCAGGTGGCGCCGCATGGAGTGGGGGCCAGCTGAGTCTTGTGTGAATACGTGGAAACTTGATCGGCTTTACTTTTTTCCGAGTCTCCCGGGGTTTAACTTCTTGAAGGAATAAAGCTGTGACCCTTGTTGCCTAGCCCCACACGTCCATGTCACTATTGAATTGTTAAGGCTGATTCCACACGTCCGATTGGACCCAGGATGCTCATTTCCCACCACCGCGTGGATGGTGCTGATGCTGCTGGCCCCGGAGGCCCCGGAAGGAGAGGCTCCAACCCAGCCCGCCCTCTGGCTCCGGTTTGCTGCCTGTGAGGGCTGGGGCGTCCCCGGGTGCAGCAGCAGCTTCGTCACCAGGCTTGTCCTGTCACCAGGCTTGTCCAGGGGCACTGGGACCGATGTCACAGCAGCTAAAGCACGCACCCCAGGGTGCAGGGGCTTCCTCAGAGCCCCCGGGGATGGGAAAGCCATACACACCAATGGCTGTCATCCCCATCAGGGACAGAGCCACGTACGTCTGGGCCGAGGCAGGGAGGCGGGTCTCCCCAAGCTCAGGATGCTGGGAAGCCACGTGAGGGCATCCATGGGGGCAGGTCTCCCCCCGCCCCGGCAGGCCCAGCAGGGGGACGTTGGCTCCATGGGGACCTGGAGAGGCGGCAAGGGGTCCGGACGGTGTGTTTCTCTGCGTCCTCGGCCCAGAGCCTCCCTCCGCAGAAATTCCCCCGAGAGGAGCGTGTGTGTGTGTGTATGTGTGTGTGTGTGTGTGAAATCTCGAGCCTCGGTGGGTCGGTACCAGCCCCTGTTCCTGGGACGGAGACCTGGAGACGCTGTCTCATCCTGAAGAGTGTTCTGCAGGAAAAGTCCCTGTGTTTTGTAGGTTTTTACACACACAGACAGAACGCAGCTGTTCTCACTGGGCGGGTGGGACGCCTGGACCTGGTAGAGCAGGTGTTGGCCGGCCGCTGGGGCGGGGGGTCCCTGGCTGTCTGCCCCCGGGGTGCTCGCTCACACTCACACGCGTGCACACACACACACACACACACACACACTTGTGCTTTGAGGACTTCTTGTTCAAACAGCGCTGTGGTCCAGCCAGTGATCCTCTCTCCTCAGTGAGAGGCCAGGAAAGCAGCCCGCAGTGCCCCCGGGCCCTGGAGGCCGAGGTCCGACCAGGAGCCCCAGCCCCGGCACCTGAGCTGCCGTCAGAAAACCTGCCCGGCCTCGCACCGTCCCAGCGGCTGCTCCAGCGGATGAGCGGCGTGCGTCCCACTCCCGGTTCCGCCAGCCATGCCAACATGCCGGCAGCTCCGGTCCTCGGTCTGCTCACAGTGGTCTCGTCTGGGCGGCCACCATCACGCCCTCGGGGCCTGCGCCCCAGAGGAACCACGGCAGCTCCCCAGTGTGCTTTCTAAGCCCAGAAATGCAGCTTGTGAACTGCGGACATGGGGCATTCGTGCGACGTGCCGGCGAGTTCTTGCACAGACTCGCACACACGGAGCGAAACGAAACGCTCGCTGCTGCTGGCCTCCTCCCTGCTGCGCACGATGGAGGGGGGGGACGGCGGGGGGCGGGGGCTCCGCTGATGGAGCAGCAGGGCAGGACTCCAAGTGCAGGTTGCCTGGGCTCCACCGGGCTTGTTTTCCATGATAACGGAGGTTCCCCCACCCCAGGGTGCCACTGCCCGGAGTCCCCAAACATCTAACAGTCCATGATGTCCTATTCCTGGGAGCGCTGCATTGGCCTGCTGCCTGTTAGGGTCTGAGAGTAATGTGTTTTTTTCCCAAGAGCCCACGGGACCCCCAGTGCCAGATGCCATTGCCCACGCCGGTCAGGCTTCGCCCGAGCCCCCCTTCCCCGGCCCCGGCCCCAGCTTCAGAGGCTGTCGAATGCTACAACTCTGCTTCCCAAGGTTGAGATGCGTGTCCTGTTCCAGGCAGGGTCAGAAGCTCGCTCGGTCACAGAGAGCTGACTTTCCCGGTCCTCAGCCCGGTGCTGCTCCTCCTCCGCTCCCCTCTCCCTCGGGTGTAACGGGGGGAAGGCTCAGGCGGTTCTCCCCCTAATTGCCTGGTTCCATTTCATTGCCTTCGTGTATCCCAGCGTTCCTCTGCTACGTTTGAAGGAGCGGCGGTGGGAACAACCGCAGGGGCTGGTTGGGATTTTAAAGGAAACTTTGGGGTGCCGGGGGGAGCTAGGATGCCTGGCCTTGCCTGCCAGCACCTGGCAGTCTCCCACCTGTTCAGAAAACTGTCCTATTGACAGGGTGTCCAGTACCCCGGGGGACCGCCCTGTCCAACAGGGAGCCCTCCAGCCACGTGCGGCTGCTAAGCCCTGGACACACGGCCAGGTTAAGGTGGGCTGTAGGTGTGAAATACATTTCCACAGGCTAGCAGGAAAAACAGAATGTGAAAGAATCTCATTAAGAGTGTTTATATCGATTATGTGTCATAGAAATAATCCTTTGGATATGTTGGGTAAAATGTTGCATATCATGAAAATTAACTTTGCTGTTTTCTTCTTTCTTTCTAATGTGGCCACTAGAAAACTAATGTTGGGTTGGCCGAAAAGTTCATTTAGTTTTTCTCCAAAGGTGGCTCCAGGAGCTCTGACTTGTCTTTAACTCCATGGGAAACAATTTTGTTAGATCGTGTTGTGGCAGCTGTCACAGGCGTGCATTTCAAAAACTTGTCAAAATTGGTGAATTTTTGTGCAGCCATTTTGATGTTGAAGATGGAATAAAACACAACATTTTCAGCATATGATGCTTTATTATTTCAAGAAAGGTAAAAATGTAACTGAAGTGCAAAAAAAAAGATCTGTGCGGTGCGTGGAGAAGGTGCTGTGACGGATCGAACGTGTCAGAGGTGGTTTGGGAAGTTCCTGCTGGAGAGTCCTCGCTGGACGACGCTCCCCGGCTGGGCAGACCAGTGGAGGTTGACCGCGATCCAGTCGAGACACTAACTGGGAACAGTCCATGTTCTACCATGGGGGAGGCAGCCGACATACTCAAAATACCCAAATCGATCAAGTTATTGGTGAACAAGAAAAATGCGTCTGTTATTTTACAGAAGAAACTTAAACTCTTTGGCCAGCCCAGTGCTTAGGCCCATGGCGAAGTTCACTTGGGTGGGACAGGCCGGGCTGGACAGTTCGGTCACTGTACAGTTCAAGCAAGAACATGATGTCGTCTTCAAGGTGACACCAAGTCCTCCTTGGGCGTGTCCCGTGTGAGGAAATCCCGAGTGCGCTCAGTTTGTGCCTCCACGAGACCAGGGCCTGTGTGCTCCGTGTGACCTGTCCCTTCCCCGGATGTCCAAACGCAGGAACTTCATGTGGGCGGTGCCTGGAAGGTTGGGGGAGAGGACCAATTTACAAATCATTGTGCGATGTTAGCCACTCTGTTCTTTTAAAGCATTATTCTTTTTTAAAGGTTTCTTTATTTATTTTTAGAGAGGGAAGGAAGGGAGAAAGAGAGAGAGAGAGAGAAACAGCAATGTGCGGTTGCGGGGGGCCATGCATGCAACCCAGGCATGTGCCCTGGCTGGGAATTGAACCTGCGATGCTTTGGTTCGCAGCCTGTGCTCAATCCACTGAGCTATGCCAGCCAGGGGCATTATTCTTTTTAAAAAAAAGATTTTATTTATTCGTTTCTAGAGAGAGGGGGAGGGAGGGAAAAACAGGGAGAGAAGCATCCATCAGTTGCCTCTCCCACGCTGCCATCAGGGGGCCTGGCCCACAACGCAGGCGCGTGCCCTGACTGGGAACCACGCTGGCAAACCTTCAGTTTGTAGGCCGGCGCTCAGTCCTCTGGGCCACACCAGCCAGGGCACCACTCACTTCCTGAGAGCCCCTGGGGCCCCTCTGCTTCATATGCTTTCTCTCCCTCCCTCTCCCCGTCCCCCCGGTGCAAAGCAGCGTAAGTCCGTCTTCGGTTGGCTCGTTTCAAACCAAGGCGAGTGGCAGAACCGGGCATTAAACCACGAGTGGATTTTCAAGGCCTTTTCCTAAATAGAGTAAGCACCTGACCGAAAAGAATAATAGTGTTTCCATTAAAATGATTGTTTTAAACCTCACTGCATAAACAAATACTGTGTGTTTGCACTTTAAAACCGCGTACCCTTTTTGCAACGTATGTGAAAATTTAGCCTTGGGTTTGCTTCCTAGCGAATTTACTTTTTTTTTTCCCCTATCATTAAAATAATGCATGAAGAAGATTCAATGAAAAAGGGCAGCAGTGCGCAGGATCGTCTTATTATCTTTATTAAATATTTCCTGAGAAGGCGATAATTATTGCAGTCAAACTGTCAAAGCCAAAACGAGTCACAAGACAAATATTGTACTTAAACCCGCCCGTTCCTCCGGTGTTGGCATTTCCCCACACAACACAGAAGGCTTCTTCGCCCCCTAATTAGCAGGGGAGTGCTTCTTCAGGTGTGCCGGGGACAGGAGCCCGCACCAAGGCATCCATTTAAGAAAACGCGCAAGCTGTGGGCATAAACTGTTTATGGCCGTGTAATGCCGTTTTCTAGAAGGGAATCGGAGGTGTGCTTCAGTGAAGTAGCAGCTGTGTGATTTGCAGCCAAGACATGCCCCCCTGGAGTATTTGGAAACAGATTTATGAGCGTAGATACCGGAGGCATTTGCATATTATAATTTTTAATTGGTCTGGCGATCCCACGTGGAGACCTTTAGTTGAAGACTTTCCCGGGCATCGCGACTCCCCCTTCTTCTAGGTGGGGAAGAGTTCCCGGAAATGCCCCCAGAAGCCGAGTGACAAAAGCGAAGGGTCACTTTTATCTTCTTTTAACAAATGGGTGACCTTGCCCCATACAGCAGGCACCCCCTCCCTTCCAGTCAGGTGACACTGGACACGTGGACGGCAGCCCCGGGACGTTGCCACCTTCTCACAGAGTTTGCTGCTCCCCGGGCCCCGGAGGCCCCGGACCAGGGCAGGCCGCAGGGCGCACTGCACAGGGCTCCGTGCAGAAGGCGGAAGCTGGGCCCCTCGTGCAAACGTTAGGGATTTCCAGACGGCGGCAGCAAAGCACAGGGTCCCGGGTGCTTGGCAGGCGTGCCTGCCTGGGTCATCCCCCATGCGTGGACACCGCTCGGACCCTGTTTGGTGCTCTCTGCCCTGTCCACTTCCCAGATCTTCTCTCTCAGCTCTGGAAGTGAGCCAGCCTGCCCTCCTGGCCACAGGAGCAGTGCGCCAGCCTTTGGGAGGGGCGGTGCTGAGGAGGCGGGGCAGCGGCCCCGCTGGTAGCGCCCTCGGTTTCTCCGTGTCTCTGCTCGTTACGTGCTCACGCGGCGTTCCTCTCCTCTTCGGGTGTTTCGTAGTTTGCAAACGAGGACCTTTATTGAGCCCTGCTCCACTCCCCCATGCACGTGGGATGGTAGTTCTTGCGTCACGTTTCAAGTTTTGGGTTGCGGTCACCAGCTAAGCAAACCCACCCAGATGATGCAACATCAAAGTCATGTGCCTGAGAAAATGTTTCTGCAAACTTCAAGGGAGTGAGCACATCAGAAGGCAACAACAAGCTTCCCCTCAAAGGGCTACAAACACACCCCTGGACAGCCTGTTTTAGCCAGTGGGTCTGTCACAGCAAGCAAGTACCACAGCCATCCACCAGCAAGACACAGCCCACTCGCGGAGGGGACTGGCCTCGAGTGAAGAGGATGGGCATCCGGAAGGTTCCCCGGCAGGTGGGTCGGAGCCAGGCCTCCGGGTGACCCTGCCAGGCAGAGACGGGCAGCGGAGAAGGCTGCTCCAGGGAGAGATGCCTGCGTGAGCAGGGCCCGGGGTGGGGAGCTGGGGCACCCTGGGGCAGTGCCCGGTGCTCTGGTCAGAGGGAGCATTCAGTCCGTGGGGAGGAGGAGGAGGAGGAAACCCATCTGCAAACGCTGCTGGGGCAGAGACCAGAAGGGCCCCCACTGCCAGGCTGAGGGGACCGAACCACACAGGAAGCAGCATGCAAGGGGGGGCCCCGCGGGCTGTCCTTGAGGAAGGTCTGCAAGCGGCTGTGTCCCTGGGAAGAGGCGCTGGGCGGGAGGCCAGGCACCGAGAAGGCTGGCATTTGGGAGGCATGCCGTGGTGGCTTGGGCGGGGTGGCAGTCACAGGGGTGCAGAGGACCCTGGCGGGGGGGCAGGAGAGACGTCCAGCATGGTCTCCCAGGGTTCTGGGCCGGATGGCGGGGTTCACGCCGGCCCGGCTGCTGCGGCACGGGCGTGGGCGGCAGAAGGCAGTCTGCGCGAGGGGACGGAAGTGCCGGCGGTCTGACCGTGAGCGCGGGGAGCGGGAGGGCCTGCCGGTGCGTTCGGGCAAGGACACCCCGCAGGCCAGTAACCGTGTTGGTGAGTTAGGCAGTCTCAGTTGAAATTATATCATTTTTTTGAACAAGTCACTTACAAAGTTTATTTGGAAGAACAGATGAGGAAGGCTTACCAGGAGAACCCAGAGGAAGAGGGGAGGGGGTGGGGAAACGTACGGTCAGACCTCCAGAGGTAAAACATTAGAACGTGCCAGAAAACACGAAACCCTATACTCAGACCGTGTGGCCCCAGGGCGGCACGGACAGACCAGTGGAGCATAGCAGAGGAATCTGGGAGTGGACCTCGCAGCACAGGGAAATCCAGCACCTGCCGAAGTTGGGGTCTCACTCAGGAGGGGGTACAACACGGACTGGCTCACTCTTCGGCCAGAGGAGGTTGCTGCTACGGGGTGTCCGGGGCGGGATGTTGTCCCCACAAAGTCGAAGTCTCCCCCAGAAGCTCAGCAGGCGCTGTTATTTAGACACAGGGTCAGTGCAGGCGTCAGTGGTTCAGGTCAGGTCCCACCAGAGAAGGGGGGGCCCTTAATGCAACGTGACGGATGTCCCTACGAGAAGAGACACGGAGACACACAAGAGGATGGCCATGTGACGATGGGGACAGGTATTAGAGAGAGACACCTACAGCCAGGGACCCAGGGACGGCCAGCGGCCTCGAGAAGCTGGAAGAGGGGAGGAATGGCTCCCCCCGAGAGCCTTGTAAGTGGGGGGCCCTGGCAGCCCCTTGGTTTGGAGCCTCCAGGACCGCGAGGCTGAATGTCTGTGACAGGCCACCAGTGTGTGGCTCTTTGTCCCCGAGGCCGCAGGGCACTGCCACGCTGGGCACAGAGACAGGCTGTGCCACAAGAGCTGGGACCCCCTCCCCCAGCCTGTGAGGACCGGTGGGGGAGGGGGGGAGGTTATGGACATAAGCACCCCGACAGTGCACCCTTCTCTCCCTCGGATCCCCCAGCCTGAGCTGCCCTGCATGGGGGCCCCGGCCACCCACGTCCCTGGCGCACTTGGAACGTGAGGAGTCGAGCTGAGACGTGCCGGGCGTGTCGCCGGTGCGCTGGATCATGGAGAGAGCGAGGGGAGGGGCTGCAGACTCTTCCGTCCCTGAGTATTATTCCTCTATATCGATCGCAAGCTGCTGTGGTGATATTTTACACAGGTTAAATAAAACACACCGCTTAAAGGAGTGTCCGCTGTAAAATGTGGCTGCTGGAACGTTTGACGTGGTGCCCGCGGCCCTCAGGGTCTCGTGCTTCCTGCCGGTTCACGGCACTGCTAAGAAAGCCGGAGAGAGGAGGGCACTTCCGCTGAGAGGGTCCGTCGGGCCCGCTTCTGGGCCCGGGACGACAGGTGTGGATGCGCTATTGCTGCCATGCACCGTGCTGTGGCTCTGGGCCAGGGACGGCCCTGGAGGCTGGGAGTGAGGCAGTGAGGAGTGAGGAGCAGAGGGAGGAAGCAGTGGGGGTTGGGGGGAAAGAAGGGGTCAGAGAAGATTCTAGAAGGCACAACGGAGGGACCCTGGAGTTTGGACTGCAAAGGGAGGAGCCAGGAGTGTGGGTGGAGGGACCCAGTTAGCAGGGAGGCCGTTTCCGAGGGCGAGACCACGGGTGCCATTTGGGGAAAGACGGGCCTGCGGGCGGGACCTGGCCAGGACACGGAGCCAGCGCTCACTCGGGGAACGGCACGGACTAGCCGGCCTGCCTGGGAACTTTCCGCGCGTGCTACAAATCATTGCATCGTAAACATCTGTGACATTGGTTATCCGAAACACAGACACTCTGTCCCCAAACTGTCCAGTTCCACCTCCCCAACTGAGCAGACACTTTAAATCACCGCAAGGATCCCTCGTCCAAAGACATTCTGAGGGAGTTCGTTGTCTAACAACAAAATTATGTGTGTGACACATTTATGAGTATGTAATTGTCCGTAAGAACACCTCACAAATCTTAGCAACAGGAATCTCCAGGGCTCATATTTGTACCATTACACATTGTCCTCACTCTGGGAGCTGGAGAACTGGGGGCCAAAAATGCTATGGACGCTAATAGGCACCACATTATACGGCAAACGGAATGACTCACGAAGAATCAAAGTCATAATGATGATGAGTCAGACCAACGGAGATCTCCAGTTAAAGCAGAAACACAGCAGCGTGCCCAGACCACGACTCAGGGCCATGTGGACGGCACGTGAATGACCCAGCGTTCTCCCCGAAAACCCCACGCGCCTGTTTGCAGGGGAGGTCAGAGAGCAACGGTGCTGTCGGGCAGGACCCTCGGTCAGTCCTGACATAGGGATGGTTTCGGTTTAAGGATCCCAAACTTACAAACGCATTTACGGAGAAGGCTTCGTACCATGAAAAGACAAGACTTTGGAAGTGTGTGCCATTTGCCTGTTAAAAAAGAAAGCGATCTGTACAAAAATAGTTGCACTTCAGTGTCATCAGCCTGTCCCCTGCCCGCCCCCTCTAAGGGGGATCCTGATGTTTCGTTTGGGGCTTGTGTGGGGTCCATGAGAGTGATGAGCAGAGGAGAGAAGGGAGAAAAGCGAGACCGGCTGATGAGAAAACGGGACCGGGGTTTGTGTCGAAAGCTGGCTCCCGAAAGCCAAGAGGGGCCGGAGGGGTTTTCTCGGGAGGAAGGTGGGAGGCAGGAGGCCCAGGAGAGCCTCGGGGGGGAAGGGAGGGGTTTGGAGGGTGCACTACCCAGAGGTGGGGCCCTGATGGAGTTCGAATCCCCTCGGGAAGAGCCAGGCGGTGCTGTTCCCTCTCCGGGCACGTGCCTGACTTCACCACCAGCCACTGCGCAGCTTCTCCGTCGGCGGTGGGTCTGGCTTTTCTGTGCGTCCCCACTGGGGCAGTGGGAGGAGGGGCCACAGCCTCCCAGAGGCAGGGCGGGAAGCCCGGCTGCAGGTGGCGGCCGGATGTCTCGGGGTGGACACAGAAAATCCTCTGTCCACCGACCCTCGGGGACTGTGCCATGAGCAGCTCCTCAGAGGCCGTAGGTCCGTGACAATGCCTTCTCTCCAGGGAGGGACCTAAGTCCTCCGGTACTTGACGTCCAGGGCTCTGCACAGATGCGGAAGAGCGAAGCCCACTGGCCCGAAAGCTGCCCGGCGGCCGGGTCTCCGGGTCTCTCTGCTTCGAGCCCCCAGCTCCTTTCCGCTCCCTGCTGGTGGGACAGGGACCGGGAACCGCTGCCTCGTAGCCCGTGCCGGAATGGGGTGCGTGTGGGGTACGGACAGTGTTGATGGACGGATGGGGCAGGACACGGGCTGGGCAGAACTTCCCAGACACTCTTACAAACGATGGAGAGCCCCGGCCGGTGTGGCTCCAGTGTTAGGAGAGTCGTCCACCGCACCGAAAGGTTGCAGGTTCAGTCCCCAGTCAGGGTGCGCACCAAGGCTGCAAGTCCGACCCCGGTTGGGGTGTGTATTGGGGGGCAACCAGTGGATGCCTCTCTCCCTGTCTCCCCCTTCCACTCTCTTCCTCTCTCTCTAGAAACCATGAACAAATGCCCCCAGGTGAGCATAAAAAGAAAAACTGATGGAGACCTCTAGAGCACTTTGGTTAATGTGTGTTTTATCTGTAGAGATTTGCCGTATTAACCGAGACCTTAACAAGGATTTATTAATTAACAAATAGGAACAGATGCGTTGCATGTTCACATAAATAGCAGGAGAACTAAAAGTGACCGCGCTGTTGCGGAAAGGGGCCGGGAGAACGGGGCACTGTTTGGCGTGTCTGCGGATCTCGTCCGTGTCCGGCTCACGGGAGGCCGCGGCGGGCCTGCACCCACTGCACCGTGAGACGCGTCGTGAACCGCTTGGGGGAGGCACCCGAGGGAAACCCAGCCTCACGCAGGGGTGCGGCAGGGAGAGGATGCCCGTCCCACGGCCTTTGCGGGCGGTGGCGCCTGCGTGCTCCTTTCTGCCGCGTCAGAGGTGCAGGCAGCAGCCACCCGCAGGCCAGGTGCCCCGTGGACGGTGGAACAGTGGTCCGAGACCTCGTCACTCTCCACGGCGCTAAAACCCATGTTCTTCCTCGCCCTTGGGGCGAGCCTTTCCCCCGGGCGGGGTTCTGTAGCACCGCGCCCTGGCCACGTGGACAACGCTGGCTCAGAGTCCCACGGCTCGTCCGCATGGTGGGCTCTTCCGGCAGGCGCTGTCTGAGACCACACTGGCCGGGACTCGCACCCGCCCCCCCAGGGGGGCGTTTAATTGCGGGAAGGCCGTCCAGCTCCCGTGGCAGGGGCCGGCGCTTGGCAAGGCCACTGTCACCTGACAGCGAGATTTTATCCCTGGCGACACACAGTACTCGCTGCTTCTCTCTCTCCGGTCCAGGTGGAGACCACGCCTGCCGGTGCCCCAGGTCTGACCAGCGCGGTTGTTAGACGTTCCTTCAGGTAGAGGCGGCGCACCTCGAACGCAGTGGCTGTTCCGTGGGCAATGCCAGCGACAGTGCATGGGGCCTTTTTTTTTTTTTAAGATTTTATTTATTTATTTTTAGGGAGGGAAGGGAGGGAGATACAGAGAGAGAGAGAGAGAAACATCAATGTGCGGTTGCTGGGGGCCGTGGCCTGCAACCCAGGCATGTGCCCTGACTGGGAATCGAACCTGTGATGCTTTGGTTCACAGTCCACACTCAATCCACTGAGCTACGCCAGCCAGGGCCTGCACAGGGCCTTTTACGTAAGGCGGCGGTGGCCCTGTGTTTTATAGGCCACATATCGTGTGCGTAGTTCCCACTGAGGTCACCCCGGATATGCAAAGATGCGTTCTGGCAGGTATAGACAGAATAAGATGAATACGTTCACTGCTTCTTCATGCACGTTCTTGGGCGACACTGGCTGATTTTTCTCTCGCTGCGAGCACAGGGAGGCGAAGAACACCGCAGCGCCTCCCGCAGGTGGGCACCACACCGTTGCCAGCGGTTAAAGCACCGCCATCGTTGGCACTGTCTGTGCAGATGTGAACACGGAGAAGGCAGGCAGCCCCTCATCGTACCGGGGGCACAGACTCCACCTGACCAACCTCAGGGACCGCTGGTCCCCGTTACGCACAGTCAATCTTTGTGAGCTCATGGACTCCCTGAGATGTGTTTGTAAACGCCGGTCCACACTCTCCATGCGCTGGTGGCTGCTGGTGGCCAAGCCCGCAAGCCAGGTGGCTTAGGTCGGAGTGTCTGAGGACGTGTTCCCAGCTGAGGCCCCACCAGGGGACTCCTGCCCTCTCCTTTGGGCTCTCACGCCAGGGGCAGGCGTCCTTTATGCCGTTTATTTAGTTTTTAGCTTTAGTTTTGTGCTTTCTGTGGTGATTCCGCTGTTTAAAATGCCCCCAGTACAGGGCTGCAGTCCCGTCCAGTGGTCCCGTGCCCAGGAAGCCTGTGCAATGCGCCTCACGGACGCAGCCCGTGTGTCGGGCGAGTTTCGTTCAGCCAGGAGCTGTGGCGTGCTTGGCCGCGAGTTCGACGCCGACGGTCAGCCGTGTGTCCAAGAAGGTTCCTTTAATCAGAAACAGACCGACGACAAGGCTCTGGATGGGTCCGTCGATGAAAACGCAGAGGCTCGTAGGAACCTGACCCTGTGTTTCCTTTGGGGACAGCGGTGCAGCGCTCCCTCGTTCAGTGTCCACGGCAACCTTACGGAACAGGGCGACTGAGAATAAACGGGAAGTGGCTGCACGAGGGTCCGCGGCCCACGCTGGCCGTCCCTTCGCCAGTTAGTAGCAGAGGCTGAGCCAGGCGGCCGTGACAGCACCCCCTCCACCCTCGTGACGGAGGGCGGTAAAGACCTGGTTCCCACGCCCGCCTCCTGTCCATCTCGGATGCCCAGGGCTCCTTTGCAAACTTCCTTCGCCCTGGGACCCAGGCTGGCAGAGCCTGGCAGCGGGCGCTCTGCTGGCCACAGGGACGGCAGAGGGAAACCCGGGGGCTTGCATGCTTCCGGAGACTTCCTTCCCTTCTGGAAGGGACGTCGTCTCTGCTCACAGTTCAGTGGGCGAAGCCGGGCCCGTGGGCACACTCAGCCGTGTGCAGGCCTCGTCTGTGCCCCGGGAGAGCGCGAGGCACTGGGTGAGCAGCACCCGTGGTGGTCACGGGCACAGCCACTCTAGGGTGCCGTGAGCTGACAGCGCTTTGTTATCCTGTGCACTGAGGAGAAAGAAGAGACGCTACTGAGTGAACGAAGGCCTTCACGCCGCGTGAAGACTGAGCGTGCCCAGAGCAGCGTGTGCACTCTGACCGCTGTCACCGTGGGGTGCCCGGTCTCCCGACGTGCACCGCCGCTGTGTGGGTTGTCTTGTTGTTTGGACGGTGACCCCGAGAGGCAGGGTCTCCTCCCCCGTCCCGCAGACGGCGGCTGGAGGGACAGACTGCGCGTACAAGCTGAGTGACTCGCCCCCTGTCACGCACGCAACCAGGGAGTGACCCAGCGGGCCCCCCACCCAGCTCCCGTGGCTCCCAGGGCTGCGTCCTCCTGCTCGGAAGTGCTGGGTTACGTTGCGGCCAGGCAGACGGCCGTGTTTTTTCAGGAGATCTGGAGAGGAGCCACCAGAACTTTCTAGAGCCTATTGCCTTGTCGGTAGGTGGCCCACCCTGCGTGTGACGCAGGGGCACCAGACCTGCTCCTACCGGTCATTCCTGGCGTGTTCCTGAATCTTGGTTGCTCTACCCGAAACTTCAGTGCTGCCTTCCACGGGCCTCGCTGTGCCCCGAAGCCGTTCACTGCACAGCATTTCCTTGGACTTGCACGGGGCAAATGGGAGAGGCGTGGGGTTGCGCAGTGCAGGGCAAAGCGACCACCACCAGAGGGCACTGTAACCCCTGCGCCGTGGGCGCCTAGAGGACCAACTGCCCCCTTGTCAGCTTTCCCAGCAGAGAAAGGCGACCTCTCTGAGACTGACATTCTCCTGCGGCTCAGGCGTGGCCTCCTGAAGGCGAGTCACAGTGGCCGCTGCCTCTGTAGAGTCCTGTGCGCGTGGCTGGTGCGTCGCAGGGGGACAGAAGCGGGCCACTTGCCCGTCCAGCAGTGGTGGGTGAGGACCGCTGAGGCCGCTTTGCCCCAGGGAGCGACCGTGGTCGGTGGCTCTCTCTACAACCTCCGTCCAATTAGTGCCAACCCTGAAGCGGAGTGAGCGGTGTCGGAGAGAGGTCAGCAGATGGCGTGGGGTTGCAAGCAGACTCCTGGGTCCTTGCTGATGTTAGCTGAAGGCAGGGTTCAGGGTCAGCCGCTCAGTGGACTGGGGGCTGCTGTAGCTCCGGACGGAGAAAGCCGGAGATTCTCTCTGTAACGGCAGCTGCCGTCGCATGGAGTGCGGTAAGCGGCACTCGTGCCGCCGGCTTTAAATGGGGCTGACCCGGTGCAGACTCTGATGTTTAAGCACGTACAGTGACCTGAGCATTATGGAAGGGAGGGCATGGCGTGGGTAACGGACCGGCCCTATTACAACGTGGGCCATTGGTTTGCGTGCCCCATGCATGGCGGCGTCTCGGGGGAAGGAAGCCCTCGGCAGGGGGAGGACACGGGGCTCCCGGAGCTGTCGCCCAGGTGTGGCGCCGTTCCTCGGAGGAAGGAGGCCACGCCCCAGGGCAGGACTCCATGGATCCCGTGTTCCACCCACGCTGCGCTCCGGTCTGTCGGTGGGGGGTTGCCTGCACAGGGCGGCCGCCCCACCTGCATTCTCCCTGGTGAAAACCCACCCCCGCCTGTGGGAATCTCGGCAGATTGTGTGTGTCCCTGCCCACCGCTCACCTAGCTTCCCCCGGGGTCCTGGACCACAGCACAGAATGACCCCTCCCATAGACATCTGTGTTTTTAAAAAAATTTTGTTATGTTTTATTTTTTTATCTTGTATGCTATTTCAGTTGTCCCAATTAAGACCTGCATTTTAATAGGCGACTGAGGAATTTTAGAAATACAAAATTAGCCCCTTATAATAAAAAATCACTCTTTTCTTGATCGCCTCCTCCCGATCCATTAAACTCCCCGGGCGTGATCACTGTCCGAGTTTACCGTCTGTCCTTCCGGAGCACTCTCTGCAGGCAGGGGCACGCGCACCTCTGTGGTGTGTGGGTGCACACTTAATTCTCGTTAACCGAGTCGTGCGTGCACCCTCTGCAGCGGCCTTCCCCAGCCATCCGGCGCGCGGGCCCTTCCTCCCCAGGCAGGCCGGACGGGAGCCTCGTTCGCCTGCCGATCGAGCCGCGCTGGCGGGCGGCTGGGAGGCCTCCGCTCTGCTGCCGCTCCAAGCACTGCAGTGCGCCCCTTCTCGCAAACAGCCTGGACCACATCGAGTAGCCACGCGTGTCCATGGCTGCCAGGCATTACCCAAACAGCCCCCATTTATGTAAAAGAGGGGTTTGAAGAGTAAAAGTTTGAGTGCAAGAAAAATGACTATGAAACGCTGGGGTGGGCGTTGCAGAGCGCCCAGGTGGGGAGAGCAGGTCCCGCTCCCAGTGGAGGGAGACAGTGGTCCCAGGGCCTGTGTGGGCTGGGGCATCTGGTCAACCACTCGGTGCCCTGTGCAGGGCGCTCGCGTTGTCTCTGATGGAAAACATCACACATCCAGAGACTCGTCACCACCCCCTTGCCTGAGAAAGGCTCAGTAGGAACGAAAATGCATGCATGGGAGGTGGATAGAGGGGTCCTCACCCAGGAAGGGGTGCAGGAAGCTCGGGGCAAAGCTTGTGAGACTGAGTCCACTTTAACTGGGCTGTGACGAGGTTGGGAGGCTGGCTGCTGGGAAGGCTCAAATGGTCCATCCGCGTGGATGCAGGGAGTCGATGCGAAGCGTTCAGTGTAACCAAACTGGCAAAGAGCAGAGTGAGCATGCTGTTAGCGAGAGGGAAGAAAGTGCTAGAAGAAGCACAAGGAGCAGTTGCAGGTGGTGAGAAGGGAATGGGACGGGACCACTGTTATTATAAGTCATATTTGACAAAGCTTTCTCTTTCGATTCTTTAGAGCAGGTTTCGGTCACAGTAACACTGGGCAGGAGGATCAGAGCTGAGCCATATACCCTCCACCCTCACACACGCAGGATCCGTGTTGGGTACCATCCCGCCCCTGAGCAGTGCATTTGCTGCAGCTGCTGAACCCCCACAGACACACCACTGTCACCCAGAGTCCTCAGGTCACACTGCTGTCCACTCCCGGTGTCACACTCTCCAGGTCTGGACAAGTGTGCGAGGACGTGTGTCTACCACGCAGAGTGGGCTCCCTGCCCTGGACGCCCTCTGTGTTCTGCCTGCTCCTCTGCCCTCCCGCCCCCACCCCCCCAGCCCTGGGTAACGCGTCTTTCTTCAGTCTCCACAGGTTTTAAGTCTCTGAATATCTAACTATATTATGCATTAAGTCGATTGAGAAAAATTCAATGGTTTTCACGTAAAAACCAAATACCTGGCTTCTTTTGAAAACCCAGAAAACCTGGCCGGTCGGGGCGGCCCCTGTGCCTGCACGCTGGGCAGGCTACATGGCTGCATGTGCTTCTGTGCAGACCCTTCCCAGCGTGTGGCAGCCCCCACCGGTCAGCTTCCCTTTCTCTCTCCCGGGCTTGGGGTTCCCTGGAGGCCTCAGGTGTGTGCTCTGCAATCGAGTGAGTCACCTGTGCACCCTGCCCAGCGTCGGCCCACCTGAGCGTGGATGTGTGCAGACCCATCAGCGACAGGGACAGGCTCCTAGGTGCCAATGCTGAACTGAAGGCCAAGCATCCCCCTCCCCCCCAACAGTGCCAGGGTCCCAGTCAGTGCCCCAGAACAGCTTCCTGCCGCACGCCCTGCGTTTGGAAGGCCCCACGTAGCAGGTTATGTAAGTGGATCCACGCCGGTGGAGTGAATTCCCTCTTTGAGAGGCTCCGCTCTCGGGCAACTGCATTCAAGTTCGTTACCCATAACGGGGCTCGACTCTCTGAGCAGATGGCACACGGCGCCTCCCTCCTGCCTCCAGGAGCTTCTCGGGGAGCAGACCCGCCAGGTGGGCCAGGAGGAAACCGCCTCGCGGGGTGCTGTCAGGAGGAATTACACAAAGCGGGTCTCCCGCCCCCGGGAGTCCGCGCTCTGATGTCGGCGCAGCGCCGCTCAGCTCTTTGATCTCTGGCGTGTTCTTTAAAGGAGCGTTGTCGTTGTTATCGGAGAACAAGAACTCGCGGAGCCCCGACTGGGGTGGTCCTGGCACTCACCAGGAGCAACGGGGACTGGTTCTTGTTAGGAGAGAAAGGGTCTGCATGAAGAGCAGCTCAGCAGAAGCCGGCCGAGTGCCAGTCGGCCTCTGGGAGGAGCGGGGCGGGGGCGTCCCTTCCCTCCCTGTCAGATCCTTTGCCGACGACACCAAGAATGTTTCAGGCAAGAGGCCCCTTTGACGGGCTTTTCAGAACTGCACGCCCACCTCACGTGGACTCTCATTCCCTCTTGGGAAGGACGTATCCGGGGCAGGGCCCGGGGCGGGAAGGGGATCTAAGGACAGGCGGTGGGACTGGCAGCCACGGTGTTCCCGCGTGTCGGGGACAAGGCACAGGTTTCCGTGCACGTCCCTGTGGGTCCCCAGCACAGGTGCACCCCACTGACATCACACTCTGGAAACGCTAACAATGATGCAAAGGCACAGCCGCAGGCTGGTCACACTCAGTCCGTGTCCAGCAAGCTGGCCTGTGATGGGTCGTGTCGCTGGTGTGTGGTTTGAGTTCGTGGCTGGTCACATCCCCTTGGGAAACGTTTGAGCCTCAAAGCAAAACGAAGTTTCTCCACTTTTGAGCCTCGAGCCCTCGGAGATGTAGAGTCCCCCCCCGTTCACCACCCCCCGATTCAGCTTGCCCGCGGTGTGTCCTGCAGCGGCCGCGCATTGCCCTTCCTCAGACTTCATCTGTGTCCCCGGGTCCCCTTAAAGAAGCCAGACGGAGGGCTGTTCTGAAATGCTCGCCGGTTCGCTCCTGTCCCGCAGCGCCAGCAGGGGAGCTGCGTGTGGGGGAACAGGGGGGTGAGCAGGATACCCATCCAATGGCAGGTCCTGCGTCGTGACGGGGGAGGGCGAGGGCCATCGGACCTGGGCACAGGGCTGCTGCCCGGGCCCCTCTCTGTGGGGCCGCTTTCTTTATAAACCGATCACGAGTGTGGGGTGCTTCTAAGGCTGCACGGCAGGTGAAGAGCACCCAACCCGGAAAACGCCAGCCTCTTACTGTTCAGTCTTTTCCAACGTGGTGGCCACGGGCGCCAGCACCGCACGCAGCACCTGTGCCCGCCTCCCGCCCCCCGCCCCAGAACACGGGAGGGGCCTCTGTGGGTGAGAAAACGCCCCCATGTCCAGGGGCCCGATGGTCCTCGGGCATGTCTGAGTGTGAGCACCTGTGGGCGCTTCCAAGGCCTGCCTCTCGTGGTGCTGCCCACAGTGGGATGGACACCAGGAGTGACAGCAGGTGCGAGGCAGTCGGCCCCCAGCGTGGGGGATGGAGACACAGGTCAGCGTGTCACCACGTGCTAGGTGACTTGGGTCCCCAGGACATTTACATGGCAAAGCACGCTTCCTTGCTTCCGGCAGACGGCTGGGCTCCGGCCTCACCTGCGGTGACTCCGAGCTGTCCAGGGAGCTCCAGGGCCCGTTCTGCTGCTCCCGTCAGAGACAGCGCGGGTGGGAGAGCGAATGTTAACCCTCACTTCCATTTACGGTGAAGGCCAAGGACAGGAGGGCCCCTTTAAAGGAGGATCCCTTGGCTGAAGTGTCGGTCGATGACTTACAAGCCTTAAAACACGAATGCACCGCGGCCTTTTCAGAAGAGGGACCCGGTACCAACTGAGGCCCCAGGGGGAAGTGGGTGGGGCCTGAAGCCCACCATGACGGGGGGGACAAAAGGGTCAGACTGCTGGGAACGACTCAGGGGTCTGCAGCAGCCCCCTCCCCACATCTCCCTCACTATGCCCTCCTTCTCCTCTGACCTGCTGGGCCTCGGAGGGGGAACATTTTAGAGGGAGGGAGGGAGGCGGGCAGGAGTGGCGCGGCGGGCAGGAGCGGCGCGGCGGGGCGGTGCTGGGGCCGTGCCGTGGTCCAGAGCGTCTCCGCTCCGTCGCCTGCTCCGTCCATGGCGGGCTGCCCTGGGTTAAGACAAAACTGGAGGAGTGGGCATCCTTTGCTCAGGGAGAGAGAACACCCACTTTCGTGGGATCCGAATTCTTAAACCAGCTCCAGTCACTCAGGAAAGAACCCACGGAGACTTTGTCCCTGGGCAGGCAGACGCCTGTGCTCTGACAGGTCCCTGCCTCTTCGCTTCAGTGCCGTGTTCCTTCCCCCACGGAACAGACACTCCCCGAAAACGGAGCCTGCACGCCGAGACCCCAGGGTCATGGAAGGGATGGGCCTGTGGTGGGGGGGGTGCGCAAAGTTTGGGGAGCAGAGGTGGTGATGGCTGACTAAGGCCATGGGGGAGAATTTGCACAATTTTCACGTTGGGTGTTTTTAAGGCGGGTGGTTTAGCAGGAGTTGCAGGAAAATGTACATAATTAGTAGTTACAAAAAGCTTAAGGCACGATTGCTTTTAATAATACATGCATACAACTAAAATATTTTACTTAACAAATGATCGCCAGTGATAATTGCTCTTGCTGGAATACATCCTAACAACTTTATGAAGAACCTGTTGACCTTCACGACAGCGTTGCGACGTGATTCCCGTTCTCACCGTGTTTACACGTGACACAGTGACCGACAGGTCAAATGACTTGCTCGGTGGCAGAAGCAAACCGGTTACAGCAGTCTTAAGACTTGTATTATCATATGTGTCATATTTATAGACAAAATCATTAAAAACAGTACAGGAAAGTTCTCTATTTTTTAATCAGTCATTATGGCTAAAACAATTGGTTTTGGAAACTTTCAAATGTGCTCATTTATGTGTTTGGTTACTGTGTATCGCTGATTTTATCTCGATGTCGGCTGCCTCATATCGAGAAAACCCGGCGAAATAACAAGAAAGACCGCAGCATTTTGGCTGAATCCACTGAGATCTCTGCCTGTTTGGGGGGGCACGCAATGAGGCGTGCCGATCTCCTCCTTCCCTTTTCTGTGACGAGTCACCGCGGGTCCTTACGGGAGAAGATGAAAGTCTCTGAGGCCGGATTCGCAGGCGGCGGCGTGCGGAGGGGGTCTCATCAGGGACCAGGACATGCGCCGTCTCCCGAGGACAGAGGCGTCATCGTCAGGGGCTCGTTCAGCCCGTTCCTCTTGCCCCGTTACTAAGCTGGCGAGAGAGGCATTTCCGAGTTCATGGTCTTGGTCCTCAGAGTGGAATTCAGTGCGGCGGCCACCTCGCCCATGCTGAGTGAACTCGGGGAGTCTGGCGAGTAAGGGCCCTTGAGAGGGGATGGCCCATGAGGCTGGGCACACAGAGTCCACCTCGGGTGCTGGCTGCCGTCCCAGCCTGGGGTTCAGGCCACCCCCTGCAGTGCAGCCCTTCTTGGGGGGCCGCCTCGCTCCCCTTCCAGCCTGGCACGCCCTCAGGGCTCCGTGTGTTGGCTCAGGAGACGGAAATGCTCATGGCCCGGCCGCACCATGCGCTGTCCCCTGCTTGTCCCCAGACACCAGAGTGGTGCCCGGCGTGCGGTCGGCACTCAGGCAGCGCCTGCTGCTGCTGCGTGGCCCCATGTCAGTCACTCCCTGTCCCTTCGCTCCGAAGCCCCACCCATTCACTGGCGTCCCCCTGGTGCCGCGGGCTCCGACCCACTTGGGGAAGCACGTGGTCCCGCCGCTCCGAGCCTGCGGAGTCCAGGCTTGTGCTGGCTCTCATGTGAGCTCGACTGATCTGCAGCGTCCCTGAGCCCCTGCTGCTTGCCGGGAAGCTCCCGGATGCCGAAGGTGTCCAGATGGGTGTGATGCCGGCGTCCCCCAGCAAGGTCTCCTTGCCTGTCTCCCCGACTCGAAGCGTGTGAAGACAAAAGCGATACATGCACACCCCGCAGACCCAGGGACGGACAGATCTCGGGAAATAAGGAGAAATGATGCAGACACGGCGTTTCCACAATCACATTCTGAAAGTGTCAACTTTAAATGGGAAGGACTTCTGTTTTTACAAATACATTCGTAAGTATGTATGTATATGCCTATATTCCTATATGTAGGTATACATTATTTCATTTACATTATCTTACAACATGTTTAACTTGCTCTGCAAACTTAAATCTTAGCTGTCTTTCCATGTCAGTGAAACAGGTTCATCTGTCTTCTCCTTTCTTTTCCTGTGTACTGAATAATAGCTAAAAAATTCATAAATGCATGAAATCATGCAAAACAGCACATGTATTCACCCACTTGATAAACATGCGTCGGGTGCCTTCAACACCTCGGGGTGCTGGCCTTGGTGCTGGAGGCGAAGCAGAGAAACCCACCGAGCCCTGGCCTTCCCGGGGCCGACACCCCGGAACAGTCCGCAAGCTGTGAACCACTAGCACGCCGCCGCCGGGCGAGTGGGCAGGGGAGTGTGAGCAGGGTCCGTCCCCCCTGCAGTGTGCAGTCTGGGAGGGGCGCTCCAGGGAGCAGAGGCATGAGGAAGCGAAGGGCGGCAGGACGAACCGGGGAGGGTTGTTCTGGGCCCCGCCGAGCGGTGCTGGGCAGTGACTGACAGCCAGCCCTTGGGAAGAAACGAGTCTGTGTCTGCAGCATTGGCTGGTCCCTCGTGTGAACACACACCCCAGAGCCGATGCCGAGCCCCCAAGGCAGAGTCACCGCGTGTGGGGCTGGGGAGGGACACTCGTGATCGTCCTCAGTGGGCCCGGCCCAGGGGGTGTGAGCAGCTGCCACGCAGCCCCGAGGCTGAAGGTGCCCCTGGGGGGGTCTGGGGGCCGTGGTTGGGGTGACTGAGCCGAGGGGTGGGGCGCGGGTGAACTTGAAGAGGCCGATGCAGCCAGGCACGGGGGGCCGGTGTAAGAGCTCCGTTTCTCCTCCGTGTAAAACAGAAATGCTTCGAAAGGTTTTAACCAGAAGAGCGACTTGACCCGGCTCACAGTTCTGAAGTGTTGATAAGAGGCTTTGGGAAAGTCAAGGTCAGAAGCAGGACGGAGGCTGTACCGATGACCCCAGAGAGTGATGCTGGTGACGTGGACCCGGATGTCGGTGACCTCGGTGCTGAGCAGGGCTCGGGCGTGGTGAGTGCCGTGGGGAGATCAGCGGTACTGTGCCGGCTACCTGGGCGTGGGCGGGGCTGGAGGGGAGTCATGCCAAGGCTTCAGCTCAGGCACCGGGAGGGACGGCATTGCCCTTTGCTGGGGCTGTGAATGTGGCAGGAGGAACAGATTTAGGGGAGCAAATCGGGGGTTCGGTTCTGGGCATTTGGGGTTTGAGGTGCCCGCTACACACGCAGGTGGAGAGGATGACCAGGTGGCTGGAAATGCCCATCTGAGGCTCCAGGTGGAAGTCCCCACTGGCATGGAACCCGTGGGGGTTAAGGGCACCTGGTGGGCGCTCCCAGCTGGGCAGTGGGCACGGACACAGAGGAGCCTGGGGACTGAGTGCTCTGAGGGCGACGGGTCAGGAAGGCTCAGAGGAGCCTGGGGGGAGCAGCAGCAAGATGCGTGGAGAGAGGGCGTGCGGGCGTGTGGGGGCGGGCCCTGGAGGAGCCCCGGGTCGAGCAGGACGAGGACCTGAGACTGACTGTGGTGAGGTTTAGTGTCCTGGAGGTCCCTGGTGGCCTTGAGGACAGGCTGGCCCAGCAGGCCCAAGGAGAATGGATGCCACAGAAAATGGGAGGTGGGGGACGGGACCGACACGCTGTCCCACCGTCTCGGGCCACGAGCTCTACTGTAAAATGCAGCCGAGGGGGCACGGAGCAGTGGCCGCAGAGGTCGTGGGGTCAAGAGAGAGTTGATGACTTCAATTGTTTTTTTTTTTTTTATCATCGCACAACTTGTAGGCCGAGGCAGAGCAAGGCCTGCAGTCTCGTGCCGAGAGCTCGCTCCCCCAGGGCTCCCAACCAAGCGGCGGATTAGGCACGAACAGAGTTAAAACACCAACGGAAGTCACCTCGCCACAGCATCGTGACAGAGGAAGTAGGGAACAGAATCGCTGACGTCAGGGTTCCCAGGAGAAAGGTGCCATGTGGTGCTCTGTTGTGTGTCTGTGGTCTGATTGAGGTTTTGCCATTTCCCTTCACATCTGACGGGCTTCTCCCTCCCCTCGCCCGCTCCGCACATGCTCCGAGCAGGTCTGAAGGCTGCGGGGAGTGGCCCCCCCCCCCCCACAGGAGCACGGCTCTCCACGGACTCGTCCAGCCCCGTCCCGGTCACGCGTTAACAACGAGCGTCCCGGTGGCTCCACTGGGCCCCCCTGGCCAGGACTGTGCCTCTCTCATCCTGGGGCTGGTGCCCCAGGGTCTGCACGGCGGGCTGAAGAGCGTTTTCACTGAAGCTCTTGTCCGTGGGGTGACCGCCCGTGCAGCAGCTGCTGGCGCACGACAAGAGGAGCATGCCCCCCAGGTCTCGAGGGGAGAAGCCCAAACACGGCATGTTGCCACGTCCCCCTGGGGGGGTATCTGTGGGAGGGCCTCGCTCAGCTCTTTCAGCGGAGGTGGCTGCAGTCCCGGGGTCCCTTGGCTGGTAGCTGCGTCACCCCAGGTCCTGCCTCCTCTGTCACGGAGCCCCCTGAGCTGGGAGCTGCTCTCTGTGACCCGTCTTCTCCCAGTCAGATGGCACGGGGTGGGGGGCCCACGTGCTCCAGTGTGACCTCGTCTGAACTAGTGACGTCTGCTACGACCCTGTTTCCAGACCAGACCCCCTTTCCGAGGTTCCAGGAAGGATGTGAAGCTTTCAGGGGACCCCGTTGAACCCAGCATGGACCCCGTTGAACCCAGCATGGGAGCCGTGAAAAAAAGGAGACGAGACCAGGTGGCTCGGTGGCCGTGGCATCTGAGGGCCGCACTGTCGGAAAAGGAGGGACATAGGAAAAGGGCTAAGGAAAAAAGGGAGGAGGGGAGGGCCCAGGGGGCGGGGAGAGAGGGCAGCCGACAGGGCTCTGAGAACATTCTAGAAAGCAGCAGGGGGCCATGCGGGGCTGAGGCAGCCCTGACCACAGTCTCAGGCTCATTCGTTGGGCCTTGTCTGCCTGCCCTGCTGCCAAACGTTCACCGGAATTCTGGCGTTTCTGTCCCCTCAACCATGGCCTCCCACCTGGCTTTGCTCTGGGCTTTATGGTCTGTCCAGCCCCAGAGTCACAGCACCGAGCGCCAGCCAGCTGCCAGCCAGCTTTCTCCTCTGGAGCCCTTCCTGCTCTGCACTCAGTCCCTCTGGTGCTCTGGCCCCCCCAGCAGGAAGTGCGGTGGGCGGGCGGAGCACGGGCCTCGCCCACCTGCGGCTGCCGGGCGCTCCTTCCTGTGCTGGGACCCCTGGCGGCTGTGCTCTGAGGTCTGTCGCCGCCTCTGCTCGGAGACCACGCCTCCCACGGGTGGCTCTCAGCCGGTAACGGAGGGTGCCGTGGACCCCATGCGGACCCACTCCTGGAGAACCACCCCAGGGCGTCACCCAGCCCCCCTCCGACTGCAGCCCCGGCCTGGGGCGTCGGCTCCTCCTGTCTCCTCCCTCCCTTGTCCTCAGGCTGCCTGGGGGCCGGGACACCGCCCCTGCCTTTTCCCGGCAACCTCTGGCTTCTTCTCTCGGAAGCCATTCTCTTCCCAATTAAGTCGAGGCGCACCCACCGTCACCTCCATGTCTTCTCGGGGACGCGGAGCGCCCAGGTGTTGCTCTGTTCCACCCGCTGCCGCGGCTGTTACAGGGGGGTGGGCGGACCTGGCCCGCCACCAGGGGCCCCGGCCACGTGGAAGTGACTATCTCCGTAATGTTTTGCACCATGAATCCGTGTCTTATGTTCAGTATTTTCCTACTCCCCCAAATGTGCTGCCTTTGGGGTAGGGCTGGAAAGGTGAATTTAGCCGAAATGCAAAGAAAATGAAGGCCATCTGGAGTTTCCAGTTCAGGAGCCGAGGTGTGGCTCCGAGTAAGGTTAGAGGAGGACTGGAGGAACCGGTTTTCTTGCTCTTAGAGACACGCGTTTTGTCCGGGGCTGGCTGGGGGTAGTTAGAGGGGCGCCGAGGCCCCGCCCCTTCAGGAGGGCAGGCATCACGGGCGGGGCACTGAGGATGGGGGGCTCGGGCAGAGCAGGCTGGGCACCGTCCCACGGGGCGGGTGCAGCCCTGGAGCACCGCGGGGCAGGGCATCGGAAGCCTCCGGGCCCCCGGGGGATCGCGTTGCGGCTGGAACACAGGGCACCCTGTCTTCTTATCTGCCCGGCCGGGCCGTCGGGCTGAGGCGGATGCGGGTCGGCCCTGCTTCCCAGACAAGGGGCCCTTTGAGCGGAGCCAGGGTGACTGGGCAGGGCTCTCCCCGCTGCAGGCAGGAGCGCAGGAACGCAGGGCGCCGGGGGACAGAGGCGGGCTTTGTTTTGGGAGCGGGGAGGCGGGAGCAGGCAGGGTGGCTGCGGTCTCCAGCGTGAGGGGGCGGCGCTGGTGACCTCCCACCGGGGATGAATTTCTGGCTTGTGTTTTCAAGGGTTTGATAAAGGCTTTTATCTTCGCTTTTCCCTAATTAAATAATTACGGCATTGGCACTGTTTTTGTTACTGAGCTCACCTCCCGCCTCCGCAGGTGCGCCGTCACCTTGCACGTTGTAAGGACCGTGGATGCAGGCCGGGCGGGGAGCCTGTCTCTGCAGGGGGAGCTGAGGTTCCCGTGACCTTGGGAAGCCCTGCGAGCTCTCTGAGGCTGGGGAACACGCAGGCCCGGGAGCAGCGGTGACGGCTGCTCTCAGCTAAGCAGGTCCTGCGCCGGGCAGCGGCGACCTCGGGGCGGGGGCCCGGGAGAGTCCTGCCCGACCTTAGGAGCCAGGCCCCCTCACTCCAGGCTCCGGCGTCCCAGTGGCAGAGTCCCAAGTGCCCACTGGACAAGGGGGCCTGCAGGGGGCAGAGGGGGGCCCGGGGCTTTGCCTGGGCAGGAGGTTCGAACATGGAGGCACCCAGGATGTCTGCTGGAGGAGTGGGGCCCGAGGGCGGTGTCCACTCCACCCGCTCTGCGAACAGGCATAGAGGAAGTCCGGAGCAGAGGGGCCCTCGGGAAGAGCTTCCGGGAAGCCCCACAGATGCCGTCCCATTGCGAAGGCTGAGTCTTCTCATCCCCCACCCCACCCCACCCCACCCCACCGGGTTCGATCAGCCCCCCAAACCCCGTGCCCACACTGGGCTGCTCTGGGTTTCAACTCTGGGTCCTGTCCGCCACCTGGCAGCCTGCGGGTGGGTGGGCTCAAAGCAGCATCACGTGAGAGACCCCAAGGCGAGAGCGTGGCCAGTCCAGTGCTGGGGGACACGGGGACGTCGTTCCCCTGGCGCCTCGCCGCGCCCTCCAGCGCTCACACCGACACCTTCCACGGATGTGTGGCCTCTCTTGGGGGGGGGGGGGCGTCTTCATGGCCCCAGAGCATCCGTGGCCTTCCCGCCTGACACCATGGTCCCGGGTGCCATCACGTGACTCGTGTTCTGTGGGTCTTGAGAAGATGGATATTCCTGTGTTCGCGTGTTTGGTTTTAGGTTATTTTTCTCTGACTTGTAAAGGCACAAAATGCCACTTTTAGCAAAACTGGGCAGGTCGTGGCAAAATGCTGTGCAGAGAAGAAGTATGGATTGCCAGGAGTGTGTCACTTAGAGATCGCTGCCGATGCCCCCTCGAACGTCCCGGCGTGTCTGGGGTAGGCGTGCCTCGCTTTGGAAACAACACAGTTGTCCCCGAACCTCGGTCGGCAGGTGAACCGCTGAACACGAGAGAGGGGAGGACCCTCGAGGCTCCCCTGTGTCGGCCCCCGGTTTCGGATGCGGGGAAACGGAGGCTGGGCAGGGGCGCCCCCTTGGGGTCCGCCACGGTTGGCGTCCTGTCTGTTTTCACACCCGGTGTCGCCCCTGTCCCTGCTCCTCAGCGTTGTCACGGTCCCGTTGGAGGAGTCATTTCCCCTAGGAACCACGTACCTGTTGTCCCCAGAGCCATCAGATGCCACCAGTTCACAGGCTGACTGCAGCCCTGGGGACCTTGGGGGTCCCTTCCTGAGAGCAGGGGTCCCCAGATCAGCAGCATCCAGGTCAACAGGAAGCTTGTTAGACATGCAGATTGTTAGGCCCCACCCTGACCTACGGAGCAGAAACTTGGGGTGGGGCCAACAACCTGGATGTGCACCAGCTCTCCAGGTGACTGATTCTCAGGACAGAGAACCACCTTCGGGGCTCTGACGTGATTGGTCCGGGGCTCTGACGTGATTGGTCTGGGGCACAGCCGAGCTCCAGGCGGTTTGGGCAGCTTCCCCGTGCGCCCGTGACCCTGACGTGCCCCCGGGGCTGGAATGGCCGCCGGTCAAGGGCCCCCATCGCAAGCCAAGTGGCCTCCCGCTGGCTGCTCTGCCTCTGAATAATAGCTTTTTCTATTGTTTCTGGCAGATTTTTCTTCATCTTTCTAATCTGTATTATAAGAGAGTAGAAATGTAATTTCCCAGCTAGCTTATATTTTACATGAAAAATGGCCAGCTTGAATCAGACAAAAGGGAAGACATCTTTCAAAGGGTAATGACCCCTATTTAGTCAAATGGCAGCCCTCTTGTTTCATTGCAGGAGGAGAGAACAATTCATTTCTCCTAACTCGGTTTCCTACAGGGCAGCTCTCCCTGCAAAGGAACACTTCTAACAAACAGCCTGGTGGGTGGAGCGGACGCAGAACCCTCTGACTTCGGGTCACTCGGTTGCGGTGTAGCCTGCGAGTCAGGTTTGCAAAGCTTTGCCGCAGATCCGAGACGTGGCGTTGAGATTCCGGGGAGGCCGAGTCCCCCGCCACCTGCAGACCGCACAGGGCTGAGCAGCACCCCTCCGTGCCCCTCTGTGCCCCTCTGCCCGTGACTGTCCAGTGCCCTCCCTGCAGGTCCGGGGCGGGATTACCCGGCCTCGGCACTGCCGGCGGTTGGTGTGGGACAGTCCCTGGTTTCGGGGGGCCGACCTGTGCATTGTAGGATGTTTGGCAGGCTCCCTGGCTGTGGCCCACGGACACCATAGCAGGTGTCCCCAACTATGACAATCACAGGTGTCTCCAGATATTGCCCATGTCCCCTGGGGCGTGAAGAGGGCAACACAGTCCTTAAGAGACAGAGGTCACAGGGACCCTAACCACATGCCGGCCCAGTGGACTCAGGGGCCCTGCAATGGGCTCTTCTGCTCCCCTAGCCTCCTCCCCAGCCGCCCCTGCTGGTTTGCCCCCAGCTCCTGGGTTCCGAGCCCACCCGGCTCAGACCCTGCGCCCCCACCTGTTGAGTCTTGTGAGTGTTCCCCTCAGCATCTCCACTTTGCTGCACACTCCAGGCGGTCACCTTGGCCCGTGAAGGACAGCCAGGTGGCCTCAACAGTCCAGGTGGGCCTCGGTCCCCAGGCCTCTGGGTCTTGACACCGAGACCCAGGGGTGGGGCCTGCAGAGCCCTCCTGCCATCTGTGTGTCCACACTTGCTTTGGTGGGCGCGCTGGGGTTGGCACTGTGCTCCCCTCGACCCCTTGCCACACTTGCACGTGCTTATGCCAGCATCCTAAGGGATGGATTTTTCCCCTCATGTAAATATTTGTGTTGCCTCTTCTCAAAGAATTCTTCCTTTTTAAAAAAGGGATTTTGTTTGTTTACTTTTAGAGAGGGGAAGGGAGGGAGAAAGAGAAACATCAATATGTGGCTGCCTCTTGCACGCCCCCTACTGGGGACCTGGCCCACAACCCAGGCATGTGCCCTGACTGGGAATCGAACCAGCAACCCTTTAGTTCACAGGCTGGTGTTCAGTCTACCGAGCCACATCAGCCAGGGCTAAGCTTTCCTTTTATTACACTCAGCAGGTTAGTGGAGTCAAACCTTCTCCACCCAAGATAACTCCAGAAAGCACATCCCTCTGTGTCCGGCCTTTACCTTCCCGGGCGACGCGGCCGGAGTGGGGCGGGGCGACGGCCACAGGCCTCTCCCTGCGGGCTCCACGGAGAGCGTGTATATAGTATTTCCTCAGCGCCCGCTAGGGAAGGACACATTTCTCCTTTGCATAGCTCCCGCCAGAAGAAGACTTTTCCAGCGCCCCCGCCTGTACGGGGCCCAGGACTCCAGTGGCCCTTCACCCTCCCGTGGTGAGTGGGGCAGGAGGGCCGGTGCTGTGGACGCTTGGCTTCTCGAGTCTCCGTCTTACCCTGGGGGACAAGCACCTCCTGTCCGCATCGCAAGCCTCTGGGGGTGTCTGTAAGCCTGGGGGGTCAGCTGCCTGTAAGTCTATGGCATCAGGTGTCTTTTTTTTTATTTGTTTATTTTTTTTTAGAGAGGGAACGGTGAGGGGGAGAGAGAGAGGGGAGAGAGAAACATCAATGTGCGGTTGCTGGGGGCTGTGTCCTGCAACCCAGGCATGTGCCCTGACTGGGAATCGAACCTGCGATGCTTTGGTTCGCAGCCCGCACTCAATCCACTGAGCTACGCCAGCCAGGGCGCATCAGGTGCCTTAACTCTATGGGGTCAGATGTCTGCAAGCCCCTGGGATAACGTCTGTAAGTCTCCAGGGTCAGCTGTCTGAGCAGGGTGGGGTTCTGGCAGGAGCCTCCCCGGAGCTGGCCTCGGGGGTGGGCGGGCTGGGGTGACAGCCACGCCCTCTTTCAAGAGCAGCTCCTCACATCTGGCTGGCGGGGTGAAGTGGGGACAAAGAGGGGACATGGGGGGCCCTTCCAGATCCCTCCCCGTTCGCTCTTCCCAGAAAGGTTAGACCCACCAGGCTCAGTGTGCTTCCGGTGAGAGGGGTGGGCTTCCTTCCCTCCCTGAGTGCAGGTGGGAAGGGCAGGCAAAGGCGGGCAGACAGGGTGGGAACCAAACAGAGGGGGAATCCAGGGTGAGCGAGAGGCTTCCCTGTCCTCCCTGTCTAGACTCAGAATGGCAGCAGACACACGTATTTCCGATGCCAGTTTGGGCGCCCCAGCCATGCCCGCCGCCAGAGCGGTGGGTAGGGTGAGGTCGTGCCCAGGGTCAGTAGGACCTGTGCCCTCACTGGCCTGACGGTCCCGACAGGTCCCCAGAGGGAGGTGGTGGGACATGGCAGGGGAGACAGCCCCACAATAACCTCGGAGCAAAAGCAAGATGCGCTTGGAGGAAAGCTTGCCGCGTGCCAGAGGCCTGGGGACTCACGGGGCCTTCCTTTGGGAGGACGCCTCGCTTGCCACCTTGCATTCTGGTCAGGGCGGCCCGGGGTGGGCATTGGTGCGTACGGAGTCCCTGGTCGTTGTGAACGCCCCGACGATGCACCGAGAGGCATTCTGTTTCCCGGGTGTCCATGTCAGGGGAGCACAGGACAGAAGCCCTGGACTGAGGAGAACTCTCGGTCTGCTGGGCACGGGAAGAACGGCCACGGGCCCCGCCGGCTCATGTCCCCGCGGCCTCTCTTGTCTGGCCCTGGACAGACGACCCCCCGTCCACCCTCGGTCGGATCTCATTTGCTTCCCTTGGTCCCTGGTTCCAAACCTCCTCCCCTCCCTCCTTCTCCTTCCTCTGGTTTTGGAATTGGACTTCGGTTTTGTTTTCTTAAAGCAGCCTGGATTGTTTTTATTTTTCATTCCCGTCCCACCAACCCCTCGCCTTTGGCGACCATCAGCTGGTTGTGTGTATCTGTGGGTCTGCTTCTGCTTTATTTATTAGTTTTTTTGTTTCTTTTAGATCCTACTGTAAGCGAGATGATATGGTATTTGTCTTTCTGTGACTTAAATCCCATCAGCATAGAACACTCTGGGCCCATTCACGCTGCTGCAGATGGCAAGACCTCATTCTTTCTGTGGCCGAACGGTATCCCTTTGCACGTAGGCACCACGTCCACTCTGTCCCTTCACCTGCCGATGGGCGCCTGGGTTGTCCCCACACCGTCACCATTACCAGGAACGCTGCAGCGGACATAGTAGGTGCTCACATCTTTTCAGACTAGCGTTTTGGTTCCTTCTGTTAAATACCAAGAACTGCTGGCCAACACGGCAGCTGTGCTTTTTAATTGTTTGAGAAGTCTCCGTGCTGTTTGCACAGTGGCTGTGCTAATTTACAGTCCCAAGGCCCGTGTGCCAGGGAGCCCTTCCCTCCACACCCGCGCCGACCCTGTGTGTGGGTGTACACGCCATTCGGACGGGGGGAGGTGAGTCCCCGCTCTGGTTTTCATGTTAGTTCCCTGATGACGAGTGGTGTTGAGCATCCTTTCATGGTCTTCTAAGTTCATCCGCTGCTCTGCTTTGGGCACACACTAGAACTTTCTAGAAGGAGCAGAGTGCCTATGAATGCAGCCCGGCACAGGAAGCCACCCACCTGGCCAGGGGATCTGTCTTCCCGGTAATGTTTTCAAATCCGTGAAACGATGTTAAGTTTCCTCCTAAAATCCTGAGGGACGGCAAACAGCGACCTTTAACATGATTGGGAAGACTTGACCCGCGATGAGGAAGCTTCTCTCTGTTCGTCTCCTGTGGTTTTGCCCTGGGCGGGAAGTGCAGGGCGGATTAGCACAGCCCCCCACGGGCTCAACCGTGCACCCCCTCCCAGCTGTGCAGTGGGACCAGCCTGTCTGAGTCTTCAGGTGCCTGGCGAGGCCCTCACTCTGACGCCCTGATAGGACCAGGCCCGCGGTGGTCCGCTGACCTCTCGGTCGCTGGCGATGGAGGGTGAGCAAGCTGAGCCAGGGGATCCTCGCATCGCCGGCTGGTGAGCACTGTGGTCCCCAGCCTCCAGAGCCTGAAGACTGTGCGTGTGGTTTGATTGGGCTCGAAATGACCACTGTGCTCTCTGCCAGCTGTGGCCCACCGCTTAGCTCTAACCATTCCCACAGCGAATGACTGTAAGAGATGGAAACACAACGTTCTGTAAATCATTCGTCACAGTTTCCTAGCACACAGGGCACAGAGTGTCTTCCACTCTTGCGGCTTGACAAAGACTCTCTTCCTGACCAGACTTGAGACTCCTCTGAGCCCTCTTTCCGCTGTGTCTCCACCTTGGCCTGCCCTTGAGATCTGATGAAATTCCTCACCGCCTGCTTTGATGTGCTGGCCTCGGCCCGCCTGCAGCAAGAATCCCGTCGGGTCAGTTTAGCAAGAATTCCCCAGCCCTCGCTGTTGCCTTTCAGTGCTTTTCCATCCACCAGCCCCTCGTCAGGCCCCCGAGCCCCCCTCCCCCGTGGCTAGAGACCCCCACTTGTCCTTGTCGCACTAGGAGTTGGATCAGGTCTTCCCGACCTTTGTAACAAGTGCCCAAGGGGAGTAAGGCAAACATTGCCCCATTTTACTGGAAGAGAAACTGAGGCTCAGTGGTTCAGTTCCAGAGAACAGATGACAGCCTGGGGCCCTGACTTCTGGTTGAGGGGCCGCTTCCGGTCTTGAGAACCATACAACCTCCCCGGCCCCTCCCACTGGGCCAGAGATCTCCGTTTCCTCGAGTTGGCTCCCCCAAGGCCTGGACACCGCACTGGGGAAGCTCAGGGGGAAGGGGAGGCGGGAGGAGAGGTACTGCTTTGACCTGGGGTCCCCCGTCCCCACCCCTGGGGACCAGGCTCAACCAGGTTCGACCAGTTTCTGCTTCTGCTCCTGGGATTAACCCTGGAAGTGGAGTCCTTAGCTCTAGCAACTGGCTTACTTCTCCTGTGTTTTTTTCCCCCATTTTCTGCACAGGAGGCGGCCAGCACTAGGTCTCATTCCAGTTACAAGGGTCGCTGAGTCCAGTGTTCTCCCCCCTTGATCGTGGAAAAGTGGGTGAAAGGTACAAGTGGGGGAGCGACCCCAATTACTGCCGAGACCTGGAGCCAGGCTCAGCCTCCGTTCGCCTTGTTCTCTTCTTTCCACTGTTGCACCAGCTCCTGGGGGGGGCGGGGGGGGGCGGGGTGGTGTCCCCAGCCCGACTCAGTGGGGCTGGCACCGGGGGCAGGAACGAGGAGTTTGGCTCCCAAGCCCGTGCCTCTGCGGAGCATTGTCTGTGACCTGTGACCTGTGACCTCTGACGCACTTACCGAGGGAAGGAGTGGAAACCCACAGAGTGCTGGCTGACCCCAGCGGGGGACGGCGGTACCGCAGTGTCGCACCCCGAATTCCGGGTTCACCCCGATCTCTCGCGTCTGTATGCCTGGCCTCGCTTGCCCTGGGACCTGGCTGCACCCCTGCAGGCCAGCCATCGGCAGGCTCCTTTCCTGATTGCTGGGCCGCTCGGGCCCTTCCGGGTCTTCCAGGGGAGACCTCGGTCTTCTGCCTCCGTCCGGCCTGCGCCACAGGCCGGGGCTGTGCCCACGCCCGCATCTCAGGGGAATTCCTCGTGCTGCTGGAGGCTGGGACGTCCCAGCCCCCCCGGACTGCGCTCCAGGGGTGCCTCTGCAGGCACCAGCTGGACTTCGAGGTTCTTCTGTCCAGCAGCAGAGCGGCCTTCTTCCCACCCTTTCCAGCAGTGGCCGGTGACAAAGAGCCGTGCCTACTCCTGACCGGAAGGCCAAGCAGCCAGAGCCTGTCGCCGGCGGAGCCCCCAGGAGCAGGCCGTCGCTGACGGGTGCGGTCCCCTCGGAGGGCTCTCTGTGCACCTGCCTGGCTGTGGGACTTACCGTTTGCCTTTTTTATGGGGACACTTCGGTTGTTTCTTTTTCATATTATAATGAGCACTTTTGACAATAATATGGATATCTTTTTCCCTCGCTTCAGATTACTTCCTTTGGACCTCTCCTCACCGGGGGATGTGGGAGGAGCCTTAGCTAGAAACGGGGGGGCAGGGTTGTCTGGGGTCCTGCTACACCCTCCTCTGTCTCCTTTCAAGTTTCCCTGTTTCCAACCTACTGATCAGCATCAGTAGATGCCAGATGACTTCAGAACACTCACTTTTTTTTAAAAAAAAGGAATACTTACATGCTAATTCCAGAGAGTTCTCAGTGTCTAATAAGAGATTCCCAATTCACTCTTGCATCTTTGTTCTGTACACGTTATACATGTGTTTCTATGTTAAGACCTCTAGCTGCTCCATTTTAATATTTTACCTTTCTGTGCAGTTGCTGGGAACTCAGGGGCCGTGTGTCCTTCCCGACAGCTCCTGCCTCGGGCCAGTGTATGGGCGCGGGTCCCGACAGGTCCTTCCTCGGGCCAGTGTCTGGGCGCGGGTCCCGACAGGTCCTTCCTCGGGCCAGTGTCTGGGCGCGGGTCCCGACAGCTGCTTCCTCAGGCCAGTGTCTGGGCGCGGGCGTCACTGCAGTAGCCGCTCACGCCGGCGGGCTTGGCGGGGGCCGTCCACCCCATGCATGATGATGATGCCCACCTCTCTCCCTCGGAGTGTGGATTTAACAAAAATTATATACAATTCGAAGTGGGATAATTTCTGCCACTATCAGGGAGGGGCGTGGTTGAATGCGCCCGCCTCTCTGGTTTTACGAGCAGGGAGCAGGGAGCAGGGCGTATCTCTGTTGGACCCCAGGTGCCTGGAAGACTGTCCCCAGTTGCACAGAAATTAACTGGATATTTCTCCCTTCTCCCCAGTCTTCCCTTTTCTGTTACACCCCACCCACGGTGTGTCAGGCAGCAAATGGGATGTTCTCGGGCTCTGTGGGGGAGTAGGGGAATTGATTGCGCTGCTCCCTGGCGTTATTCTGGGCACTGCTCTGAGACAGTTAAAGTTTAACCTTTACCCCAGTGCTCTGTGGGAGGCCCAATCTCCCCACTTGGGTGACGAGTACACCGAGCCCCAGTGCACAGGCCGGGGAGGAGCCCAGACCGAGAACCCGGTCGTCCCACCCACTGTTTGGTTCTTGGATCCATCCTTCGCTCCTTGGACCCCTCGAGTCAGTGGTCCCTCCCTTTGCCCAGCCCGGCGCAGGTGGGCTTCTGTCATTTACGTCCCCCCCCCACCAGGGATCCACACATGTTGCCCCCATGTCACCTCCCACCAGACTGTGGGCTCCTGGCGTTACCTGCTGGGTCCTGACTTATTCTCTGGTGCCCACCAGAAAAAGGAAGGAAAAGGTTTCTCTGAAACACGAGTAAGAATGGATTGGTTGGAAATGGAGCAGAATATTTGAAATCAGGACTGTGTTACGAGTTTGGGCCATGTGGTCCTTTAATATACAGGTCCTTTTAACTTGAAAATTACATGCATTGCACCAAGGCATGAGCGTGTGAAGCCTCAGAAACTCCCACCTTGAGGACTGGGCTCCTTCTTAGCAGACGGCTGGCTGTGCGTCCCTGAGACCCTCGCCCGAGACCACTGGAGGGCCGCTGGCACAGCAGAGAGGAAGGAGAAAAGCGGGCTGAGGGGGCAAGCCGACTACCTGGGAGGAGCCTGCGGTGCTGGGAAAGGGGTGGAGCAGGGGCCAGGCACCGTCCTGTGCGTCCTGGCTGGGTGGTGGCTCCCTGGCGACATACAGACCTCTGTCCACGCAAGAGCGAGGGACGCAGGATTTACAGGTAGAGTGACCAGGTGTTCCTGGGATCCTAAGTACAGCCGGACACGCAAGCCTGATGAGGGTGTTCTAGCACCCTCCTCTCCCCGGGTTCTTTGCCGTCCTCCTGCTTTTTCCTGCGCGCTCTGCGGCCCGGCTGCTCTGGGCAGCCCGTGGACATGGCCCGGAATGACGGCCCTCACTCTGTGTCACCGTCCCGGTCGGTCTCTCGAGGCTAGCGGACTACTCAGTCTCTGCCCTCTAATTACAAAGCTTCCCGGAGAGAATTTGATTGGCTAAGCTTGAATGGAACCTCTCTGCCTTGCCCAATCCCCTGTGGTCCGTGGGGTCATGTGATTAGGGTGCTAGCTTGCGGAGAGGTAAGCTGTCACTCAGCTAGAGCGAGCTTACGAAAACGTCGCGGGGACTCAAACTTGGAGCAGCCTTTGGAAGTGATCGATGTTCCCGTAAGCTCTACGGGAACAACTGTAGAAATTAACTCAATGTCAGTTTATTTGAGGAAAAAACAAAACAATGCTGGTCCTCTTGTGTACTTCAAGCATGACCCAGACTTCAAGCATGACCCAGACTGCAACATCCTTGATGGGCCCTGGGTTTTCCAGGGAGTCGGCTGCGTGAGGCGAGGCAGCCTTGACCTTCGCGCGTCCGCCCTGCCTTGTCTGCAGAGGTTTAGGAGGCTGTCGGGTGGCTGGGATTTATGTGAATGTAGCTCCCTCTTACGAGGCTGTCTGTTTTTCTAATGTAACACCCATGAGTGTTCGTGGAACCCTCGAAAGAAACAAGGGGAAAGAGCTGCCGCGAGACGAACGAGTCCAGGATCCACGGGAGGGGGAGGAGCGGGCTGCTGCTCTGGGGGCCTGGCTACAGCCTGCGGAGTGACTGACCAGAGTGATAGAAGGAAGGCAGGGCGAGACAAGATACAATAAAAATGGGGCTTAGCCCTATGCGTCAGATTAAAGATCACGGCGTAGGAATCCTGCGGTGAGCACAGCTGACTGAGACGTAACAAAACATGGCACTGTCCCTGTGTCCCCATCAGATGGGCAGGTGAGACAGGGAGGAAGCGAGGCGACCGTGAGAGTAGCAGGGGTACCTGACACGCCGCTGCTCAACTCTCCCTACCGAGGTCGGCACCCAGGCCCCGGCCTCCCCCCACACCTTGGTCTTTGGTGGCGGGCCCGGGTCCCTGCGCAGGGAGAAGCGGTGTTCAGACGGGAAGGGCGAACCGTGACCACGGGCGGAAGGGTGGAGCTCAGCGGCCCCTGAGACGGAGTGGAGCGCAGTCCCCCCAGGCCCAGGTGGAAACAGTTCCCCGGGTGAGGGACGTCTAGGACGGGCCCCTGGCCTCTCAAGGCCACTGACAGAACTGCGATGGGGCCCAACCAGAGAGCTTGGAGTCGGGACGCTTTGGGGCGCAGGCGAGGCATCCACACTGCGTGCAAAGAGTATCTGGGTTTATTTGCACGTGCACCCGGTAAGCCCAAGGTCGGTGGGTGGATTCCAGGACGCTCTCTTTTGGCTGTTGCGGGTCATCAAGGACCTGGTTGCTTCCTGGGTGTCTACCATGGTTCCCCTACATCGGCTCGGTCCTCAGGGGCACGAGGGTCACCGAGTTTCCAGACCCCACGGCCCCCTCCTGCTTCACGCACAAGGAGCGCAGGTCTCCCGACGGGCCCAGACTGGGGACAAGCCTTGGCCAATGCTCTTCCCTCCAGGGCGGAACTAGGAGTCGGGCCTCCCCAGGACGCTGCCGAGGGCCCTCTGGAGGCAGCCCCGGGAGGTGCCCTTCCCCCGGTCCTGGAGACACGTGTCACCGGCGCCTGGAGAGCAGGGGCTCTGAGCTCAGCCCCGGTGGGACGCGTCTCAGCAGGCTGTCAGCCGGGGGGTTTCAGGGGTTTGTTCAGTGCGCTTGCTGAACAATTCATTCGTGCAAGCAAGGAAACGTGGCCGAGGGCGACAGGGAGTTTGTGCTTGTGAGGAGCAAATGTGGCCAGTGGCGTGCCCACCCACGGGCCACAGCGAGAGGCCCCTGCCCTCTGCTGCCCACAGCCCAGCCTGGTGCCCATCTTCCAGGGAAGGGCAACGCTGGTGGCTGGTGGGCTGGGTGTCCCTTCGGGTGAGACTGTCCCGGGGTGGAAGCAGCAAATTGGGTTTGATGTTTCCTTAAAATTTCCATACATAGCTGTCAATGGTCATACAATCAATTCTTAAAAACAAACTAAGCAAACAAGAAGAGCTGACACAGAATCGTGTTATTTGGAGAGTATTTTGATGGTTGCCAGAGGGGTGGGGGGGGCGGGGGCGGGTGACGAGGTGAGGGGGTGAGGAAGCACGCACAGGCCATTACGGGGTAGACGGGGGGTGTGAAGAGCAGCACAGGGAATGGAGGAACCCCAGGACTTGCACACGTGACACGCGGACGTGAACACTGGTGGGGGGATGGCCTGGGGGAGTGGGGGTGCTGGGTGAGGGGGCAAAGGGGGAAGGATTGGGACAACTAATCGCATACTCAATAACATACAATCTTTTAAAAAGGGGGGAGAAAATGAACGCTGTGGGTGGCCGCGCCATGTTGTTTGGAACGTTAAAAAAAATCAGATCGTCACAGGCTGCGAACATTGTGTAAACAACAGGAAAACGTTTCCCATTTACAGGAGAGGAAAAGGCACCCATCTAAGAAGACCTGTATGAAAGCTTCTCGTTCCGTCCGCCTGCTGGGCACCTGCCGATGCGCTTGCCCCTCCCCCACAGCATCACCGTCATCGCCACAGGTGGTCAAGGTCGAGGGCAAGGGCCTCGTTAGGCAGCCTTGTGTTCTCCTGACCCCAGTCAGGGCGCAGGTTCCCTCCTCCGCCACGTGCTTCTGGGTCCTTTGTTTGGGTCTAGGACTCCCACTGGGGGGGCGGGGAGTAAGAGCAGGAGAAAATCCTGCCCAGGGTTCCGCGAGGGGAGGCCCGTGAAGGCCGCACGCGCATGCCGGGGCGGCAGTGGAAAGGACGGAATCTGGCCGCCACCTCCCGAGCACGCGGCACCCACAAATAAAAATGCCGTTTCCCCCGAAAAGGAAACCCAATTACGAATTCAGAAATTCATACTCATCTGTTTCTATTGTTGCCTAACGCTCCCTAGACCCGCGCAGGCCCTGCAGAAAGTCGGCTCCGGAGCTGCATAATCAGGGCATCTTTCATCGTCGTAAATGCTGATGCCACTGGAGGGCGGAGTAAGAACTCAGGGGCATGAAGTTCCGGCGTCAGGCACCCGAGAGTCCCTTTTCTTTGTGAATAATTCATTATTGAAACGCGGTGCCGCATCTCCTGCACCGCCCGGCCTGTCGGACCAGGGGCCGGGGAGGAGAAAGAGCTTCACTTCACGTGTGTGTTGACACGCGCCACGTTCAAGGCTCATGTGTGTGGATGCGGAGTCACGGCGTTGCCCTCACTGACAAGGGGACAGTTTTCGTCCGTCTCCTCAGGGGCCGGTGTAGGCAAATGAAGTAGGACCTTCTGAGGTCAGAGATACGACTCACGGGGTTGGCTGAGTTCTTTGGTTTAAGCAAGGACCCCAGAGCCTTCCGAGAGCTGAGTTCCACAAAGAGCGAAGATGGTCTCTGCGGCGCACACGGCGTCAGAGAAGGCCTCCCCGTTCTGGGCTGTGACCGCTTCGTACCACGGTGCGTGCACAGAGAGCGGAAGGTGGAGCCTGGCCGTGGACCTTAGCCGTGGAAGGCCAGCCGGGGGTCGGGGTGGCAGCCCCCCAGCAGCCCTTCCTGACTCCACGGCGCATCTCCCTCCTGGGAGGGCCTCTCAGCCTGCGGCGCCCAACCCCCCTCGGAGGAAGCCCTCGCGTGCTCTGAGCAGCCACGCGCCACGGAGGGCTGTCCCTCTGTGGAGCCTGAACTCCGCGTGGGGGGTCCCTTTCTTTTTTCTTTTTTTTTAAGATTTTATTTATTTATTTTTAGAGAGAGGGAAGGGAGGGAGAGAGAGAGAGAAACATCAATGTACGGTTGCTGGGGGCCGTGGCCTGCAACCCAGGCATGTGCCCTGACTGGGAATCAAACCTGTGACGCTTTGGTTCACAGCCCGCGCTCAGTACACTGAGCTACGCCAGTCAGGGCTTGGAGCGTCCCTTTCATCTGTGTCCCAGGTGCCTGCACTGTGCCGGCCACATGGAAGCACGTCACATCTCTCTGTTTGATAAATGAATGTGTTTTCAAGGATGAGTCGAGACTCTGTGGGTGGCAAGGGACAGAAATTCAACTCAAGCAGCTTAAGCCCGAAGGAGAAAGAACATAAAGATGCTGGGTTCTGTCATTGGCCCCACAGGCAGGAGCCAGGGCTCCGGAACCGCCGGGAGGCTCCCACTCGGGGCCCTGTGACAGCTGCCACCTCCACTGTGTGCTGGTGCACTCCACCCCGAGGCCTCAGCCACCCACCTCTGCTCCGCTCCCGGACCACGATCCTCCAGGGCGGACTGCTATTGGCTCTGGCCAGGCCGAGTGCCCAACCCCCAGCCAATCAGTGGGGGTCAGAGGCAGGTGTCTTGTAAGGCGGGCCAGCTCCCCTGGGGTGGCGGTGGGGAGGAGCAGGGCTCAGGGCAGGTCAGAGGGTTCTCCCTGGGCAGTACGGGTGCCTGAGAGGAGACCGCATAGGTGCCATGCTCTTGGCACGGAAGATGTGACTGACTTTCTGTTTTTTGGGTGAGGACCGGCTCGCCTAGGGCTCTGCCTGGAACCTTCTTTGTCCACTATGTTTTGGTATCTGGCTTGAAACCTGCATTTGAATTGTTTCCTGAATCTACAGCTTATGAACGTCTTGGGGGGGCCCCCTGCCCTGGTCCGGGCCTGCGGCCCGGAGGAAGAAATGCCAGAAGCCAGCCCTCTGCCGGCCCCCAGCAGCCGAGCGGCCGCCCTCTGCCCTGGCTGTCCTGTCGGATTCTGACCTGCTCGCTGTCCGACCTTCGCCCTGGCCGTCTTCATCAGGGAGCGTCCGCTCCGGGACGGGGCCCGAGTTGCAGGGGTGCCCTGGGCCAGCAGCCGCTCAGTCTTGAACCTCGGTCATGTTGCGTTTCCGTGGGAACCATGGCGGCCACCCATTGGTTCTTGACGGTGCCCTCACCCCTGGGAGGACCACAGGTGGAACTGGACAGTGTCCTCCCTGAGGGGCAGCGAGCCCCGCTTTGCTGTGGGGTCTTGGGCAGGCGTCTGGTCTCTGGGGGTCTGTTGTCTTGACACTTGAACGGAAGCATCGGCCTCATTCACTCCAGAGTCTTTTCCGTCTCCCACTCTGATGGTGTTCGCAACTTCAACATTTCCGTCCCCTCCAGTGGGGGCCGGTTGGCGTTCCGCTGCCAGATCCTAGCCGCCCCCACCCCCCGCCCCCGTGCGCTGGGCAAGGTCCCTGCCTGTAGCAGGAAGGGCACCGTTCTGGGCCCAGGACCGATGCTCCCTGTTCAGCAGAGTCGTCTGCAAACACACCTTCATTTTCTTGCCCCTGTGGCTTTCAGCACGGGGAGGGAGAGTTAATTGGGGGGGGGGCGCCTTTGCCTAAAGTCAGGGGGAGCTGCCTGCAGAGAACGGCTGCTGTCCGGACCCAGATGCCGGTCATCTGCCCTCTCCCGGGCCCGGCCCTTAATCCGAGGCCTGCCATTCCCACCTCTGCGTGCGGGGTTCCCAGGCATGAAAGAAAACCACGAAAAGAAAACCATGAAAGACAACAAGGAGTATGCTGTGCATGTGCATTTCTAAGGGATCCGAGACGTGGCATCCAGTGGTCTTCAGCCCCTGGGAATCTGCACTGCGTCACCCGTACGGAGTGAGCCTGGTGCGGAACACTCCGGGCAGAAAACACACACCCATGCTCTGGAGGTGACGATGTGTGTGACTTCGTTGCACGCTGCTCTTTGCTCATGCACGTGCTCCCCTGGTCTTCCCCACACCCCTGTGAGCGGCAGGTATTATGATGAGGTCCGTCCGGAAAAAGTCCAGCCATTGTTAATGTAATGAGAACAGTTTGTACGACATGGATATAACCTGGGAGCCAAGGAGAGGGGACTGGAATGTACATGTGTGAACAAGGACGACCTCACTGTACTGGTCAGTGGGGGCAGTAGACGCCGTTGAGTGAGCATGAGTACTGTGTGGTTGTCGCATTCAAAATGACTGAGAGAGTGGAACAACTCACCTGCATCCCATTTTGCACGAAGCTTGAACATTCCTCCACAGAAACTGTTTGGATGATTCAGAAGGCTGCAGCTGTGGGCAACTGGTGATTGACAGCCTCATCACAACAGTGCACCCGCTCACATGCTTCACGTCTTCTGCAGAGATTTTTGGTGGAGCATCAAACCACCCAGGTGACTCAGCCCCCTGTAACCCAGGTTTGGTGCCCCACGACCTCTGGCTTTTCCTGAAACTCAAAAAATCACCTTTGAAAGGGGCGAGATTTCAGGCTGCCGATGAGATTCAGGGAAACACGACGGGGCAACAGATGGAGACTGGGAGAACTGGGTGAGGTCCCAAGGTGCCTGCTTTGGAGGGGACTGAGGCGTCATTGTCCTGTGTAGTGTTTCTTGTATCTTGTATCTTTTTTAGTAAATGTCTTTTTCGTATTACATGGCGGAATACTTTTCTGGACAGGCCTCATATTTCAGTTTTTCTTCACGGGACACGGAGGCCCAGGTGGCGAGAGGACTTCCCGTGGCTGGCTGGGGACAGAGCGCCGTGTCAGCCTGTGCCTCACCCCCACTGGGTGGTACACAGCTCCTCACACAGACTGTCCCTCTGAGACCCACCCACTGCCACCCCAGCTTCTGTGCCGAGTTCCCTTTGTCACTTGAATGTGTTTCTTATCTTCTCCGGGGCTGAGGTCACCCTTTGTGTTGCAGGACTCGGCATTTGTTTCCTTCCATCCTGGCACGGGAGAACAGGAGCTGTGAAAAGCAGCAATGGCTACTTCTGGTCCCTCTGCCCGGCACACTGTGAATGATTTACTTGGATTTGGGGGCCTGAGACCGCACACTCGTGGGCCATCACTGTGACCAGGCGAACTCGGCATTCAGAGAGCGAACGCGGCAGGCAAGGGAAACGTGTCTTTGAAATCAGAGAAGGCTTCGGGGGACCAGAGAACACAGGTGGAAGCGCTGGGGACGGATGGACAGCAGCAAGGAGCCCTCTTATGGCCCGTGAGGGTTACCCTCCAGAGTTCCAGGTACACCCCCCGTCCTTTTGGCAGCCAGGGTACAGGGACAAGGAGCTCTGGAGCTAGAAAACGCCGGGAGAGGCCGGAGCCAGGCCCGGCTGCACTCAATACCTGGATGAAACAAAGAAAATTGTGTCAGCCAGGCTCGCGCGCCGAAGTCACAAGATTGCGGGTATCATGCAGCACCCTGGAATTCCTGCAAAAACTCACCCGGACGGGTGTGCTGCCCGCCACGCGGACACGGCTGTGCACCGCACCTTCCAGATCAAAGCGTTTAGCACGGAGTTGAAAAACCATGTGATGGTCATGGATTTCGTGAAGAAGAACTGGTTCCCCTCCCAGAGAAGAGCCAAGGTGTGTGTCATCCATATGTACCAAGGCCTGAAGGCGGCTGAGCGGACGGCCAGCAGATACGAGGTACGGCCGGACGGGGCAGGGAGCGGGGGCACACGCCCGGCTCAGAGAACCGGAGGCGGTGTTCAGCCGGCAGACCGCTCAGTTGCTGTGTCTGCGTCGTCAATAAATCATTTGTTTGTAGCCGTTCCCTTGGGGCTCGGAAGAGACTCTCACATCCTGCAATTTGTTTCAGTGTTTGAAATGCAGGGCGGGGAGAAGCATACTGGGTGAATGTAGTTTACACGTGACACATGTCTGAATTTGCAAACATTTATTAGTGCTCCAGAGAGTGGGGTTATTTGTATCCACATGTAGTAATGGAGTGCATTTCTGCGAGTTAAATATTCTGAGTGCTGTAAATTTGCAATCATCTGTCTTTAAAAACAAATTCCTGTGCGTTTCCTGACGCATTGGCAGAATAGCTACGGTTTGCCTTGACTGAGTTAGAATAGAATGATTTAAGTTAGGCCAATAAGAATGGTCTTTTCTTCTTTGAGGGCGAGCTCACATTTTCAAGCAGAGACTACAATGGGGGGAAATAAGGGACTTCAGGGCTTTAGAATGTCAAGATGAGATAAATGACTCGGAAACATATCTGTATTCTGCAACTGGGGTAAGCCGCCACGAGCGTTATCTTTCAGAGCGCAAACAGGTATGAAACCTGATCGCTCTTTATTGCGCACGGAATAAATTATGAACGGCACTGTAATTGACTCCCCCGGTAGCTCACTTACCCCTCTCGTTGGAAAACCACAACACACAGATTGCTCCCGTGAGATAGAGAGGTAACCTTTCTGCGTATCGGTGCTGTTATTAGGGAAGGCTTCCCATGGACGCTGGCAGCACCCGTGGGTCTTTGTCCGCACACTGGCCGCCTTATTCCAGGGCAGCAGGAGGGAGGACCTGTTCTGCAGGGTTCAAGGCAGGCTTCTTCCAGTCCCAGCCCTGGGGTCGTGAATTTCCACGCTCCCAACAGACGGAAAGGCCGCAGGAATGATGGTGTTAATTAAATTCAGTAATAGTTGTTCATTAGTTCATTGCCTGATCAACCAGGGCAAAAGGTGTGCAATCAAAATATAATTGCAAGAAACCCGAGATGTGATTATTCACAAGTAATTAATCGGGTGGGGGACAGAGTTTTATCATTGCATAATTTTCATCGAGGTTATTTCCAGTCCTCCAGAGAGAGAGAAACACTTGTTGAATGACGTCCTCTTGCATTCGACAGAAGTGTTCGTGGCTACGTTTTAAACCCTCAGTGGCAAAGAGCAGCTCTTGTGACCCCATTTTTTATTTGCATGCATACACCTTCATTTATTCCTAAAGCAGCACTGCAGGTAACAGCGTGGTGGAAATGCGCCTTTGCAGGAGGTTGGGAAGAACTTCCAGCCCCGGGGGACAGTCGCAGCCACAGAGCTTTTGTCGCCCAACCCCCTCCCTGCCGCTGGCAGTTGAAGCCAACAATGGAGGCGCTGTGCCTGCTGCGTGAGCGTGGCCAGGGGTCTCCGACGGGTGGTAGAGCGGGCGGAGACCCTCCCATAGCTGCCGCTGTTGGAGAAGTGGTCTGGGCGGGGTCTGCGCCCCCTGCTCTGATTTGCAGACCCGCAGCCAGGATCCCTGCCTCCCGTCCTTCCGAGTTCCCGGCTCTCCTCTCTCAGTAGAAAACATTTCAGAATCTAAAACCATCCACATCCACTGAACTGCTCAGATTATTCCCGCCGGAGCGTGTCAGCACCATTTAGATTAGAAACCCCAGGAAACAGACAACTTCCCCACTCGGCTTCCAAGCTGAACTGATGAGAGAGCCCAATTAACAGCCCCTGGGTCCTGTTAGCCGTGGCCCGGTGACCCCTTCTCTCTCACAGGCCCCGGGGCTGTTGGTTAACCTGCCGGGCTCTGCCCATAAAGTACTCGATGGGGTGAAAAATGATCCAGGCCGCCGGCGTGAACTCTCAAAGCACAGCGGTGCTCTGTTAAAGAGACTGCCTGGTTCTGCCAGAGAAGTGCGTTTGGGAGGTTTCATTTCTGCAAAAACTTTATGGATTTCAAGCCCTTCCCGTGAGGGCCTGCACGTCGGCTGGAGCTGAGTTTCAGGTCCAAGGTGGGCATTTTTCTAAAGCTGTCGCCTTAGTCCTGGGCTGGGTCAGCATTTGGAGGCGCTGCCTGTCATCGAGGCCATCGGTGGCCCAGCCCAACCGTGGAGGGTCCAGCCACACGCACTCTTTTCCTTGCACTGTTTTTTTAAAAGATTTAATTTATTTATTTTTAGAGAGGGAAGGGAAGGAGAGAGAGAGAGAGAGAGAGAGAGAGAGAGAGAGAGAGAGAGAGAGAGAGAGACATCAATGTGCGGTTGCTGGGGGCTGTGGCCTGCAACCCAGGCATGTGCCCTGACTGGGAATCAAACCTGCGATGCCTGGTTCGCAGCCTGGGCTCAATCCACTGAGCTACGCCAGCCAGGGCCTTGCACTGTTTTTAAAAAGGGCTGACGAGCTGGCCCGCAGGGCTGACAGGTGACCAGGCTTGGAAGGTGGCAGTGGTCGAGGTGCTGAGTATACTGGTCCTCGAGTTTGCAAAGCCTTGCCCCCTGCTGACTCCAAAATGCCCAGACTATTAAAAGCAGAGTTCCAAGGCCTCTCTCCACCCTGCGCCCCCCCCCCCACCGCCCCCACATACTTACCTGATAAACTCCAGACACCAAAACAGCCATAACTGGGCGAACGGATGGACCTGTGTGCGGGTTCAGGCCACGTCCTGAGGTCCCCTAGGCAGCACAGCAGGGGCAGCCTCGGCAGCTTAGGGAAGGAAAACCACGTGGAATTCAGGGGTGTGTTGGCGTCTCCCAGGGCCTGCGTGTGAGTTGGCATCTCCTGCTTGATTGTGGAGACCCGTCAGCGATGGGCGCGGAGGCTGGGGCATGTGCGCCAAGGCTCGCCCCTCCGCCTCGCCGTGGCTGGCCGCTCCCAAGACCCGTCCTCGCGAGCAGAGCCGGGACGGTTTCCGTAGTCGGTACTTGCCGCTTGGCCACGCCTCTCAAGGTCTCTCAGAGCTTCTGCCATGTTCCTTCCCCGTCCTCCTCATCTTTTCCGTTTTGTTTTCTCTCTGGAGTTTCCTAGTGGTGCTCCTTTCTGGCTGAATGTAAGAATCATGGTGACCTTGAGTTTCTAATTGTGTTTAATGTACGAAAACGTCACATATTCACTCGACGCACGCGGGTGAGTTTTGGCTGTAAACCCACTCCTGATACCGTCGCTGCGATGGAGGCACTAACCACGCCCATCGTCTCTGAAAACGTTCTTGTGTTCTTTTGTGGGCGGCTTTTGGGTGTTTTCGGTGGTAAGGGCACTTGGTTGGCGCGGGGGTCATCCTGTTAGCATAGTTTAAAGGGCACCGTGGCGCGGTGGCACTCGGGCACCTTGTCGTACCGCAGGTCTCCACCACTCACCTGGCAGGGCTGACGCCTCACTCCCACCGAGCCACACGTCCCCGCCCCCCACCCCCGCCCCCAGCGACCGCCGTTCCGGTTCCGGCCTCTACGACTCCGGCTAGCCTGGGTGTGTCTGTCACATAAGCGGGTCCCCACGGTATTTGCCCTCTGTGACCGGCTTGTTGCACTTGGGGCAGTAGTATCTCTGCTTTCACCCAAGTTGCCGCAAATGGTAGGATTTCTTTTTAAGGCTGATTGATATTGCATTGTGGGTGTGTGTTCCATTGTCCGTATCTGTTCCTCTGTCGATGGACGTCTGGGTCATTTCCTCAGGTGAACTTTTGCACCCCAGGCGTACCTGCAGCCCAGCCGAGGCCGCCGCGACCAGCTGGTGTCTGTGTCGTGTTCCTGGGAAGAGCCTTGACCTCCACCGGGGCGCACGGCTGCTGCTGCAGAGCAGTGTGAACCTCTCAAGGTGTGCGGGACAGGCTGGGGTCCGGGCAGTGGTTCTCGGGCAGGGGTGACTCCCCCGGGGGACCGCTAATAACGTCTGGAGGCACCTGCGGTTATGGTGTGTGGGGAGATGCTGCTGGCACCTACCCGGCAGAGGCTGGGGTGCTGTGGCACATCCCCAGGGCCCAGGGCCGCCCTCTGCTCCCAACAACGAAGGATACCCAGCCTGACACGCCTGTCTGTGGAGGCTGAGAAGCCCTGGTCTAGGGCTGATTACCCTCGTGAGGACTCCACGTAACGCCCGTGTGTACAAGATCCTTCCACAGGGGCCGGAGGGAGCAAGGACTCTTCCCTGCTCTGTGCATGGTCCTGGAAGCGTCACTGTTTTCTGGCAGTTCTTCTGGGTTTGGGTAGTTGTGCTTTCCAGCAGGTGCAAAGCGGTGCTCAGCCCAGACTCCAGGGGCCGCTTGCAGGTGCTGGGGCTCGCTTCCTCGCATGTGCCCTTCTCTGGTTTCGACCTCACACACTCCAGCTCCCTCAGACTCCGAATCCTGACCTCTGCCCCCTCAACGCAGCCAGAGCCGGCCCCTGAGATTCCCCTCCCCGAGGGGGGCACCGTGGGAGGGCTCACCTCCTCACGGGCCCCCCCCCCAGCTCACAGCCCCCACAGCTGGCTGCCCGGTGTCAGCCTGGGTCTGACCCCTCCATTCCGGGCAGTCAGAGGAGAAAGTCTCCCTGGTGGCGTGGAGGTCCCCCCCAGGGCTGAGGGACATTTTCTGAGGTTTGGGGTAAACGCTCAGGCCGTATGAGATGACAGCACTGGAGTCCGTGTGCTTGGGCTTGAAGGGAACTTATTCAGGGAGGGAAGAAGTCGCTGAGACCAAAGAGGAGGCCAAACAAACACGCCTTTCTTCTCGCTGCTGTCAGACGCGCACAGCAGCCGCCCTGTCCCCGAGCCCCGCTGAGGACTGGAGCCAGACCAGTCTTCAGAGTCCCCCCCGTCCTTCCCGGAGTCTTCCTGCGGAGAGGCCGGCGGTCCGGCTGCAGCGGAGGCTCTGGGCCCCCGAGTCGGGCGGGCGGAGGAAGGGCCGTTTCACAAGGAATGTTCCCGTTGCCTTTGCCACCCCACGAGCAGGTCCAGGACACCTGCCTCACCCCTGGGACCTGCCTCCTGCCCGGCGCTCCTCCTAGAAGCCTCGGCCCCTCGCCGCCACCGACAGAGGCTGGTAGCCCCGGTCCAAATGCAGGAGCAGGGGAACCCAGGAGGCAAAAGACGGAACAACCCTTGGGTCTCCATGCCGCCCGCTCGCCCTGTGCTTCCAGCCCTTCCCTGCGCCTGCCGTGGGAGGCGGGTGGGCCGAGGCCAGGTCTGGGGAGGGGTCAGAGGGGCGAAATTTGTTCTGGGGCATCCGGAGGCACACGGGATGATCGAGGTCTCTGAGATAATGTGGCTGCAGATGTATTATTGTAAGCTCAGTGTGACTTGATCGGGCCACGTGGGGCCGAGTCTCCTGAGGTCCGGTGGAGGGCGTTTTGGCTGACTCCGATCAGCCATGCCCACACTCCCGCCAAACTGAGGGAGGGGACACCTCGGAGGAATGGCCGGGCTGGGACCACGGGCGAGGGCCCTGGATCGAGGCTTTCTGGGGTCTCGCCAGCTGAGCGACCTTGGCAAGTTTCTTGACCTCTTTGAGCCTTAGTTTTTTCATCTGTGTTCACGAGAGCCACGGCGGCACCTACCTCACCGGGTGGCTGGGGGGATGGAGGACAGTAAGCTGCACGGAGGGCTGAGCCCAGGCCCGGCCGGGAGACAGCGTTCCATAAAAGCCAGCTGTCGTCGGTGCCCAGTGCCAGTGCGCCCTATCCCGCCATGCCCAAGCCTGGCCAACTGTGACCAGCAGGTGACAGGGACTTATGACCTTCTGTATGCTTGGCTCGGGGTCATCCCCATCCCCAAGCAACTCAGAGATGAGTCATCACACTGGCCCTGAGCCGAGAGCAGTTTTGGCTCAGCACCCACCCTGTGCCGTCGTCAGCGGCAAACTCTGTTTTCGGCGAGAGAATGCTGGGGCTGTGAGTCCATGCGCACCCCGAGTTCGTGCAGGAGAAAGGAATCCTGCCCGACAGAGGCCAGGCCACGGCCGGGAGCACCGAGAGGGCGGTTTTCACGCCAGCGGCACCTTCCCTTAGGAGAACTGCCAGACTCTACGTGGGGTGTGGCCACCTGGAGGAGTGAGTGTCCCTCACGCATTAGTGTCCTCTACAGCCCTCAGGAGAACTTGTGAGGAATGCAGAGCCCTAGGCTCTGGGGAAGGTGAGGTCCAGAAGTCGATGTTTTTTGCATGGAAACCCTGCAATTCTGATGCAGGTCTGACCCCCTGACCTGGACATGGCGGACTAGTATCTTCCGGCCGTGTGAGCCCGGGGAAAAAGGACAAAGAAGCCCGTGAGAACTGCGGTGTCAGCAAAGCCGGTGTGAGGGTCCCGGGAGTGGGGGAGGGGAGCTGGGTTGGAGGGCGCAGCACCAGGGGCCGGACGGCTGTGCGGGCGAGGACAGCGGAGAGGCAGGGCGGCACAAAGGCCCCGGTGTTGGCGGATCCCTGAATGGCTGCATTGACGGCGGCCACAGCTGTGTGAGGGCCTGGAGCCCTGTTTTTCCACAGAGAAAATCCTGTGCGGCCCGGAGTGATGAGGCGGGCTGCCCAGGGACACTGTGGCTGGTGGTGGAAGGAAGACCCACGTTAGCCGTGTCCTACCCTGAGGCTGTGCCTCCTGCATGGTGCTGCTGAGGGGTGAGGGGTGAGCAGCAAGTGTCCCGGCGTGGGGGCCGGGCTCCTAGGGCCTTTAGACTGGACCATGCAGAAAGTGGCCCGTGCCCGGGTCAGGTGGTGGGAGGCAGGCACAGTGCCCCTGTGACTTTCTCTCTCCTCCTGCCCCGGGCGTCTTTCCTTCCCATGACCCTGTCCTCACTCAGCCCTGCCTCGGTGCCAGGGCCGCACACGGGTTCTCCTGGCCCTCCGTTCTGGCTGTCCAGGCTCTCTTCAGTTCCTGGGGTCACAGGACCGAAGTTCCCTTTTTCTTGCTGGCTGGCAACCAGCGCCCTCCACCCCTAGGGGCTGTCCTGAGGTCCTCGCCATACGGGCGTAGCCGCAGGCAGCTAACAGCGTGTTTGCGTGCTTTTCCGAGGTGGCAGGACAATCTCTGCCACTCTGAACCTCGCTGACGCCTTCCAGAGACGCGCCTGGTTGGGGCCGGCCCCCCGGTGTGACCTCCCTTTGGAATGGCTCCCCATCAACTGATTGGCAACCGCAATGACACCTATAAAACTGGAGTGCCACATAGCATGACTTCATCGTGGCAGTGACTGTCGTGTGGACAGGCTCTGCTCACACTCGAAGGAGAGAGAATGTCTGGGACATGGGGACCCAGGGGCGCAAATCTTGGGGCCATCTGGGCATTCTGCCAACCACGCTACATTTTAAACGTTTGTACATTTGCAGGATAGGAAGTAAAAGGAATAGAAGGCACATCAGTTGGGGTCTCTGAGATTTCCTTGAGGAAAGATGCCCCCAATCTGCTCTAGCTCCCCACGGTACCCCAGCACTGGGTCAGCCTTCAAGGAACGTTGTGGAATGCATGGATGGAGGGATGGATGGATGAATGGACAATTGAATGGAGGGAGGGATGGATGGATGGGTGGAGGGATGGATGGATGGATGGGTGGGCGGGTGGACAGAGCTGCATGGAGCGTGTTTTGGATAGAAACCTGAGGCCAGGGCGAATGAGCTTGGCCGCAGCTCGGATCTGCTCTCTGCCGCTCAGCGCTGCCCGGTCCGGCGTGTCCCGTAAGTGAGATCTCGCACTGCATACCTTTCTGTGACCAGGGTGCATCTGGGAGACTACTTTCGGCATCTTAATGAAACAGCGGATGTTCTCCTGAGAGCGCAGAGGAGGGAGGTCTTGGGCCCTGGTTCAGGTGAACTTGGAGTTTTGTCCTGACTCCGAGGCTTAGTAATTCTGCTATGGCGTGAAATCCTCCTCACCTCCAGCGTCTGTCGCTTCACGTACGAACCGGAGTTAACAATAGCGCCTTCGCCTGGGGCGTTCGTGGGGACGGAACAGAGCGTGCATGGAGAGGACATGCTTGGCTCCTAAGAACAGCTTAACAATGCTTAGTGGTTGATCATATTATTGTTGAGGTTAGTATTAACAAGAGTGTTAAGAATAATGTTTGCCTACCTTTGGAATGGGATGGTAGTGGTCCCTCCCTCCTGGAGTTGCCATGGAGATTACGTGATGCCTGGGAAGCACTTCTCCGGGCACCTGGGCTCTGGGATGCACTCTGCCACGCCGCTGCTCCCATCCCTCGGTTACAGAGCCGTCCAGGGCCAGCTGCCGCTCCCTGAATAAAAGCCATCGCCTCTTCTACCTCTGGGAAGGCGTGAAAGTCAGCCGCACAAAATTCCCCTTTTAGACTGCTTTCTGTCACTCAGGATGAATGAAAGGTTGCAACACAGCAACTCACAGTATGAGAGAAGAAAACCTTTTATCCTGCTGGCCCAGGGGCAGTCTCCCCTGCGCACAGGTGAGCCGGAGAACAGGAAGTACCTTGGCCTGTTGTTTCTGGTCCTTTGAAAGAAGAAAAACGACAGCAATTGAGTTCAAAGGTATTGGATTGAGTGGGTAGGGGATTGAATTCTCAGAATTTCTCAGGCTTTCCAAAGTCAGAGCAACTTGACTCAATTTTCAGGTATTTCCAGCGGTTCAGGGCCCTGACCGAGGGGCAGCCGGCAGCGACCGCAAGCTGGTCCTGGGGAAAGGGGTCTCCTCGGGGCACCGGACACGGATTCGGTGTTTAGGGTCACCAGCTCACGGGTTCAAGTCGGGAGCAAACGGCGCAGACGACAGGGCGCGGAGAACAGCGTGCCGGAAGGGACAGTTTGGCAACCAGGGAAAACCATGTGTTTGGTGAACAAAATAGTTCGGCTCAGTTGGACTGCGTACCTGGGTGATCAACAGGATTAGCACGCCCATGTCAGGGAGTGATTCCCCCCGAGCACCCCCTCCTCCCATGCCCGACTGCATAGAAACCTCCAGCCAAGTGCTTTGTCCTGGCCGTTCCCATCCAGCCCTGCAGACAGACCTCGGCCCACACCGCCCCGGTGGGAAACCGAGGCAAGGGCTCTCCACAGGCCGCTTCCCGGTCGGTGGCCGGGGCAGGCTGTCTTCCAATGTGCGCCTCGCAGGACGACAAATAATCAAAATCGTATATCTTTTCTCCACCCCAACTGTCTCATTTTCAAACCAGAATCCCACCAGACACTGCCCTTGTGGACGAAAGTGAAGGAGGAAGCCGGGAGAGAGCAGAAGACCGAACCTCAGTCTTCGTCCGGATCCCGGCGACCAGGGAATAGTCCTGCCCCTTGCAGTCAGATGGGGGATATTATCTCAGTAATAAGAGGCCATTGAGAAGCTAAATGAAAAATGTGATGTTTTCCTGCTGACTTATTTTAGACCAGAAAAAGGTAAAGCAGATGCAAACACGAAGAGCTGGAGCGTGAAGAGGGCGTCGTGGCGGAATGACAGGTCTCGGCTTTGAGCGATTATGGGTGCGGCGCTGCGTTGACCAGAAAATGCACTGCTGATCCGCACGCCGGTGTGGCATTAATCACGGCTGCAGACGAGGGTTCAGAAGATCACGGCTGCAGACGAGGGTTCAGAAGAGCGAGTGCAAACACGAGCTGCTGGCAGAGACCAGTCGTGTGTCCGGATGAGCTGCGGAGAGTGCGTTCATCCGGCCGTTAGGCCCGGAGGGCTGCGCTAACCCACCGGCCGTCTGGCCTGGGCCGTCCGCACCAGGTGCTTGCTCTCTGCCCTCCGAGCGGGTCTCCGCATCCCTGGGAGAAGGCGATGCTGGCAGGGATGCTGACAAGACATGCCCCTCTTCCCGGTGTTTCTGCGGGCTGACTCCATCAACCACGTCTGCCCCAGCCTGCAGAGGAGACCCAGGCCAGGGCACCCTCGGTCTTTGACACCTTGCGGTTGAAGTCGCTGTGGGATCTCTCCTCTGTGTTCCTGGTGAATGGTCCGGAAGAGGCAACGTGACTCCTGGAGACTCTGGTGTCCCTCTCCTTTCTTTCCCAGGGCGTATACAGTGTGGTCCCTATTTTACTTGCTCAGCGCTGGACCAAGTCCAGCAGCCACTCCAGCATGACCCCCACCACCCTGCACACGCACGCACGCGCACACACACACACACACACACGTGTGCATGCACACTGACATGCAGGATGCTGAGAACACTGCTCCCTGGGAGGAGGGCAGTCTGGCTCCGGCATTTAGTAGCTCTGTGACCTGCAGGAGGCTGCCTGATCTCCCTGCTCCCCTGGGCACCTGCCCCGCGGGGCGGGGGATGAGGGGTTTCACGGAAAACCCTCACCCGGAGCCAGGTGAGCTCATTAAACGTCTGTGGCACCCGGCCACAGCTCTCCAGCCAGAACTCTTGTGGCCAAATGTGATTCAGCGGTGATTTCTTAATTTTATTTCAGAAGAGTAATATTGCACGACATTCCCGGTGGGATCTGACTAGCACCCTGTAATTAAGCTCACAGAAGTTTTTGCAAGAAAATGTATGAACATTCGCACTAAATGAAATAAATTAATATTCCAAATAGCCTCAGGTTAGTTCAGGCAAGGCTGTGCCGGCAGATTAGTTCTCTACAGACTCCGAGAGAGACACTCTCAGGTGTCAAGGCTTTATGGACTGGGGGAGTGCAGCTACGGGCCCACCACGTGCACTCCTCCGATGCCTCAAAGGGGCAGTCAGGGAGCACAAATGCACCCAAAACCGCAGCGTGTGTGCGGGTTAGAGTCTGGCCGTCGTGCCCGGGCTCGGGAGGGCCCGGAGCGGGAACAGGGACGTTGTGTGTACAGCCTTCAGTCTAACGTAAGTGGGAGGGAGGTCCTGGTGTTGGTGCACCTGCGATGCTCAAATCACGCTGGTGTGCAGCCTCCGGCTCCCAGTGGAGTTCACAGTCCAATTGCTGTCCGTGACCATCGTCCCAGGCGGTGTCGGGCTTGAGCACAGCGTTCCGGCTGTGGCGGTGATGGAAGGGCGGACTCGGGGTGGCAGGCCGGCGGACAGGTGGTTTGGGAGGGAGCCACAGCAGGTTCGGAGGGGCCAGCAGGGCAGCCAGAGCCGTGGTGTTCCGTTCCTGGGCAGCGGTGACTCACCCCCTCCCAGGGGCTTGGTTTCTTTACATTAAAAAATCATCACGTGCTCTGGCCACCTCCCAGGGCCCTCGGGGGCCAGAACGAGGCCGCGAGTATAAGGGAGCATTGCAGCAGGAACGCTGCCCGTGACGGGGAGGCGCCGTGCTGCTTTTAACACGCCTGGGCCTGATCGTGGATCTCACCTCCCCGGAGGGGCCCTGACACCCGGGCTTCCAGTCCGGGCTCCGTCATGTGCTCATTACGTGTGTGTGTGTGTGTGTGTGTGTGTGTGTGTGAGACTTCAGACAAGGGGCTGGACCTCTCCACGCCTCAACTCCACACATGTAACATGGAAATAATGATGCGCTCCTCTCATGAGCTGCACAACCAGGTAATGGGCTGGCATGTGCAGAGCCCTGGGGACTGACCCCAGCTTGAACCCAGCCTGGGAGCAGTGAGGCCGGAGGCGGAACACGGGGTCTTAAATCTTCCCCCGGTTGTGTCGGGAAATTCGTGCTGCCATTCGCTGAATAACACACTGACGCTTCGGAGGCCCGAGGGGGACAGGGTGTGGAGAGGGCTGAGGAGTGGCTGGGCCTGGCCGGGCTCGCCCCGTGCGTGGGCGCAGGGGGGGCACGGCTGCGCCTCTCGGTGACCAGGAGAAGCTCCCCTCCAGGCAGAAGGGGGGCTCCATGTGTTCACGCTGGTGGCTGCTTCCATGGCGCCCTAGTTTTCACATCGTGGGGATCGTAGGAGACACCCGCTGTGTCCCTGTGGCGCTAACAGTCTGTGGTGTGCATTGGCTCACATGCAGATGCTCGGGCGTGCGGCTAACTGGGGTCGTTGATGGGACACCTCCCCTGGGGTGGACAGCAGGGTGGCTGGCCCCAGGGGGCATGTGACAGTGTCAGTGCCGTAGGTCACAGTGGCCTGGTCTAGGCTGTGGCAAGGGAGGGCTGAGGGGGGCCCTCTCCTCCGAGGTTCGCTGAGAGCGAGAAGACGGAAGGGAGGAAGGTGACGTGTTGGGGGCAGGGGAGTGTTTTGTGTTGTTTTTAAGAAAGAGCTGGATGTGGTTAAAAGGCCAAGGAAGGCCACAGTGAAGACGGAGGGGCGAGCGGGGTTCCTGGAGGCTGGAAGGTCTGGGAGGACAGGGCAAGCGTGCTCCAAGGGCCCCGTCTGCCTTGGACCGGAAGCCTCGTTCACATGAATGAGTGAATGAATGAACTCGCTGGTTAATTCCTCCATCCTTTTTTCTCAACAAGTGTTTATGGAAAGCTCACCATGTGCCCAGGCCTATCCAGGGAGCTAGGAATCCACCAGCAAGCAAGGCAAAGGTGGTTTTATCTCCATAGCGCTTACCATTCAGGGGAGAAGCAGACACAGCTGGCAGACTCACCTGGGTCGACGTGCACTACAGACCCAGGGGAGTGGCGCGCCCCGGAGGGGAAGGAAGGTTCCCGGGAGAACACGCACCAGAATCCTGGCCTCGCGTCTGAGAGTGGCGTCCGGAGAGACCTGCGGGCAGGTCCTGTGATCGGAGATCCTGTGGGGCCGGAGGTGGGGACTGGGGCAGCAACACGCCGTGTAGACGGAACAGCGCGTGCAGACGTCCGGTGGCGGGGACAGTGTGCATGCGGGGCCAAGAGGAGCTCACGAGAGTGTGTGGCCCAGAGACGTGTGACCAGAGATGTCACAGACGCTAGCAGGGCCAGGCCACACAGGGCCCTCGGCTGCCTCATCCTGAAGGCCGTGAGAAGTGTCCCTGAGGAGTGTGGCCTTCTGCACACGAAGGGGTCCCAGTGAGCCCCCCCGGCAGACCACATGGCCAGAGACAGAGCTCTCCACGGTGTTGCTGCTGGGTTGAGACCTGGGCCGGACGATGCCAGAGGTGCCAGAGTCACCCTGGTGTTGGGAATTCCTGGGTCAGCCGTGCCCAGTGCCTGTATGAGACCGTTCCTGGCTTTCGGAGAAGCCCATGGGGACCAGCCAGCTTGCCACCCACGTCCCACTGCGGGGACCGCAGGGGCAGGGAAGCCTCCCTCCGTCCCAACCCACGCACTTCAGTCTTGGCTGCGTCTCGGCAGGCTGCAGCCCTCCACGCAGCATCGCCCGGCACGTCGGGGGCTGGCTGGGGGAAAGTTAATTCTGATTAATTCTGTGTTGTCAAGTCCCAGGTTAACCGACTCGCTAGGCTGGATAGAGTGGCTGTAGAAAGTAACTCACTCAGACCGCGCTCGGAGAGCCGCGGGAGACCACAGCACAGGGGAGAGGGAGCCTCCCACCGCTGCCGGGCCAGACGCGCCACCGCGAACCCACCCACCCCCACACGCCCAGCTTCCAGACCCCCTGGCCCGCGTGCTTGCTGCAGAGGAAAGGGGACTCGCTTCTGCCGAACTTGTGATTTAAGCCGTTTTCCATCCCCGGGTCTCACGTTGCTGCGCTTGTATTTCCTCCCTGGAAAGTGCTCACGTGTGAACAGTGTGTTCCCCGGGACCTGTCTAAGCTGAGTCCGAGAGAATGGCCTGTGCAAGTAGATTAGCTGTGTGCACCCTGCCACACAGAGGAGACGGTAGTACTCGGTAGAAATAACAACAGAATGTGGAGCGTGCTGGCTAACAGCTCGGATGCATGGGGTCCGCCCCCGGTCTCACCCTGGCTGTGTCACACCCTGCGGGTGGCCTCGGGGGTGCCTTCCCAGGCATGCGGCAGGGCTGAGGGTAGCGCCTTCTCTCCAACAGTGGGGGGACGGACGTCAGTGAGGTGGACGGAGGGAAAGTGCTGAGTCCCACCGCTGCCCCCCCGCCTTGTGGAAGCTCATTAACTGTCAGCTCTGCCTGTGCTGATTATACTTAATAATCACGTACTTGCAGGCAGCGGCTGAGGCTGGCCCCGGGTGGAGAACCAGAGGTGGCAGAAAGCGGTGTCTAACTACTTGATCCTCCCAGTCTCGGCCCAGCCGCAGCCTGGGCCCCGCCCCCAGTCTCGGCCCCGCCCCCAGTTACAAGACTTGTTTGCCGGAAGCTTCTGCCCTGCAGCCCCCAGATGGGTTGCCCAGATGCTGGGGAAGAGAAGGGGCCGGACGTGGGCCCTGAGCACCGAGAGGCTGGCCGGGGCCCCGGGACGAAGGGCTGTATGCTGCCTCTTCCGGCCACACCAAGAGCACGGCGGGGGTGTGGGGGAGCAGAAGGCTTGTTCTTTGGCGTCTAGTGGGGTCCCAGGGTGTTCAGGGCACGTGGGCCCAGGACAGTGTGGAGTGAGGGGCTCCGGAGTCTGATTACAACCGAAATCGGAACCCAGGCCTCCCCTGCAGCAACCGGCTTTTGGAACCAGCTGCAGAACCACCCTCGGCCTTGGGCAGAGGACGTCTGTGGAACGATCCTCCTGCAGTTGGTGGAATATGCTTTTACGCATTGATCTTGCTTTCATGGCATCTGGCAGGCTAATTCTGAAATTTGATTGCTTGTGGTTAATCGATTTATCAATATTTATCGACTCTCCAGTTTTAACTCAATGCCCACACAGCACTGTGGTGGGACAGAAAGGAAATACCAGATGTGATTCTTTGATCGACTGGTGGCATCTGTGTTAGCGGGTCACGGCGCACCATCCCCCCACCCCCGCCCCCGCCTTCTGCGCTGCGGGTTTCAGAGTCATCGGACTCCGGCCCCTCCGTCTTTGGCGGAGCTGTGGGGGGAGACCGTGGGGACCGGTGTTTATTACAATCCACGTTCTTCCTGGGAGAAGAGAGCCAGTACGGGGCGTCTCTTGATTTTATAAAAGTAACAATGCACGCTATTTATTGAAGATCACATACCCGGCAATAAAAGTACAAGCCCGGGAGGATTTCTGTTTATCTCCCAGATCTGAAGGCCGCGCTGCCTGGGAAAGAGACGAGAGTCTTTGGCGCAGGTGCGGAGCGGGGCCGCGGCCCCGGGGCGGCCCCCTCCCGCCTTCATCATGCTCCCTCCTTCTTCTCGTCCATGATGAAATGTGCTTGGGAGCTTCGTCTGTCCCCCGGCGGGAGGTGGCAGCCCCGTGGCTCCAACAAGTTCTGAAGCTGGTTGGAGTGTCTGAAGGCACGGGCTTCGGGGCCGGCAGAGGCCGAAAAAGCTAAGGATGTGAAGGAAACACGGGCCACCCCCGGCAGCGCCTGCGCGCCCAGGATTGCCACGGCGGATTCGGAGAAAGCCGGGCGGGCGCCGTGGGTGTGGGGTGCCCCCGAATGAGCGGTGGGCCCAGTGTGCGGCCTGCTGAGCGGCTGCGGCTAAAATGTGGGCCCGGTGTCTGTGCCCTCGCAGATCACTTTTTAGGAAGCTTCACTTCGCAGCCCCCAAACTGTAAAAAGCACGCGGTGAGGTGGTTGCCATCTGGGCCTCTCATTACATGTGTTAGCATAAACGGTGCGAAAACAAGCTCCCCCTGCCTGTTCCGAGAGAAATCGTATGGATCTAGGTCAGATGTTCTGAGGGAACTGGAACAGGACGGCCGGGCTGCTGGAACGTATCAAGTTGTTAGAGACTCCGGCAAAGTCGGTGTCGAAAGAATGCCCGCCCTTGTGGTCCTCGCTCCGATCCGACGCGGTGAATGCGGCAGGTCAGCCGGTGCCTACACCGACGTCTGTGTGTGTATGCATGCACACGTGTGTGTGTGTGTGCGCAGGTGTGTGTGTGTGCACAGATGTGTGTGCGCACAGGTGTGTGTGTATGTATGCACAGGTGTGTGTGTGGTTATACACACGTTTATAGCCTCTCCTTGTGGGACCCTTTGCCACCTGCCCCTAGCCGAGGTATCAGGGACCCGAGTTCCTCTCTGTACCCGACACTGTCACCCCGAGACAGAAACATGGGGTGCAAGCAGCGTGGGTAGTCGACTCCGGCCGGGGCCTCCAAGCATGGTTTATAGCTCCTTCTCCTTCTTCGCTCGTGCCTGATACGGGGTCTGGGTCCTTGAAAGACTCGGCCGAGACATCACTGTGGTCTGAACGTGGCTCTGCTCCTGCTCCACCTGCCCCCACCTCCGAGCCCTCGGCCAGAGAGGGAGCCGCCTGCCCCGGCGGTGACCTAGATGTGGACACTCGGTGGGCTGTGCAGCGAGCTCAGCTCACAGTGGGCCTCACGGGGCCCTTCACAGCGGGCACTCGCTCGCAAGGCCCTCCGCAGCTGACGGCACAGAGCCCGAGTGCCCGCTGGCCCGAGGCCCGGGCCGATGGTCAGGACCTCCGGAGCTCGCCCACGCATGCCTGTGGGAGGGGGTGATTGCCTGGCGTGGGGAGAGCCCTGGGTGAGAGCATGGCTTCCGGCTCCTCCTTCCCCTCTTCCCTCCCTCCCCCCTCCCCTTCTCTCTCGTCTTTCTCCCTGTTTAAATCCATCTACATGTCCAAGTCCTACTGACGGAAGGAGGGTTCAGGGGCAGGCTGAACCCTCCAGGGACCCGGTAGTGGGCAAGCCCTTGTTTAAGAAAAAGCCCCCAGGATGGCCGTTCAAGGGGGTGAAGTGGGGTGCATTCAGGGAGGGGGTGCACCACCTCAGGCCTCAGAGACCTGGCTCAGCCCTGAATACAGCCAGGGAACGTGGGAACTGCGGGCCCAGGAGCCGCATGAGGGTCAGAGGGTGGAAACTTTCTAAGAGGAAGCATTAGGGTGAGGGCCGTGTTTGGTTCAGCGCGGGCTTGACAGATGGGCACGAGGGATTTGATCAGACAACGAGGCTGCAGGATTCTGGCTAACACCGGACCCAGTGCACCTGGGACGAGCCCGAGGGTGAGGCCTTGTGTGAAGGGGCTCGCAGAAGGGCCCCGGCCCCCTTGGTCCGGGGTGGAGGTCTCCGTCAGAGTTGGGACGCGCGTGGTGGGCACCAGGCTCACCCGCTGCAGGGGGCTGACAGCCTGCAGAGCTGTTCCCACCCGGTAACACCGGTTAAAAACGGCAAGACAGGCTTTGTCTGAGCTATTGACAGGGTGGGAGAGACTTCGCTACAGAGCGGAGCTCAGCTCTGAATACAACCCACAGCATGAGGCGGCCGGGTTATAGCCAGTGGGCCGAGTGAGGGGCTCAGTGGGAAGAAGGCCCCCAACAAGAACTTGATTAGGCACCAAAGGGGGGAGGAGGGCTGTGACTCCACGTCAAGGGTCGGGACACTCTGGTGAAAGTGGCCTCACAGGGTTCCCTCCAAGACAGACCCGGTCGATTCTTCGACCAGCCAGCAGGCAGGCTGGGCAGGAGCCTTGGCGGGGAGGGGCGCGGGAGCCTGACCCAGGTTCAGTGGGGGAGGCGGAGTCCTGCCATACCCTTTCTGGGGACGCTGGCCCGAGGGGCCACCCGTGCCCCCGAGACTCTCTAGGGCTGAGCCGTGTCCTCAGGAAAGGACAGGAGTTTGGTTCAGGAACTGGACTCCCTGTCCTCCCCCTCATGGGACAGGCCCAGCATAGGGTGGATCTTTCTCTTGGGCCCTTTTCAGGTCCAACTCAGGGTTCCAAACACTCTACCATGGACAGAAGGGTGACCATTGTAGGGGGCGTAGGGAACTTCGTGGAAGCACAAGCCACCAGGGCCACCAGGGTGCAGCACGCATAGGAACATGGGGTGGGGGGCTCCAGCGGCCTCGGCAGCAAGAACACGGGCCTGCGGCCGGAGCTGGGAGACTAGGGCTCCCGCCCCAGTCTTTCCACCCCTGTCTCTCAGTGACTCTTCTCTGGCCCCGTGCTGGTCCAGTCCCCTCGGGTCAGGAGCCGGGGCAGGTGTCAGAAGCATGGCCCAGAGCCAGCCGCACACGGCACCTGGCTAGTGGGGCCGTCATCCCAGAAGGGGGCGCAGGCCAGACCGATGTCCCAGAGGCACGAGTCTGCCCCTGGACTCCCAAGTGCGGGAGGGGCCCTGGAGGTCACTCTGTCCGGCTTCCTCCTGCCGTCCGATGTCTGAGCCCCCTCCCCTCCTCCCAGGCAGGAGACGGCTGACCACCTTGAAGCCCCAAGAACGGGGACGCGCTACGTGAAGGCAGCACATGGGCGGGCAGGCACGCAGCTGGAGCAGATAAAAGGCTTTTAGGTCACACGGAGCCGAAATAAACAACCTTATTTACGCATTTTTCTGGCTGTATGGAGTGGGCCAAGGGGACCCAGTAGATATTTTAAGTAGCTGGGACACACACGCACTCTGGCCCAGACGCAGCGTGCTATTTCAGGCAGGGGACACGCGGGTTTGGGGGGGCGCGGCACCCAGCGGCGCCGGAGCCCTGGGAGAGCAGGGAAGCACCCCGCTCGCTCTCAGGCGGCCGGGGCAAGGGGGGCGTTCGAGAGGCTCCTGGGCGGACAGCGCTGACACTCTCGAGGTAGGGGATTCTGAGTCCAGGAGGCTCACAGGGTCCAGGGGTGGTGCGGGTGGGAGGACCCCGAATTCCTGAGGTCAGGGGGCGCGCTGTGGGAGAGGCCACCAGCTGGAGATGTCGGGGAAGCAGCGAGCAGTGCAGTTTGGCGTGGAAAGCGGGAGACGGTCAGGGTCATGACCCTTGCATGATCATGGTGCACGGGTGGGTCACGTGAGCAACCAGGGGAAGAGCTGAGGTTAGTGCCGGAGAGACCGCGGGAGCCGGGAGAGACCCCCTGTGCACGGGCCGGGGAGGACGGGGTTTACTCCTCCAGTGGCGGCTGCTGGTGCTGGTGCTGATGAGCCCTGGCCTTGAGAGCCCTTCCTCTCCCCGAGGTCTGGTTCCACTCTCAGACAGCGGTGGTTTCGGGCTCCCGACCGCTGCAGGGGCCGCTGTGACCTTCGGTGAGGGGGTGGTGGGCTCTGCTGCAGGGGCTCCGTTGGGGGGGTGTCTGGTCCAAACAGGGTGCAGAGGGCTCACGGGGGAAATCTGCCTTGGCCGCTGTCTCCAGGTCTCCATTGTGCTCCCTTCCTTTGCACGATGCCCCCCTTCACCACCGGGTTGGTCGGCCGCTGGAGATTCCAGCACCGAGCAGGCGGGGCGGGTGGTGGCTTCTCGGGGCGAAGCTGTCCTCTCGGCAAGGCCTGGTGGTCCGTTGGGTCGTGTCAAATTCCCGTTTCCCATGATGCACAGGGTCTGGTCACCAAGAGAGAAAAAAACACGTGGGAACAGCGACTGTTTCTGCCCCAGCTCACCTCCGTTTGCAGAATCAGCGAAAGGCGGGGCGGCCCCTTCCCGTTCCCTCTCTGCGGCTCACGAGAGGGCTCCGCGCACCCCTCCCCCGTCGCTGGGCCACGCGCCGCCTGTCCACAGACGGGGCGGCCGGATCTGCGGGCGCAGCCGGGATGTGCGGGGTCAGGCGCCCCGTCCAGCCACTTCTGGGGAAACCAGTCACGGGAAACGCACAGAAAGCGAGCCGATGAAGGTCACTTGGAATCTTTAATGCTAGTTCACACGGCCGGGCAGGAAGGTGGGACAGCGTGCGGCGGTCGCCTCCTCATCCATCAGGCCCGACCTTTCCAGCCGGCGGCTTTCGCAGGGCGGGTCTTTGATTCATGCGCGGGATGAAGTGACGATGTTGCCCCAGAAAGTTCAGGACGATCGTTGCTCCTTTACTCCAGCTTCTGCGAGAGCGGTGGCGTGCTCCCTGCCTGGCCGAGGTTTCAGTTTCATTAACGCCGAGTCCGTGAGTGGCCCCAGTGGAGCTCGCGCCCTTGACCCTGCTGCCAGGAGGGCGGCTCCCTCACCCTGTAGGGCCCGCCCAGACAGGGTGTGCGCTGTGTTTCTCTTCTGCTCCCGGAGCCATCTGTAACCGTCCCCTGTCTGCGGACAAGTGTGGAAGGGACACCGAGTTTCTCGGCTCTCGTTCTCTGGGAGCCCCGGTTGTCACTCGGGCCGGGACCGTCGGGGCTGGAACGGGGGGATTCTTTTTTACGCACCATCCGTGTTGATCGCACTGCATGCCACCCGCCTCATTCCCATCGGGGCGTCCGTGTCCCCCTTGAGTGGAATCTATCTGCTGAACACTGCGTATCGAGGTCTTGAATCAACGCAACTTCTCCGGTGGAAAATCGCATCCGGGGTCAGAGGGCAAAGCTGGGTTCCTGGGCCGCTCCGGCTCACACTTGCCCTGGAGACTCTCCAGGAAGCTGCTTCCTGTCCCTCTTTTGGGAGGGCCCTTCCTCTAGTCGGATGTGTGCTCTGACCCCACCGTGCCCCTCCGTGTTCTGAATGTGTTCGTTCCGCAGCCATGGCCTGCCCGGCAGCGTCCACTTCCCTTGTGCCCTCGTCTCTTCTCCCCTTTAAAGCCATGGGCTCGGAAGGCAGGCGCCTGGGCCCCCTCCATCTCTAGGTTCCCAAGGTCAGGGGTCGACACTGGGAAACTGTTCGCTAGGCAGAGCAGTGTGATCTGTGTGGATGAGCAAAGAGACGCCCATCGGGTGTCCGGCGGTCTCCCGTGCCTCTCCCAGGCAAGCCCCCCAGCCGCTGGGAACAGGGTCCTGTGACAGCCGGAGAGAGCCTGCCAGGGACAGAGCTGCCTTTGGGTTTTTCCAAGATTCCTTCAAGAGTTCCTTGTCCTGTTCTTCAGCTTGTCCTGAGAGGGACAGAGGCTTCCGCCCTGGCGGCTCCTGTGGAGGCTGGTTGGCGCTCACGGTGGCCGGTGTCCACCCTGCTCGGCAGGAGCGGGGGCGGGAGGGCCAGCAGGACCCCTGATCTCCGGGGAGGAGGGACAGTCACTCCCGCCCTTGCAAGATGGAGAAACGCACTGGGTCTGTTGCGCCTGCTTGTGCAGGGCAGCACAGGAAAGAGCATAGACTGAGTCGCCTTGGTCACAGGAGCACAGGGTCATCCTGGTTTGCCGTCTAGGGCCCAACCACTGCGCCCCAGTCCCCTCCCAGGGACTCTGCCCAGCAGCTGCTTGGGCCTGACCCTCAGTTTGGCACCCATACACGGCGCCTCAAGCAACTGCCCCCCTGCACGAGTTTCTGCCTCTAGCTTCGTCTTTGCCCATCGCCTGCGAACACAATCCAATTTCAAAACTGATGGGGAAGATAATGAGCAAAGGGCTCTGCTGAAGTGTTCCCAGTCTGTCTTGCTTTGTGTCCCTAAGAAATGCAGCCAGTCACGTGGAACTGCTTTGTCTCAGAGCCGGGAAAGCTCGGTCACTGCCTCCCGTGGACAGAGGGACAAAGGGACCTCAGCACGATGGGAGGAACTCAATCGCTGGTGGGGAGGGGGCATCAGGTGGCATCTTTGGGTACTAGGATGTTGATCTGAACAAAGGGACGTGGCCTGATGGGCAGGCGCCCGGTCCTGCATTTTCACCGGGAAGCAGCATGCGCTCCTTGGGGCCGTGGGGGGTCGGAACCCTAGGTCCAACGCCTGCACATCGATCCTCCTCCGTCCAGCACGGAGAGCAGATGCCGCTGAAATCACTGAAGGAGAGACCAGCTCTGCCCGCGCTGTCACTCCTGGGGGAAGAGGGCCTCCCTGTGACATCATCGGCCACGCCCCTCCCGATATCACCTGGCCCCAGAGCCGTGAGCCCCGACCTGTGCAGAGGCCGGACCTGGGCTTACACGCTATCATGGCGGTGAGTTAGGCTGCTTTAAATCAGAGAGGCACACTGGCCTCTCCGTCCTTATCACGTGTGACATGTATATTAGGAGCTCCAGCCACCGCCAACCAAGAGAAAAGTAACACAAACAGCCACTAGGAGTCACACGCTCCTTCCACAGGTGGCATGTTCCTGGGGAGGGGCTGCACGTAGGAGACGCGCCCCTGAGCTCTCTCGCGGGCCCTGCCGTGCAGCATGCTGCGGGCCTGGGTGCAACCCCGCTAGCGGGGCGTGGGGAGACGGGGCCTGCAGAGGAGGGAAAGCGGTATCTTTTTGAGTGGCTTTGGCACCCAGGCGGCCGTCTAAAGAAAAGATTTTTTAAAACAAAAATGTACATAAACAAAAGCAACAAAGGCTGAAAGTGACACATGGGAGTGAATGTATTTCGGGAGATATATGTATTTCTAGAACACGCCCAAACCACGCGGACAAATGAAAACACGAAGTCATTGCAGCGAGGAGATGCAAGGGAAGAGCCCAGGGGCGCCTGCTCCAGGTCGGGCAGGCGGGAAGGGAGTTTGCCGCACGGGGCCGGGGTGGGGGAGCTTCAGGGACAGGTCCCGAGGGAGGGAAGAGCCCGGCTCGTTCCAGGAGCCACGAGGAGACCCTGAGTGGCTCACTCGGGCCGAGGAAGAGGGGGAGGGGGGTCAGAGAAGTGGCTGGAGAGGCGGACCAGAGATGCACCAGGCAGGACCCAGAGTGCCGGGCTGGAAGGTTTTCCGATTAATGCAGAAGCAGTCACAGGTTGAGAGGAGGAAGCTGACGGATGCATCAGGTTTTGGGAGACCATTTGTGCCTACGGCGGCGGCCTCAGGGGGTGTGAAGCCTCAAACCAGTATCTTTCAGGCAAACTCATTCAAGAAACAGAATACAAAATGGGAATTACGAGACTGCCTGGGTCCCCGCTAGAGGCTTGGAAGAGGGCCCTGGGAGCTTCAACTTCCTCTTTCGGTTTTTTCATTAATTAAATAACTAATTAGAGACAGAGAAAAGCGGGGGGGGGGGGGGGAGGGAGAGAAACACTGATGTGGGAGAGAAACATCGATCCATCACCTCTTGCACGCACCGTGATTGGGTGGGACCAAACCCGCAACCCAGGCACGTGCCCTGGCTGGGAATCGAACCCACAGGTTTTCCCTTTGCAGGACAATGCCCGACCCGCTGAGCCACACCGGTGCGGGCCAGCTTCCTTTCTGTGACCACTGGGTCCCCCTCGATGGCACAAATCGCAGGGGAGGGCGTGAATGCAGGGAGACACGGGGGTGGCGGCGCTGAGGCGGTGGCCTGGGAGAAGCGGAGGCGTGCAGATACCTGTCAGGAACAGAGGTCGAGGGTTTGCTCTGGGACTGGATGGAGGTGGTGAGGGGACAGGGCATTGAGGATGACATCGCACCGCCTCTCCCCTCATCCCCTCACCATGCATCCAGGAGTAGAGGAAGGGGCACTCGGAGGTTAGGGGCCTGCCCGGGTGTCGGGACCACTGAGAGTCCGGTGTGCGCCTGGCCGGACTGCCCCAAAGCAGCTGCCTGGACCCGGTCACCATGGGCTCATGGGGCTGTGGAGCCGGCCGTCGCTCTCCGGGACAGGTGACTTCAGAGCAGACATGCCCAGGGCCTGGCGGGGGGGCGTGGGAGAGGCCCTGCCCTCCCCCCTCTCTTCTCTGTCCCCGCTCTGCGCCCTCCCTCCCTGCCAGCCCTCCCCGCTGCATCCCGGCCCCACCCGGGCCGTACCCCCAACCAGAGACAGCCACCTCTCCCCCTTCCGCTGCCTCCCCAGCGCCGGCTGCACCGGCTCATCCCAGGGGGGCCACGCTGGGACCCCACAGGGGCCTCTTCTCCCAGCATCTCCGGGACACTGCTGCACCCGGTGGGCGTCCAGCGAAGCTTTGGCGAGTGAAGGTTTTTAACAGAAAGGCGCAGCGGCGGTGGGCTGGTCGGTGCCAGGCCTCCGGGGATTCCGGCTGTCGGGCCTGTTGTCTTGTTAAAATGTGTTAACATGGGGTCGACAACGGGCTCCAAGTCCAAGGGTCACTGAGAGGATGAGGCAAAGTCACGCTGGCCCGTGCAGCGTGCACGCGTGGGCGGCTGCTTTCGTCACCCGTGCATCGAGAGGAAAGAAAGCCGAACGGTTCCGCGTAGTCAGTGTGAGCTGAACCCGAGGGCTCTCTGCCGGCTAAAGGAGGAGCTGGTGAAGCCCTGGCTGGTGTGGCTCAGTGGATTGAGGGCGGGCTGCAAACCAAAGCATCGCAGGTTCGATTCCCAGTCAGGGCACATGCCTGGGTTGCAGGCCAGGTCCCCATTGGGGGCCACATGAGAAGCAACCACACATTGATGTCACTCTCTCTCTCTTTCTCCCTCCCTTCCCCTCTCTAATAAATAAATAAATAAAATCTTAAAAAATGTTATTTAAAAAAAGAGAGAGAAGCTGGTGAGCATGGGAGGCAGGCTGTCTCACAGTGGGGCTCCCTGTCCGTCTTTGGGGGCTGAGCCCCGTCACCCCCAGCCGGCGTCCGTCCACACCGCACAGCCTGGACACAGCTCCGCAGGGCTGGTGGCTCCTGTCTGCCCTTGCCGAATACCACGCGTGTGGGTTTCCCAGCGGGAAGCAGGTCACATCTGCGTGGCCCACGACACACGTGGAGCCCTGTCACGCACAAGCCTGCGGTCCTCCAAATGCTTCTCCTCCCCCCAGAGAGCAGCCGTTGTTCCGACACGTCCAACGGAAACTTGAAATGTGTGGGATTGAAAACAATTTTGAAAACAGTCCCCATTTTGAGCCATCGCATCGCGAGTGGTTCCCTCAGATGGGTCCACACCTGCCGGGCAGCCGGGAGCCGGCCACCAGCACCTGCTGCGGGTCCCCGCCTGGGCGTTGCTCAGTGACTGAGACGTGCTGAGCGCGGAGCAGCAGCAGCAGCCGACCGAGGGGGTGAGGCTGGCCCCAGCCAGATGTCCCCCCTGCAGCGGAGCGAGCCCATCGGATGCTGCTGATCGGAAAGCACCGCCGGAGGGGCCGCCTCCGTCGGCTGGAGGGAGAGGATAAGCCAGGCCTCCCGCTCCCTCGCCAGAAAGACGAATCAGCCTCTGACGTCGTCCCCCTTTACAATGGACGCCAGCGGCGGCCAGCAGGGGTGGCTGAGTGCCACACACACCGGGCCTCATGGTCCCCGAGCAGGTAGAGCCTTGAATGTCACGTCTGAAGGCTGCCCCACCCCCGGGCCCCGAGAGGGTGTCCCTGGATGGAATCTTAATTCCCGCCTGGGCAGTGTCTCCAGGAGTCCTGTGTAGATCCCAGCCTTGACACAACGGACATTCAGAAGTCCCTTCAGAGGCCAGGGGGAGCTAGTGGGGTAGAGTGGTGGCTAACAGCGGGCACTGCTACCCATGCAGCTGGGGGGACCCACGCGGGCAGTGGCCTCCTAGCCCTGCCATACATAGTGAACCTGGGACCAGGAGCTGCGCTCCCCACCTGGGAGCTAAGTGGGGAGTGACTGGTGTGTGGTGGGGAAGCCTGGTCTTGGAGATGCTGCAGGAAGTGGGTGGAGGTCAGGAAGGTGATGTCACGTGGCCGAGGAGACACTGAGCTTAGGAGTGAGTGGTGACTGCCAAGTGCACAGAACTGTGCTCTTGGCGAAATCGGCCCCAGGTGACTTCTTACTGAACCGTTCTCCGTGCGGAGAGGCCGGAGCCGATGAGGAGCACCATGGAGACCGGCCTCTAGCACGACCACAGCCTCCCCCTGGTCCACTGCCCCCAGGGACCGCCAAAAGCAAGCAAAAGGTCACTGTGAGTGAGTGAGTGAGTGCTGGAGTTCTCCACCGACAGGGACCCCAGGGAGGGGTGACTGCCGAAGCACCCCCTTGCCCAACTCCTTCCTTCCTTCCCTCCCTCCCTTCCTTCCTTCCTCCCTCCCTCCCTCCCTTCCTTCCTTCCTCTCGTTCTTCTCCTTCTCCATCTCTTCCTTCCTTCCTTCCTTCCTTCCTTCCTTCCTTCCTTCCTTCCTTCCTTCTTTCTTTCTTTCTTTCTTTCTCTTTCTCTCTTTCTCCCTCCCTCCCTTCCTTCCTCTTTCTCGTTCTTTCTCCTCCCTCCCTCCCTTCCTTCCTTCCTCCCATTTATCCACCCGACCTTTCATCCCTCCATCCACCTACCTACCCAGCCACCCAGCCATCCATCCATCCATCCATCTGTCCACCTTTGAGAGAGGCCCTGAAAATACATAAAATACAGATAAATAGACACAGACCTTGGCATTTTGGGTGTACTGCAACACACGTTTGGAGGCCCCAAGAATGTAAAAGCCAAAGAACTCGTCAGAGACCTCGTCCTGTTGATCGATAAGAAAGGGGTGACCCACAGAGCGCCCGAGGGACCCCGGGTGGGTCGGGAACCCAGGCCGAGAGCTGCCGGTTGAAGGCGTCTTCCCATCCTGCGTGGAGGGGCCCGTCCGCAGGATAAGAAAAGACTTGGGCTCTGTGGATTGGGCATCATCCGTGCGTGTTCCCGAGAGGCACCTGCTCATGTTGACCAGGAGAACAAGCCAGCCTCTGGTTCAGGGGGACCTGGCCCAGCATAGTGGGAAATAAACCAGACAAACCAGGTCGACATACAAACACCCTCTCCCCAGCAGCTGGCACCTGGGTGTTCTTTCCACTCAGGGTCCACGAGAAGCGGAGACGCACCACCTGGCCCAGGAGATGCCCCTGCTTACCTGTAGCTGCCCACGCTGGGAAGGAACGCTGATATTTTTTTCCTCTGACGGTGGATCTCCCGCTGCCCACGCTCACCTCGGGGGCTCTGGGCTGCCTTCAGGCCGGCAGGGGTGGGCCCCACAGAGACAGAAGGAGGGCTGCGCCCTGCCAGTGGCCTTGAGGGGCCACCCCGATAAGTCAGGTGCTGTGGCGTTGTTTTACCCTCAGAGACTGCAGCAGGGTCTCCAGTCCCCCACGAGGCCCCACCCCGTGGGGCCGCTCTGCGGGTAGCAGAATAACCTGTTGGTCTCGCTATTCAAAGACGCCGTCACGTACCTGGCCAGCCTGGTTACACCGAGCTGCATTTCGTTGCGCAAGGTGGCCTCTGTCGTGAGGGGCTGCTGGTGCAGCTGCCCTCGCCGAGTGTCAGAGAGGAGTCTGGGGGTGTCCACGACCCCGAGGACAGTTTCGCCATCACGTCACGTGGGAATCAGGGCTCCCTCCTCCTGGGGAAGCGGTCGGAGGGTCCAGCCTGTTTCGTTCCCCGGCAGCCTGTTACCAGACCAGCGTGACAGTTCGGGGCCCATCGTGGTTTCGCCCAGGGACCCATGTCGGCTGTGGTTTCAGAGCTGCAGGAGTCCTTTCTGAAGCTGGAAGAACGTATATGAAGCCTGGGGAACATTGTATTGTCACGATGACGAGCCTTTCCCACGGGAAGCCAGGCGGGAGACCCATCGGTCCCCGGACTGATCCCAGCACCCACACCCCGAGCTCCACCGCAGCTGCCCACCGGAGTTGGCCCCCAGCCAGCCAGGTGTGCGCTCCCACCCTGCACACCTGGACGGCCGCGGGTTCTGGGAGGCGCATGGTCTCTGTGGGGGAAGGCAGGGCTGGCCTGGGCTAAAGGGGATGGGCACAGAGGTCCAGGCAACCACCCTGTTTCCATGACAACGGGGCGTTGGTGCAGAGGGGAGTCGGTCCTTCACCAGGAGAGGGAGGGAGTGTGTGAGGTCCCCTTGTGTTCTGAGATGGGATCGCACAGCACCCCCCAGAAACTTTCCAATCCCAAATCCATCCGCTGTTCGAATGGAAGATCGTGATGGAAACTCAGACGAGCGATGTGAGGACGTGAGAGAACGGCACCGCGGTCCCCAAGTTAGCGCCGACCCCGCCCAGCTGCTGCTTCACCGAGAGTCCTCGGTGCCACTGGAGAGAGGGAGGACTTGCCCCACCAGGCCCACCGGCGTGAGAAGAGCACACGCCGGATGGGCCCACGCTGCTGCCCCGCGCTCTGGGAGCCGCCACCAGGCGGGGCCGGGGCCAGGGCCGAGGCCCTGGGCCGAGCTCTCTGCTGTCACTCTAGGTCCCCCACAGAGGATGACTGTGTGGAGCGTTTCAGAATCCAATGACGTTGTTAGTGTTTCATGTGAGGCTTGCCAGGATTGCTGGTTAATTCGTGGCCGTGGTAAGTGTGTGTGAACATGAGTGCTCACACATGTGAATCAAATAGTTTCGTGTCAAGTAGCCCTCTGAAGGGTCATTCGTTGAGGTTTCTCTGTGCGCCCCTGTGGGGCCACAGTTCTGCTGGCGCCGGCGGCACTGGGGACCACGGCTGCAGGCGTGGCGTTCTGGCCACCTCGGGCGAAGTCCTCGCATCATTCCGGCTTCCTGGGAACTGGAGGCTGCCAGGTGCCGGCCGAGGGGCCACTAAATAAGTGGGAAGGACGACACTGGGCAGAGTTCTCAGCCTCCACACGCCTGGCCTTGCAGCCGATGATGTGTCTTCATGGGGGAGGGGGTGGGGCGCACCTGAGGAGGTGGGGGAGGGGACACCGGCAGCACAGCCTCACCGTAGCCAGGAAACCAAAGATGTCTCCGGACTTTAACGAACATTCCTCCGAGGCTAGAATGGCCCCGGTGGAGGACCACTGCCCTGGACCTTAAAAATCAACATGAGTAGAAAGAAAGATGCAGGTTTGTTTTCTCTCGGTCACCGGGAGGAGCGAGCAGAGCCTGACAATGGGGGGTGAGGGGGATAAAGGATAGAAAGCGCCCCGCCAGGATTAGAACACCGCCCCGCACACCGGGAGCCTGCGGGTCCGGTCCAGGGCTCGCACCTGCGTTGCGGGTTCCATCCCCGGGCGGGGCGCGTGCAGGAGGCAACTGACTGATGTTTCTCTCCCATCCGTGTTTCTCTTTCTCTCTCTCACCCCCCTCTTCCTCTCTCCCTAAAAATCAATAAAAAGCATATCCTCAGATGAGGGGCAAAAAAAGAAAGAATGGGAAGTTGGTCCCGGATCTCCTCTGTGGCCTGATGAAATTATTCCTCAGGTGAGCTGGAGAAGGTTTGTATATGTGGAGTCTGAATTACTTCCATTCACTCGACAACACACCTTTCATCGCCACCATGTCCCAGGGCTGCGGCCGATCCACGGGCGAAGGGTGGAGTGAGCATAAGGACGGACCAGAGACAGTCCTTACAGACGATTCTCATGCCTGAGGCAAAGTGCTGTGATGGGGGGACATTCGGGGTGCTAGAAGGAGTTAGTGGAGGAACACCCCAACCAGCCCACAAGAGGGAGAGGCCACAAGGCGGGTTGGAAAGCTGGGAATCCAGAGGAAGTGAGGGTGAGCCGGCCCCAGGGCGGAGACGGGGTGGGGTGATGGGGGCGAACACACAGCAAGTCCAAAGTCCAGGAGGCGGGAGAAAGCATGGCGCACCCCGGGGTGCAGGGAGCTCGGTGTCGCTGAAACGCAAAGTAACTGTGGGGTCTGTGCAGACGTGTGCTGATGAGTTAAAGCAAAGTGGGGGGAGTCCTCCGTACACGTTCATCTGTACACCGCGTTCGCCTTACAGAGGGATTTTTATTAATACCAAGGACGATTGGAACAGCCTCGGGAAACACAGTCCCCAAGACTGTCAGACAGCAACCACTACGCCGGGACTCTCATTCCTGGCAGATGCCACTAAAAATAAACATGCATGTGTCATCATTATCACAACAAACAATCAGCGTCTACTAATTCCTTCCATGCACAAAGCGCAGATGGCAGCAATCGATGGGAACGGGGAGCTGAAACGAGCATGACTCTCCTCACTCAGCAAATATTGATTAAGCACAGGCCGGGCGCGCGTCCCGTGCCAAGCACGGAAGGCACGCGATCATCCCCGCCCTGCCGCGGATCGCACGGAGCACCGGGTCTCACCACAGACAGCTCACCGCGGTCTTGTCACCTACAGGCGTGTCGTGAGCACCGCTGAGAAAACGGGGAGACCTCGCTCTGTGGGTGCGCAAAGGGAGGAAGACGTGACTAGAAGACACTTAGAAAGACGTCCGACCTCATTAGAGTGTACAGTCATGCACGACGTGTGCACTGAGGCTCAGCACCGCCACGGCTCGCATGGACGGGTGAAGAGCTCATTCTAGGGAAACGAGGGAAGACGTCACTCAACAGGAGGAGAACAGCTCCTGCCTGAAGATGTTCATTCATCACAGGGTCATCTGGTCTAAGAAAAGTCAGAAGCCATCGGAAAGCTTGATAGCAGGAAAAATTATGTACATTGTAAACTCAATCAAATATTGTGTTCCTGTATGGCAGAAGGTTGCAATAATGCGCATCATACTATACTACTTAGGCCAAATTAAAAAGTAATAACCAATTAGATATGTGAAATAAAGACCAGGCAGGATTCCTGGTCTTTATTATATAAATTGAATTCAACAATTTGAAATCTAATTCAATGATTAAATTTACGATTATTGAATTCGTTGGGAATAGAGATTATTCCCCTCCTGCCATTTACTGAAGTTTGGAAAATGTTTCTGTGGATTCTGAAACCAGACGTAATAAGAACAAATGATTAACATCAAGTCCTTCTAGCCTTCTCTCCTCTCTGAGGACTGAACAAGACTCCAGATTGTCTGAGTTTCTCCTCCCTCCCTCCCCCTCCCCCCTCCAAGGAGGGTTGTCTACTTTTCCTTGACTCCAGCGATGGAAAACAGGAGAGCGAGCTCAGGTAGGCAGGAGGAAGGTGCTCAAAAATGATGCCCAGGAAATACAAATAAAATTGCTGAATTATTTTAAAATTCCTTAGTTCGAATGGACTATGATTTTTTTTGGTCAAGACAGTGTCCTGGGCATGAGCCACATGGGTGACAGTTTGTAACATGCATCTTTCATGTGGTTTGATGTTTTATTAATGAAAACAAAAATGGTAAGGAGGTCGAGACAGCGTCACACTGGGACACAGACTCACAGGCGAAGGGCCACCGCCCCACGACATGGGGCCCCAGCGGTGCACGGGGGTGGGGAACATTTGGTTCCAGGTGGGCTGTGGAACGTTTGACCCCAATGTGAACGCTCAGACTGCTCCGTTGTAGGAGACGGCACGGGGAAATCTTTTCATGATTGTTAGAAAGCCAGAGAACCCCAGCCATAAAGGAACACACTGTTCAACTGGGTGCTTTAAAAATTAAATTAAAATTGAGAATTTTTGAACATCAACAGGCTCCATGGAAGATAATGACAGGACAAGTGATAGAGTGGCAGGAAGTAATTGTGATAGACAGATGCAAGAAAAGATTTATATCTAGTATCCTGCATATATAAAGAATTTCTATGAATCAATAAGGAAAACCACCCCGAACAGGTTCTTCACAATGGCCAACAAATGTATGAAGAGGTCCTCAAGACCATCAGTCCTGAGGGAAATGCAGATTCCAACGACAATGAGGTATCACCCAGCAGAATGGCTAACGTGGAGTGGACACTATTAAGTGTTGACGAGGAGTTGGAGCTCATATGTTGCTCATGGGAATAGGAACTAACACAGTGACTTTGGAGAGCGGTTGAGCAGTCAGTCGTCAAGCTGAGCACAGGCCTGCCCTGCACCCAAGCGATTCCACCCTTATGAATATTCCCGGCAGAAATGCGTCCTGGAAGACACACAATGTCCACGACACCATTATTTGTAACGGGCGTTAATGGGAAGCAACCGAAATGTCCCTCACGAGTTGGAAGGATAAATGTATCGTAGCAAAGGATGTGTTTGCTGCCTCAGTCTGCAAGAGGGTGAGTGTGTAAATCTGAGCAGAAGAAACCGAATCACAGGCATGCTCGCGGCACACTCCCGTGTGTGTCCAGCCCAAACCAGCCGGAGGGCTCCCTGGTTCTGACCGGAGTCAGAGTGGCTACCTTGGGGTGGGGGGTGCGGAGGCCAGGCACGAGGGGGGCACTTGCTTTGTAGAAATCAGAGTGGTGGTTTTCCGGGTGTGTTCCTGTTACAAAAATTATCAAACTATCTCTCTGTGGTTTGTTCCCGTGTTGTGTGTACATCCGTGCCATCCTTCAGGAAAATGGAATTGAACTTGTTTGACTTGCGGGAGGAAAGACAGGAGTGCTGGATGCCTTTAAGGCTGTCTTTAAGCCAACACAGGGTTTCATTTGAAATAAGGACGGAGGAGCCTGGCTCACACCGGGTCAGCGGGAGAGCACACAAGTATCAGTGACAGCAGTGGGGAACCGGGCCAGGCAGGGAGGGGTGTGGCAAGGGGGAGGATCAGGACGATTCAAATGTGACAACAGTGTGTGGGGAGGTGGCCCCTGTTTTAGGCTCCTCAGAAAGGCAGCGAACAGCATCCCAGCCCCAAAGGGTTTCATGTCAACGTCAGGAGCACAGCCAGGTAAAATAACACATTTCATTGATTCCAAGGAACGTACGTATGTCAACATTTCTGAAACCGAGATGCATCACCCACGGCACTTCACGATGAATGGTAGTGTCTGGCTTTCTCAGGTGCAGAAAATAATGGAGCACGAATATGAGATCGTGAGATTGAAAGGCACCTTTAATTTGATGAAATACGGTAATAAAGCCTCCTCTGGCTTCACGCTGAGGGAGGCGCATCCCCTCAGGAAAGCATCTCCCATCCCCCCCGAGGGCTGCTCCGCCAGAGGGTCAGAAGGGCCCTCATCCATTAGGGGCACTCGATACATGTTAAGCGTCGGCCAGGGCCCACAGCCGGCTCTGAAGAAGGATCGGCATACGTTAACATTTATCGCTCCTGGGTTTTGTGCCCGGTGATCGCTCTCTTTCCCTCCGGCTGTCTAGAATAATCCACGTTCATGATGGCAAATGCCAGGTGGGATGAAGGGAGAGCCTGTGGTAGATGATGCTTCTCTGTCAACACCGAGAGTGGGGGGAGGGAGCAGAGAGAGGGGGGCTCAGGGCACATACCAGGACAGAGTTCTTGGCGTTGGAGCCCCTTGCCCTGGCCAAGACCTCAGAGGCCATTCGAGCAAGCAGGCGGCAGGGTTGGACCTGGGGGCTTGTGTGTCGGCGGTGTCCCTACCCGGAGACAGGGTGTCCAGACACCACGTGGTGAGACACCCGCTAACAGGACTGGTTTGGGCTGGCAGGGTGCAGGAGCCCCGCTCTGGTGGCTCGAACCCTGACCTCCAGCAGAGCCACACCCGAGTCCGTGGGTGGGAGGCTCAGCCTGTCTGTGCGGGTGTCCGGGCCGGCCGTGCCGACTCGCTGTGCCACTCGTGCTGCGTGCTTCGCTCTGGGACTCCGGGGAAGGGCGTGCAGTCCAAGCGCCGGTCTGCTGCCAGGCCCCGCTGGGGCTCACGTGGGAAGGAAGGCCCCCGATGTTCTCACGTGCGGTGGGGTGTGATGTAGAGTGTGACGTGGGGAGGAGGCAGCTCAGTACTGTTGCGTGGTGCTCCCTGAGGTTTTCTCTTCACCCCTCCTCAGGTTTCAGAGACAGGACGGGGTTTCTCTGGGCAGGAAGGACGTCGGTCTGGTCTTCTGACCGCGACGGGTGCCTGGTGGACTGGAGTCTCCCGTGGTCTTTCAAGTCCCCTTGAGCAGCTCTGGTTGGGAACGGGAGGTGCCGGCAGCCAGGGGCCTGGTCGCTCGTCACTGCTGTAGGTCCCCCCTGGCCGGGGCACCGAAGGCCGTGGCACCAGGAGAGAAGATGGGCTGTCATTTTTCTTCCTGCCTGAGATTCGATTAGGGGGAGACAAGCAAAGAGCAAGGATCAAAGGTCTTGCTCTTCGGGTGGCTGGGCCACCACAGGCTTGGCTTCAGTCGTGAAGGGCTGTTAATTAAGAAGATGGATCGTACAGGCCAGAAAGACGAGGCTCTGATGCCCAGGGCCCTGCCCTGACCTCTGAGGTTAAGTCAGTGGACGAAGAACCGCCGTGTTGCTGGCCAGCAGTGCCGGCAGCTGCCAGAGTTCGCCCCGCAGGACCCCCTGAGCCTTTGGCCGCATCTACAGGCCTTCCTGCCTCTGGGACCCTCCCACGGCGCAGGCCGGTCCCACCTCCTCCCTGCACAAACGCCAGTGGGATGCCAGGCCATCCGCTCCGTTTAGGGGGTGGGGGGGATCCTGTCTGAGGGATTATTCGGTGTGCACGTCCCCCACTCCCCACCCGTGTCCGCTCGTGCAGTCCCTACAGGGGAGCCCTGAAAACCTCCTCCCCAGGACATCGAGCGGGGGGCCACCTACTGCTTGTCGGAAGAGGGTCACTCAGACACAGAAGCATAGATGGTGGCAAAGACGAGATGGTTCCATTCAAAAGCCTTTGGTTTAAGGGTGACACAGACAGATTCGGGGGGTCATTTACAGGCTCGTTGGTTGCACCCCTAGAACCGATAGGAGACTCAGAGGCTTGGAAAGAGAGCCCCTCAGGCTAGGGCAGCAGAGGACGAGAGAGCGCCTGCTACTGGCAGACCGCTGCACCCGCCGCGGGGGTCCGCGCACCCACCGCCCGGCTGCACGGGCTCCTCTGTGCCCGGAGACGTTGCTCACCCGCACGTCCAGGTGTCCCCATGCTCCAGCACCTGAGAAGTCCCTGCCGCTGAGGCTAGCGTCTCAGGCACCAACAGGGGTGGTGGCGTTCTGACGGCCGGTTCCCCCGCACGTGGCCAAGTGGGAACTGGGTAGAAGGTGTTTGGGGTCCCACGAAGCTGCAGCAGCGGGGTACACAGACAGCCTGATCTTGATGCCCTTGGGCTTTTCTCCGCGTCTCCATTCCCATGATGCCTGTCCCCTCTCCGTGGCAAACGCCACCGTGATCCGAGTAGAGACCCTTTCGTCTCCCCGTGGGGTCGAGATGACATCAGTCTCATCTCCGGGCCTTCGCCACGCCTTATACACCGCAGGGGCTGAACTAAGGTGTGTGCCGGATAACCGAAGGAAAGCTCGGATTTCCTCATTCGATTTCCTTATATTTTATTTACAAATTTCTTAGGTAATACATTACTTTTCTTATAGAACTTCCTTATAGTGTATTCCTGAAGGAAATTGGATTAGAGAATAAAATATAAAGAAATTGAAAGCATAAGTCAAATTAAATCACTGTATTTAAATTTTGTATTTGTAATAGTCCTGCTTCAAATACGCCTTCCTTCACAGACAGCGTTCCTGAAGTCCCACGATGAAACATTACTGAGAAGTATAATGTCTTGGCGTAGGTGCTTGCTCAGTCTTCCCTACCCTTCGTTCCACAGGAGAGACGTGCTTGGCTGGCGGTGGTGCGCCTGCCCCAGGTGGCACCTGGGTCGTTTGTGATAGATGCCGCAGGAAGGGGGCTCTGGGAGAAGCCAGACTAGTCAGCGAGGCCCCCCCAGGGCCTGCAGCCCCGGCCAGCCCGGCCAGCCCCGGGCAGAAGGCACCACCAGCTGATGCACAAGATCAGCAGCGCTGGGAGCCACGGATTGGCTCAGGACACTGGGTTGCTCCGCCCACTCTCGCGCGGAAAGAGCCCCGCAGAGCCGGCACCCACGGCAGAGCGTCTCTGCTGCCGTCGTTCACGGAAGGACTCCGTACATACATACTTCTGCTCAGCGCAAGCTGACGCCACCGCTCTTTCGGCCCCACGTCCCGTCTTCCGGAGGAACGGTGCCCTTCGGGTCACGGAGCAGCGCCCTTCCCTTCTGACTGTTAGTCCTCGGGTTCAGTGAGCCTTCGCTGGTGTGCACAGGCTAGAAAACCACGGGAGAGCGTCAGCCCTGAACGGTGACCTGCCTTAAGAACGGGAAACTGGCCTTCTCATCCAAGTGCCCCGCGCCCACCCCCGCCCCCCACAGGACAGCCTGGTCCACGGACATGGGAAGGGCAGGAGCTGCCCGGGCTTGACAGCTCGGCTGCAGGACTGAGTAGAGGGCAGGGTTCCAAGGCCCTTGGGCTTTCTTGAACCTGAGTCCACTGAGCAAGGGCAAGCTGTGCCTGTTCTTGACCTTGAAATACACTCAGAGGTGCTGCCCATGTTACAAATGTTTTTATCCCCTTTATGGTGATTAGACACCTCGGTTCCTGTCCCTCCCCAGTGCCCTTGAGTAAGTCACTTCGTTTCTGCATCCTTCTCTGTAAAGGGGGGACGGTAAGACCCTCCCTCCTGGATGGGGGGCAGGAGGAGAGTGGCAGGAGCCCTGCTCGCTCCCTGTCCCTGAAAGACCTGCGATCACGCCCACCCTCGAACCTGCCGTGTAGCTGCGTGGACTTCCCCGCCCCCGGCCCTGCTGCCTCGGAGGCGCAAGACGCCACGAGGCCCACTGCATGGTGGGAGCACCCAGTCCACCCGCACGGTCCAGGAGCAGTAGCACGTGCCCTTAAGGGAGGAGGACGGTGCCGGCTGCGGCGGCCTGCAGGCTCCTGGCTGCCTTTGTGTAGGAGGCCCGGCTGGGCTGCCCGTCTGCGTTTACTCACGAGGGGGAGACGTCCAGCCGTCCCAGCCCACAGCCTCCCACGGGACCACGCACTCACTCTGTCCCCAGACAGAATGTTGAAAACCTCGGGGGGTTCCAGAGAGCAGAGTTCACCCAACGCCCTTTCGTCTTTCCTGGGGGGTCACGTGGCTGTCAGTCTGAGTTGCAGGGACTAGGAAGTCATCGATTGCCCCTTTAAACCGAGACCTGGTAGGAATCCGTGTATCCACAGTGATTTAAAGGGGGGGGGGGGGAGCTCCGTAGAGAACTTGACTTTTCAGTTGCTTTGTATAGTTTTTCAGGTGTGCATTAATGACTGCAAACGTTTGTATAAGTGCATTGACAGGTCCTCCTGGACTTGGGTCCTTGGACGTCACTGAACTTGGGACACAGCGCAGTGTTATAACTTCAGCGGTCAGGCTGGTGCCCACTGACTGTGGAAACGGTGAGGGCGTTTGCCTGCCTTCAAGGTATAAGAACATACTCTTCGAATATGAATAATAAAGACGTGTGAAGGCCAACCGTCGGTGCGCCTCCCCGGCTGCTGGCCCCAGTGTTCAAGGCCGACTCTGCTCTCATATGAGACACACATTTCTGCCCAAGGGCAAATCTTCCTCTTCGAAACCACTCGGTTACCTTACCGTTCCGAACGTGCTGGAAGCTGGAGAGTGCCAACTGACTGCTAATTGGTAACACTGCTGCACATACACACACACACACACACACACACACACAGAGTCTTTATTTTGGAAACGCGTGCACGCGGGCAACCCTTCCCGGAAGAGGTTCCGGAAGGCCACCATCTCGGACGGGCAGGGATTCCCATCCCGGGCCCTGAGGGGTGGACAGGGCGGCCCGGACGCCGCTGGACTAGTGGAAGAGCGCACAGCCCACCTGCGAGATCGCAAGGTCTAACGCACAGCGTGTCCACGGCACAACACACACCCGTCCTGCTCTTCTCCTTGTCCCCAAGAATCCTGAGCCTCTTTGATGACTAGCAAGGCAGGTCCTGGGGGTACACGTCACGGGCAGCTTCAGCGGAGGGTCTGGAGACGGAGCCACGTGGATTGACGTTCCTCCCGGGAGGTGACATGCACGGCCTTGGTCTCTCCTTGTCGGTGCTGACCAGCTGGACTTCTGCAGCGAGGGAACGTGTTATAGCTGCACCATCTGACACGGCAGCCACTGGCCACGTGTGGCTAAGGAGCACCTGAAGTGTGGCCAGCGTGACCGAGCGACGGAATGGTTCACTTCCTTTTATTTTAGCTACTTTAAATGAGGATAGCCACGCCCTGACCAGTGTGGCTCAGTTGGTGGAGCATTGGCTGGAGAGGTCACAGGTTCGATCCCCATTCAGGGCATAGGCCTAGGTTGGGTGTTCGGTCCCCGGCCGGGGCGCATACACGAGGCAGCCTATTGGTGTTACTCTCATATCGATGTTTCTTTCTCTCTCTGCCTCCCTCCCCCCCTCTCTAAAATCAGTTGGCATGTCCTCGAGTGAGGGTAAAAAAAATTAATACAGCCACATACGGTGAGTGGCTACCACGTAGGATAGGACCGCCCTAGAGCATGGGGAACGCATGTCCCTGTGAAATCTGCCTGGACTTTTGGGTTCTACTCAGGGCCATGTCTGCTCCGCCCCCTCGGAGCCTGGCTAGGACTCCGGAAGCAGTGAGGACAGTGGAAGCAGTTCCGGGCCGGCCCCCTGAGCACGTGGTCACTTGGGGGGAGTCCCGGTAGCCGACGGAAGCCTCTCTGAGCGTGCGGAAGGGTGAGCGCGGAGCTGTCGTGGAGAACACAAACAGTGCGTGGTGGCCAGGGCGTGGAGAAGCTGCGACCCTCGTGCCCTGGGGGCCGGGCAGAGAGGGGTGCGTCTGCTTTAGAAAAACAGCCTGGCGCCTCCTCAGAGGTGAACCGTGGAGTTACCATGTGACCCAGCAGCTCTACCCAGGAGAACTGGAAACACATGTTCGCATACAACTTGAACACGAATGTGCATAGCAGTGTTATTCGTAAGAGCCAACGAGTGGAAATAACTCACATATCTATCAGCTGATGAATAGCTCAATAAAATGTAGTGGAATATTATCTGGCAGCAACACGAAGAGGAGTACTGGCACACTTGACGGTGTGGGCGAGTCTCGAACATATTATGCTGAACGAAAGGACCTCCGTGCGTGTCCCGAACTGGCAAGCCTAGAGGCGGTGGTTGCCAAGGGCGGGGGTGCGCAGCCAGAGGGCAGTGCCTGCGCATGGGCACAGAGCTTCTTTCTGGGTCGATGGGGAAGTTCTAGGATGCATCGTGGAGACGGCCGAACGTCTCTCCGGGGAAACCGGAAACCACCGACAAGGTGGGATGATGACAGGGTGGGACAACAAGGTGGGACACGGGGGGCGGCCGGACTGTACCGCCTGGGAGTTCCATCCTGATTAAGCTGCTGTGTTGCAAAATGCTGCCAATGAAAGGGCAAACGGGAAAACGGAATCAAGGAAAACAGAGCACACACGGAGACGCCCCCCTACCCCCTCCAAGGGCATGTCAGGGGGCTGGCGTCCCCAGTGAGACTTCCAGATGGGGCTCTCCTTTCTGCCCACTCGTCACGTGTCCGTTTTTCATTTATGAACCGTGGGTGGGTGGCGGCGTGCATGCAGCTGTGGATTAAAGTAATGACTAGGAGAGGCAATTAATTCCTATTCTGAAGTGTTTTAAAGCTTTTGATTTAAAATGTGGACAGAATGAAAATAGAAATTCATCTATCATTCACTCATCCAGCAACTATTTAATAAGCGCTGCAGCGTGTCTGGGACTCTGGTCAGCTCTGGAGGAGAGCAGGGAACCGGACGGAGGGGGCCCGCCCCGCCCCCCAGGACCATCCGAACCTGAAGTGTTGGGTTGCACCCCTCCCGAGGCCGCCGGTCCAGGCTGGGAGGGATGAGAGCACATTCTACTTGGGTGATTTTGGGAGGGTTTAAAAGGTGCCGTTTGTCACACGTGGGCAGGGGACGGTGCAGAACCCCAGGATGTGTCGGCCCTTCCCAGACCTGCTGGAGGGAGTGAGGCAAAGCTGGTGACGGAGAGGGAGGCCCGAGGGAGATGGAGAGCCACCAGCAGGAGCTGGACCCCGCCGGCCCTCAGAGGGCCCAGGAGGAGGGGCCAGGGGAGTCAGTGCCTGGACTCCTGCCCCTCCCACAGTTTGCCTGCCTGCGTGCCTTTGGGTGAAGGCACCTGGAAGCCAGAGCCCAGGCGGCTCTGCCCACACGTCCCGTGCAGGTCGGCCTGCAGGGCCAGGCACAGGTGGGAGAGCGTCCAGGAACAGGGGGACACAGGGGAGAAGGATGCACCACCGACCCAGACCCTTGTCATCCTCACGGCCCGCGGAGAAGCAGGCAAAGAGATGACGTGTGTGTCTTGGCTCCCGAGGAGGTTCCAAGTGAAAGTCCACTGTGAGCGGCCCTGAAACCTTTGCCCAGGCCGAGAGGGCAGCCCTGGGGAGGCGCCCCCCACACTTGTCTCGTGAAACTGGGAGTCAGGGCGCGTCCCAGCTTTGCCCGCGTCTCCCACGCCTCAGGCCTCCCTCAGAACGGACCCAGAGTCTGGCCAATGCCCAGGGCCGCACTGTCTCCCGCTCAGATCTGGTCTCCTGCTCCTACCCCGTGGCTGGGCCGTGGTCCTGCAGGGCCCTGGGGCTGGGGCCCTCCCCCCCTCTGGTCTCCAATCACGTGCTACCTTCTCAGCAAGCCCCGCCCCCCCACCCTACTCTAAATCTGAGCTCTCTGCAACACTCCCCCTCCCTCCTCCTCCACGGCTGCTACCCCTGTCACACGCGATGGACGCTTTATTTGTGTGGTTTGTTGTCTGCTTCTCTTGGCAGAAATGAGCGCCTGGAGGCCTGGGACTTTCATCTGCTGTGTTTGCGCTCAGTGTGTCAGTACCTAGAACGGTGCTAGCACTTAGTAGGTGCTCAACGAACAGTTGTTGAGGAAAGGTAGGCGCTGACACCCACGGAGGGCCAGCTGTGGGCAGGCGCTGCAGTGAGTGATTTACGTGCACTATCTTGTGATTAATTATCCCATTTTACAGGCTCGGGAACCGAGGCAGAGGGAGGACGTGTCTTGCCCAAAGCCACGGCCTGGGAAAGGCAGAGACAGGTCACGCTCAGCCGCTGTTCTCTAAGCTCCCACAGCCTCTCCGAAACCGGTGAGGACGCCAAAGGGCTTTTCGCTTGTGCGTGTCACACCTGTATTGGCTGAATGGAAGGGAGAACTAAGAAGAACTTAAAGTGTATTGACTCATTTAAAAGATAAGTAATAACTCCATTACCTCTTGACTTGAATGGTTTTAGCCAAAGTCACTTCTCTAAACACAAACGTTATGGGAAGCCTAAAACTGCTTCACAGCTCTGCGTGTCTCTGCAGAGGCCTGGGCTCAAGGAGAGGAGGTGGCCCCGGTCCCCGCCTCTGCGCGCAGCCTGCCGCCGTGCGTCACTGGGGTCGGCGTCGGGGAAGAGAGTCCGGCGTGCCGCAGGCGTGCCGCCCGAGAGGAGGGTGTTTCGAATGCCTTTTTATGTGATTGCGGAGGGTCTTCTCTGATGCTCTGCTCCAGCTTGTCGGAGGCTGGCGTCCCCAAGGCTAGCTGTGATGCGCCACATGAACCCTGTCAGTGCACTCTTCTCACTTCGTTGCCTTAAATTCCGTTGGTCGGTCTTGCCGGAGAGTGTCTCTTTCATGCGTGCAGGGTCTTGTGACACGAGGCACTGGTGATGTGGAAAGTGTCTGAGTATTGAAACATGTGGTTTCGTAATAAGAAAAGCTGAACTCATCAGCGTTAACACAGATCGAGTCTGAAAAATCTGCCCTCATTGGGATGCTGTCGAGCTGCCGGGGGCACGCGCCAATGCCGCTTCCAAAATTCTAGTCGCCCTGGACATTTCCGATGTTACCGTTGGCAACTAAGACCATCAGGTGTCTTCCTTCAAGTGCCACGTTTGTCTGTTCGTTTTTTTTTTTTAAATAAGTCTGCCAAACACTCGTGTCCGAGGATCCGAGGCTGGGCCACCAGCAGCTCCCCAGGCGGAAACTCGTTTGGTGGATGCGAGGGCTGGGGCCGGCCGTGGCTGCAGCCGCGGACAGTCCGTGGGCACTTTCCTGCGAGACGGCCGAGGCACCACGGCTGTGTGAGCTGCTCACGTGGCCACGCAGAACATCTACAACACGGTTCAAGGGTGGCCGTGTGATGAAAGTAATGGTTTTCCTGGTCTCACCGGAAGCATTGTGAAGGGAACTTGGTGCTTTTGCTCTGTTTTCCTCACAGGGGTGCCCTGGGGGCGGTGCAGGGACCCTCCGAGCTCGTGTGAAGGAGTCACCCGCGCTGCCTGCCATTACCCCTCTACCGCTGGCAGACATGCCAACGTGGTGGGAAGGCAGGGCCCACCTTGGTAATGTTGGGGAAGTGGATCCGAACCTGCGGGACCGTGAAAGGCTCATGGGGATCCCCCCGCTGTGAGAGCAGCCGTTCTCAAAGAGACACCCACTGTTACAGCTTCCTCCTTCCGTCCTGTATGTAGGTCATGGCCTCGTCCGTTCTAACGGCTATTGCCCCTGGTATGTTCTCCCTCCTACAGTTGAGTGTGAAGTTCGGGTATGGCCGTCCTGGAGGCGTGTTCCTCCCCCAGGCCCAGCAGGTTCATGATGGAGCGACAGGGACAGTCCCGGGAGTCTGTGCAGAGGCCCAGACAAACACCCCACCCACAGCAGCTCCTTCTCGGGACTCCCCGAACCCGGGTCAGCCAAGAGTGACTCCCCGAACCCGGGTCAGCCAAGGGCGGGGCTATTCTGAGCACTGCTCCCCACCCACGGCCCACTCCCACATCCTAGTAAGATGAGGTGCTAACTGCACCCTCATGGGACGTCGTGAGAGCCCTCAGAGCGTCTCGGAAGTAGACCCCGACAGGTCGGATGCCCGGAACTTTTTTGTTTTGACGTTGCCAAAAAAGTCAACATTCAGCACCTCACTCCCAGGTAAACTCCAGCAGCCGCTTGGCTGCCCTGTGGTGTGACCTGATGCTCTTGGGTTGCAAACAGCGCCAAGCAGCACGCGGCCGTCGGTGAGCCCCAGACTGACCGACAGGGTCACAGTGCTGGGTCTCATGTGTTCTCCCCCCCAGCATTTTGGAACCCAGATCATTCCTCATGCTGGTTATAACCTGCAAGAGCCACATTATTCATCTCTTTAACATCATTCCATGGCTCTCACAACATTCATTCAATCCTAACAACAATACAGTTCCTGCCCTGGCTGGTGTGGCTCAGTGGATTGAGTGCCGGCCCGCAAACTGAAAGGTCGCCGGTTCGATTCCCGGGCAGGGCACATGCCTGAGTCTGGGCTGCGGGCCAGGTGCCCAGTTGGGGGCCTGCGAGAGGCAACCGATTGGTGTCTCTCTCACACATTGATGTTTTTTCTCCTCTCTTTCTCCCTCCCTTCCCCTCTCTATAAAGAGTAAATAAATAAAATCTTTTAAAAAATTTACAATTCCTGACGGGCACCCCAGGGCACCGTGGGAAGGCACTCAGGGCCCCGACCCACCCTGGGTAGCCTCCCCTTTGCCGCTCTGAGTTGGAGTCATCTCTTGCAGTTAATTGCAAGGCTGCTAATTTGGGCCTCAGGAGTTGCCACTCTCTACATCAGTTCATGGATGGAGTTTTGGAACTTAAAGATCAAACTTTGTTAAAGTTATTTTAAAAGTTACTGCAATTGCATTTTATTGTTGTTCTATAAGTTTTCCTTTGTGACTTATAGTGGTGCTGTCTCATGAGAAGCCACCTTTTTTGGGGGGGTTGGGTCCTTCACTCACTCTTGGGCTGCGGGGTCCCCCATTCTCAGGCTCCAGGTGTTCTCAGGCTCCACCCACACCCCCATCCCAGAGCAGGTGGGAGCCTGGAGGCCTCTGAGCCCGCCCTCTCCTGGCCACAGAGGCAGGCAGCACGCTCTCCGCTCTCCGGGGGCTGCAGGAGGGGGGCGCAGCCCCTTTTCTCCTTTCCCCTGTGCGTGTTCCCAGGCCCACGCATGCCGGCTGTTCCCACCAGGGACCTGAGGCTGCCGAGGGGCAGCTCCGCTGCAGGGGCCGTGGGACCTCCACCCACCGAGGGAACGCCCTCAGGCTGCCCCTCCCCCACCCGGCTGCCCTGGGGCTGGGACGGGAGAGAGCGGGAGGTGGGAGGTGGGGGAAGCCACTCCGGCCCCTGCCTCCAGCGTCCCGGGTCTGGCACACCGCCGCCGCGCATGCTCCTCCGGGGGTGTTTGCAGCCATCCATATTCATGAGCCGCTGGCCCCAGTGCCGCCTCCGCTTGGAACACGTATGAAGCCATTCCTCAGAATGCATTTTTTTCTCCTATCTTCGTTAGAAGGTTAAAAATAAATGGCCATTAAGTGATTAGCGTGACTGAAGAAGGGGTGCGACGTTGGTCTGCAAGTCAAGTTCTGGTTAATATGCGCGATCCGCTGTGCTCCGCTGTCTCCTACAGCTCGCCCGCCCGCCTCGCCGTCCCTCTGAAATTTCCCCGCGTGGCTGCAGATCAAGAGGGTACGCTGGAGCGCAGTGTCTACATTTCACGCAGGGGCCGCGTGACCCAGCCCCAAGCCCCGTTAATGGGAAAATAGGCCCGCCTCGTGCACCCTATTATGAAAATGCGCCCCCTCTCCCCTGATTAAACGGCCAGCTCTCATTAACATGCAGCCGTGCAACCCAAGGGACTCCAGCTGGGCGGAATTTCCGGGGGGGCGGGGGCTGATAAAGGGTGGCCTCCGTGGAATTTCTGGGTCTGCAACCCCAGTTTCAGCCTTGCTGGCCCCCGGGCCGTTGCGCGCTGCGGTGAGACCCCCACTGCCTCACTCTACGGCGTCCGAAGGGGGGAAATCCTGAAATGAGCTTAGCCCGAGGTCCGGGCAGAGGGAAGGTGCCCGCGTGCGTTTGCGCGGCTGGGTCTTGGCCGTGATCTCTCCTGTCCCGAGCAGCGCAGGTGAGGTGCTCCCTAGCGACTGCGGACTTTGCACTCAAGCAGTTTTCTCTCTCTTAAAACGGCGCGCATAGTGGGTTCGCGTTTTCCCGGCTTCAGCGAAAGATCAAGCCTGAGGAAGGAAATGAGGGGTCAAGCCAAACGATTCAGGCGAAAATGTCGGACAAATTACTGGAAGGTTTCTTTTTTGGGGGGGAGGGGGTGTTGCTTTTTGTTGTTTAAGCTTTTGAAACCGGCCCAGGCCAGGGCTGCCGGCTGACACAGAGGCTCGTGTTCCCGCCCTGGCCCAATGGGACTGAGGTATCCACGCACGGGCAGGTGGAAGGTCAAGGCCACGCTGACCCCAGGGGAGCTGAGAGAGGCCAGATGGCTTCTCCAGATCAAATCTGTGTTTCCCGAAGGAGCCCTGGCTGCTAGGGGTTGGGGCGGGGGCTGCCCTACCAACGGGGGGGTGGGGGGGTGGGGTGGAAGTGAAAACATCGAGAAGGAACTGAGCACGCGGAAAGCCGAGTTCACGAAAGTGAACACAGGCGCCTCCCCTTCTCCAACCGGATTTCCTCTCCACCTGTGCGCTCACCCACCCCGACGAGTGTGTGTCCTCCCCCAGCTCTGAAGGCGAAGGGGAGGTCGGCCGCGAGGCAGTCTCTGGGGGGCCCCCTCGCCCCTTCCGCGCCTCCCTGTGCTCACAGTCCTTTCTGTTGCCCAGCAGAAGCGCCCCCCATGGCCCAGCGTTTTGTGGGTCCGTCCTGGAAGCAGGGTGAGAGTTCTGGCACGGATACAGTGTGGGTTGGTACCATCCTGAAATAACTGCCTTTACGTGTGTTAACGACCTAGCCTTCCCACCGACCTGGGAGGGAGCTGCAGCCATGCGCCCCTTTTATGGATGAGAAAACTGAGGCTTGGAGGGCTCCAGCAGCCCCCCTAAGGTCACAGAGCTAGCAGGTTGGGGGCACGCAGGAGTCACACCCAGGTATATTGTCTTATCCATGCCCAGACCTGCCCCTCCAGGCGAGAGCTCTCCTCTGGTATCTCACATGTGATTCCTGCAACCCGCAGCCTGCCTCTTCCAGTCTGTCTGTCCCTCTCCCTCGGGGCTCACCTGTGGGTGCCGTGTCATCCCTATTACCGACAGTTTGCTATTCCGAATTCTGACAACCGCCCGTTTGGAATGGATGTGCACGGTGGGGCAAAGAGACATCACCGTATCGGCGTCAGATCCAAGGGCCTCCCACGGCACAGGCTTCACCGGCATCCTACAGGCAGGCGAGGACAAACAAGGAGCGTCTAAAACCCGCCCATGCAACTGTGACCCCCACCCCTTGTGAGACACCCACTGACTTCAGAGAGGCCGGGCAGCCCCCGCAGAGGGCGCGCTGGCTCACACGCCGTGTCCCAAGCCAGCGCAGCCCTGAGAGGCGTAGCTCCTTCCACACGGGGCTGCGTGCCCCTGGGCCCAGCTGTGTGCCCGAGGGGAGTGGGTCAGAGCTGGGGGTCCATGGTCGGATCCCCCTGGTTGAGATCCAGGCAAGCCCGTCACCAGCTGGGGACATGCTCTGCCTCCCCATGCAGGTGGGGGACGAGATATTCTGAGGAAAGTGCAGGACTGGTGCTCTGTGACTGCTCACTCCCTGGCAGCTCTCACCACAGTGATGAACGCTGTTACTATGCTCCCAGCCACCTGTGCACCAGGATGCTCAGGGGTCAGGGGGACGAGCTGTCCATGCATCCGGCACCCGCCCTGGAGCCCGAAGCCCAGGAGGTGGTGGCTGATGTCACTGAGAACACCTCTGTCTAGAGAGGGGACCCCTCCAAGGGCTCACCCTGCATTCTGAGCCGACGGGCCAGGGACACGTCTCTGGGAGCCATGTCTGCAGGCCACGGTGGCTCAGACGTCGGGAGAGGCCAGCTGCAAAGAGAACCCTTGGGGGCGTGGGAATGGCCAGGCCACGTGCCCTGCTGCCCGGCTCCAGCCTGAGCACGGTCATCCTGTGGGGTGCTTTGCGGCAGTTGGAGTGGAGACCAGCTCCCCACGAGAGAGACTGAGGGTACGAGGAAGGCTCGCAGCGGTTTCCCCGTGGGCAGACACGGAGCCATCCACACTCCTTGTCCTATGTTTCCTCAGGAGGACGGCTCGCCTGTTATCCCGGGTCCCAACACAACTTCTGGGTGGTGGGAGCCTCAGGGCGTGGAACCCAGCCACTGAATTGTAGGGTGCAACTAGCAATGGCCCCTCGTTCTGTTACCTTGTTTTTAAACAGCCATTTGAGTCGGACGCAGTCACTGGTGCACCGAGGCACCAGAATGGCTGAGAAACTGGAAAAACTGGTTGTCCCAGGTCAGGTGTCACATGGGATACTTTGGGCGGTGGGGGTGGGGCAGGAAGATAAATGAAACGCAGGCCAGGTCTCCAGCGTCCCTTCATCAAACTGACCCCCAGAAGCACCCACAGGGTGGGGCTGGACCCGCAGTCCATGTCGCACATTTTTAAATTTTCGGGTTTGAAGTTCAGAACATGAACGTGATGGGTCCCCAGAGGGGGCAAGGGGCGTTCCTCGTCTCTCTTGGTGTCTCCTGAGCGCAGGTGCGCCAGTGGCTTTCACTTGCCTGTGTTTGCTTTGCTCCGGTCGCCGCGAGCACCCCGCTGCCTCTGTCTCGCTCCCTGGGTGTCCCCCGCCCCGTGCATGGCGCAGTTCCTGCACACGCCGGGGCTCCGTGGAGCTCACATCAGAGTGGCCACAGGAGAACACTGTTATCCTCGACGTTTTCCGTGGCACTGTCTAGGGGAAGCCAAACCCTGCACAGCCCGGACCCTGGGCCCGGCGAGCCAGCCGTGGAGAGCTGGGCACCTGCTGCTCTTGGCCACGGGAGCGTCACCCACTTGCACCCCACGCCCCAACGTGGAAGCCTGGTTCCCATGAACCGAGTCCTCTCCGTGCTTCAGTCTGAGTAACTTGACTGCAGTGGCCAATGTGGAAATCCCCAGGGGAAAGGACGGGCCCACGGCTTAAGACGTAAAGGATTTCTCACCTATCAAGTGGGAAGGAAGGGCTTATCCTCCCGCGTCTCCCGCCCGCCATGAAGCCGAGCTCTGAGAATAAAGCAAACACGTCAACGCTGGCCTCAGCAGAAAACCAACCCAACCGTTGCCCCATCCCACGGTGTTCTCCGTTTCCTCCTTTGAAAGAAGTGGTGGGTGTTCGTTGCGGAATGGAAGAAAGAGGCACTTTAATGAATATTAACAATTGGAGGGGGATTAGCGCCCAAATCCCCTATTACCAGTCTTTCTAATCCCCCTCTAATTGTATGTGCAGCTGTCAGTAAAGCACTTAAACCCCTCCGAAGCAGGGAGGGGGCCCAGAGGGGGCGGCTCGCCCTGGCGTCTGGGAGGCATGCACACAGGCCGGCCAGCCTCTGTCTCCTGGTCTTCCCAGGCTGCTGTGACTGCTCCCCCCTGCGCCCCTCCCCCCAGCTGCTTCCAGCACCTTTGGCTCTGCAGCGCACGCGGGTGCTGCTTCCCGTGCAGGGGAGCGCTCCCCAGACAGAGCCGGGGTCGGGGAGACAAGACACAGGCCTGAATGGAGGCTCCCTGACCCCAACGGAAATGCCTTCCAGTTCTCAGTGATTGTCAGCAACGTGCAGCTTGAGGGTTGCCAGCGTGTCCGTGTGATGGTTTGTGCAGAAGACAGAGTGGGGCTCAATTATAGATCGTTGCAGCTGGCAGATTCCTCGTCACTTTATTGGGGGGCGGGGAGGGGGCGGAGAGGGGGAGAGAGAGAGGAGGGGGAGAAAGGAGGAGGGGGGAGGGGGAGAGGGGGAGAAAGTGGGGAGAGAGGGAGAGAGGGAGAGAGAGGGATGGGGGAGAGAGAGAGAACAGGTCTGCCGTCGCCTCGCCCCTCCCCACGCTGATGCCGGAGACCAGAACCCTCCCTGTACACGCATCCATTTCACTCCGTTTGCACAGCCAGCTCCCAGCAGCTCAGAAACGCCATTGTGCACGGGCCCAACCGTGAGTTCGTGACGGCTTCCCTCCTCACGACCAGCTCACCTGCCACCCGCCCACAAAACGATTTGCCGCAAGGGAAGCTTAATTATAGGGCTGGCAGAGGAGGGCACGAACAGTGAGTGTCGGGACAGAAGGGACAGCCAGCGAGGGCGCGAAGCCACCCAGGTGTGACGGACATTGAATCCTGACCTGCTGCCTGGCGCGGTTGGGGGGCAGGGCGGGTCTTACCCGAGCACCTACCGCCGGTGGACTTGGTGTCCAGAGACAATTCGCACGTGGTCGGCTCATGCGTCGTTCCAGAAAGAAAGATGTCACGGGGATACCTCCTGATGTTTCCCTCTCTCTTCCGGGAAAAGCCCATCGGGGCTAGTTACCCCGAGTTTCTAGCCCCCTGCCCAGGAGGGGCCCAGCTAGCTCTGGCAGACCCGTCACCTCAGGGCCGGTGCTGGTGGGGAGCGCGGGGGGAGGCCTGGGGGGCAGTGTCCCGTGTGTGCAGCCAGCTCTGCCGCCGGTTGGTGGCGGTGCACAAGGACCCCAGGCACGTCCTGGGAGGCCTCCTGGGGGCCAGGACAGTTGACGAAAGAACAAGGCACGCTATCCGATTCCCCTCCCTGGTCTGACGTGCAGTTCATGGGCCCGCCGGGGACATAGGGCATCTGGGTGACCACGGGCCGTGTGCCCAGGCCTCCCACTGGGGTGTCCTGGGAGGAGGCATGGCGGAGTGTGGGCTGGGTGGGCTCCGAGCTGGTAGAGGGAAGAGCGTCTTTTCAGGTCGGCTCGGAGCGGGGTGTCTCTCGTGCTGGGGAGCCCTCGCCTGGTTCCCACGTTGGTGCCATGACTCACTGACTCGGGACTGCTCGTGTGCCAGATGGCAGAATCCAAAATTAAGGGTAGAAGCGAAGAAGGCACAATGTCATAGGGATACGCAGGGCCATTTCCCCACACCCAGTCGGTCGTCAAATTCTGGAGACAGGATCTGCCCAAGCTGCCCCATGCAGCCCCCTGGACCCCTCCCTCACCACCGCCCCAACCCCGGCCCTGGTCCTCTCCCGTCTCCCAGCCGGCGGCTCGCTCTCTGTCCTCACTCCTTTCTAGATTACTGTTCCCAACGGCCGGTTTTCCTGTAAAAATGCAAATCTGGCCCAGTGCATACTGTGTCCGCCCTTGGAATGAGTCCGGGCCAATAGCGCGCTTCCCCGGGGCTGCGGGGCACCCAGCGCCTGCCTCCTCTCCAGCCCCCTCACCTTGTGCCACTCTGTGTGCACCCACCGCGCATTTCCTTGGACACACTGTGTGCGAGGCCCTCCCAGTGCGTGAGCATGCCCTTGGCTCCCGCCACTCCCCCCATGTCCTTGCCGTGTGATCGCCCGTGCTGACTCCCAGTGCTGCCGTGATCCATGCGGCTGTGAGCATTCTCATATGAGTCTCTGGGCGGGGTGAGGGGGGCATCCCAGGAGCGGGCGGCTCACCGGGCCGCATGGTGAACCTTCCTGGTTTAACCTCCCTGAGAGCGCCCGCCTTCCCCGCAGCCGCGGGTGCAAGTCCATCGCCACAGGCTCCGAGACACTCGGGGTTGTCGGTGTCTGTGCTTGGAGCCATCGCTGTGGGCGCGCAGGGACGCCTCACCGAGTTTTAGTTTGCATTTCCCCGGTGACCGTGGACATGAGGGCCATTTCACGTGTGTGTTTGTCACGTGTCCGTCTTTCTTTGTGACGTGTCTGTTTAGCTTGTCTGCTCATTTCTTTAAGTCGAGCTGTCTTCTTGGGTCACACGCCCTTCGCTGTGCAGTGTGGACACGTGCCTTGTGCCAGTCGTGTGTGACTCGGACATTTCCTTCCGACCCGAGACTTGCCCTTTTACCTTTCCCGCGCTGTCTCTCCACGGGCAGGCGACGGCGGTTCTGAAGTTCAAGGGTTGATGTTTTCCTCGTACAGTCGGTAGTGTCGGAGTTGTAAGAAATCCTTGCTGCTCCGAGGCACAAAACTTGTCTCCTCTGTTCTGTTCTGTAAGTTTTACAGCGTTAACTGTTGCATTCAAGTCTTCGGTCCATTTCAAGTTAACTTCTGGAGGTGGCGTGAGGTCAGGGTTGAAGCTCGTCTCCCCTCCAGGTGTCACGTAGGCCAAGGAGCGGGAGGACTTCCGGCGCCCATGACAAGACACACCGCGCTGGGGTCCGTGCCGTGGAAAGGGGTCCAGGTGTGAGGGCTGGGGGTCCCGGATCCACCCCTTCCACATTTCACTGGCCTTTTTCATGGGGTTTCACTGGAACACGGGGTTCCATGGGCAGGACTGCTAGACTTCCATCTGCTCCCTGGGGTAGGTACGGGATGGGGAAGCTGGGGCCTGGGCGGGGCGTGGTCTGCCCCGGGGAGTCTGCGCCAGGACCGGGGCTGGCGGCAGGTGCACGGCACGCCCCCCCGCCCCCCGCCCCCTCCACAGTGCCCTGGTTGAGAGCTGCTGGAGATGCCACAGAGCCCCTTGGTTGCAGTTTGCCTTTTCAGCATTTTAAACATGGAAAGCGGGCAACCCGTAGAGCTAAATAATGTAGGTCTTTTTCTGGCGCTGTCCCTGGCAGGGGGTGGGGGTGCGGGGGAGGAAGGATGGGCTGTCAGGAGGGTGGCAGCCGTCCAGAGGCTGCACAAGCGCATTCCGGGTCTCCGGGCGACGGCCCGACCCATCACCAGCTGCGCAGCGGAGGGCAGCGTCCGGGCTGCCCATCAGGGCCTCTTTCCCACTCTCTGCGGTGCGGCCTGACATCCTCACGATCCGCTCGGGTTTCCAAAGACTCCGAGTTCTTGCAATTTCACTAATAAGCGTGAGTGCGGGTGGAAGCACTGCAGGGGCTGGATTCCAGGGTTCAAGAGCAAGGCCAGGGGACTCCGGGAGCCCTTAATGAGGGCTTCCCGATGGCAGGGAGAACGTGAGTGTGTTCTCTCTACACCTCGCTCCGACCCGGATTGTCTCCCTCCCACCGCGGACCCCGCTGTGCCCCGCTCATTAGTGGCAGCTGCCCCCGATCTTGTCTGAGAGCGCGGCCACCTACTTCCCGAGCCCTCGGAGCCTCTGGACTTCAAGGCCACTTAGTCGCCTGCTGCTCCCCGTCCTCCTCTGTCTCTCTTGACGGCCCCTCCCCCTCTCCAGACCCTGTATCTCCACGGGCCCTGAGTTCCCTCCTCTCATCTACCTCCTCCGAGTCTCGGGCCGAGTCCCCTTGCCATGGCTGTGAGCACCAGCCAGGAGCCGCCGATGGCCTCTTTACTGCAGCTTCCGTCTGGGCCGCCTCCTGTCCCCGCACCTGTCTGCAGGACTGCCCACCTGTGTCTCCTCCCGACGGCAACTCAGGCTGGCAGCTCTGTGGGCCTTCCCTCCAAATCTGTGTGCCCCTGCCCCGCCCCCAGTCCGACCAGGTTCAAGGACGAAGCATTGTTCATAGGGTCCTTCACTCAAGGGTGGAGCTGGCCCACCTCTCCCGCCACGTCCCACCTGAATGCACCTGTGAGGCGCATCCTGGCAGCTGCCTGAGTTTACCCCCCAGAGAGGCTCAGAAGTCCTTCCGTCTTCTCTGGCCTGACCTCTCCTGTCAGGGCCTCTCGGGGCACCCCCTCCATCCGGGCTCCAGAGCCGTGCTCTCTTGCTTAATTAAAGCACAGGTCTCCCTGGCTGCCGCTGCTGAGGGCTTTGGCTCCAGGGCTGCGGCCTTGACCTCGAGTCTCTCCCCCTCGAACAGGCCCCCGGTGGCTCTTCCTCAGCACACCTGGGCACGGGGCCAGGCGGGGGTTCCTACACTGGACACGGTGTCGCAGCAGAGCCCTCCCTGAAATAACTACGGCTGAATGTTAGAAAATGTTTTCCGCAGGCGAGCTGTGGAACTAGGGCATGAATCATCTTGAACGCTGAGTTTACCATTTACGTTTTGGAAGGCTGGGAAAAAATAAGCCGCCTCTGTGCTGAGGACGGAGCGGAGTTGCTTCTGTGCTCAGGAATCTGCGGTGGGTCCCTAAGCTGCGTGTGGGTCTCGCACTTTAGCGGCATCAGGTGACCCGGTGGCCTCCCGAAACTCAGGCGGCTGGGCCTCGTGCAGGCTGCTCTCGCCCTGGGCCGGGAAGGTCACCCGGGAACCTGCGTTTCTCTCCAGGGCCTGGGCTGTGCTGCTGAAGCTGGCGCTGTGGCTGGGGACCCTGCCTGCAGGGCCACCGGCTTTACAGCACAAGGTCCTTGCGGTCCGAGGTCTTTAATCCGGCGCTGCTACACCCGTCCCACGTGTGCATCCTTTACTCCAGCCAAACGGGGCACCCTCTGTTCTTTTGTGTCAGCACTTGCCCCGCACCTGCCAAATCTGACCGTTTTGCCCGGCTTCCCACCCTTTATCCCTCCCTCCCTCCCTCCCTGCCTCCCACCCTTTATCCCTCCCTCCCTCCCTCCCTGCCTCCCACCCTCCCTTCCTTCCTTCTCTCCGTCCTTTCACTTTCTTCCAGAGCTGAACCCCATGTTCACCGTGCTTCCGGCCTTGCTTAACTTTGCCCTGAATAGTTGGAATGTCCCAGCAGGAGCCCTGTCCCCAGGCTGGTCCCCTCCGTCCATCCTCCACGCAGCTGGGGACGCCCCTCCCAGATGGAGACCCGACACTATGTCCGCTCTCTGCGTGGACCCCTGCGGCGCCTCCGCACTGGCCACAGCCAGCGTCTGCCGGCCTGCGGTGGGGGCTGGGCGGTGGGGTGTGCTTGCAGGGGAAGGCAGGACTCGTCAGACCCTCCTGGGGAACTTCCCAAACACACGCAGACACACGCAGGGCGTCACAGGGACTGAGGCGTGGGGGCATGAGAACTGCGAACAACTCTTTAAAAAGTCAGGGCATTCTAAACTTTCAAGATAAAATAAGATTCTGGAATTCTAAAGACTAATGTGGTTTCTGACCGCTGCCACCAGGTTCCAGGAGTCACTCTTGGCCACTCTCGCGTCAGCTGGACTCTGAGAGGGCACAGCGGGTCCCCTCCTGTGCCGTCGCCACCAGCCCAGGGGCACAGCGGGGGCAAACGCCAACAGCGGGTGTCTCCTGCAGATGGGAAGGCCCAGGTGGCTCCGCGTCCCCGCACAGCACACATGTGTGTGACTCGGGTCACACTCCCGGACCCCACACTGACCGCCAGCTGGGGACGGTCACCAGGCGTGCTGGACGGATCGCAGACTGGCTGCAGCTGTCGGGGGTTCCCTTCTACTTCCAAGCGTGGACTTTCCACCCAGTGTGGCTCATCGCTCCCATGAGCCTGCGGGGCCCTGGGGAAGCGAGTAGCTGGACTCTTTCCTGAGAGCACGCACGGGGTGTGGCTCCGGCCAGCTGTGACGAACTTAGAGGCCGAGGCCGCTTTAGGCAGCTGTGGTCCCAGGGCTGAAGCTTTGGCAGTGCCCAGGGCCTTCCACCCTCGGAGAAACCGCCCACCGGGCCTGGCTGACACCAGGCAGAGTCCTGGCCAGGACGGACTGCGTGGGAGGGCGGGGCGAGAGCACTCATGCTCACGGACGTGAAACGGAATGCGAGCGGCGGAGGGATGCAGCGCTGTTGGCCCGATACACAAAGCCGGCTAAAGGGCGGGCATTTTAGGCGAGACCTAGGGTCTGTTTTCCATACAACGTCTCAAACAGAGGGAGTGACTTTTGAGGGTGGGAGATTTTTGAATCCTTCCAGTTAGAATTCGTAATGGTTTTTCCTCTCTAAATGTTTCAGAGATGAAGAAAAGCTACTTTGGGGTTTCATGTACAAGTCTTTTAAAGATTTTATTTATTTATTTTTTAGAGATGGGAAGGGAGGGAGAAAGAGAGAGTGAAAAACATCAATGTGTGGTTGCCTCTCACATGGTCACCACTGGGGACCTGGCCTGCAACCCAGGCATGTGCCCTGAATGGGGATCAAACCTGTGACCCTTTGGTTTGCAGCCCGTGCTCAGTCCACTGAGCCACTCCAGCTGGGGCTCATGTCCAACTCTTGAGTGTGACTGGAAAGCATTCCATGTGCTAAATCACGTGTGTGTACACACACACACACTCGCACACACGCTTCCTGCAGTTTGGTTTGGCAAAGTGGTCTCTTATGCCACTTTTTAACAAAATCACAGGTTTTGAGCTGTTCTCATGAGCAGTAATTTTTGCCCCCCGAGGTCCTGTGTCAAGGATGTCTGGGGACTGGTGCTTACAGCTGGGGAAGGGGTCCTATGGGCCCCTTGTGGGTGGAGGCCGGGATGCAGCAAGATGCCCTGCAATGCCCGGGACACATCCCACAGTTGAGGAGTGTCCAGCCCCAAATGGCCAAAGTGTCATCAGGGATGAGAAACCCTCCTTAGCGTGACTTCGGGCCGCTGAGAGGACAGCCTGTGGATCTGCAGTTTTGTGGCATCACCACCCCTGTGTAAGGGTGGTGCAGGGTGCACACCCACAAGTGTGAAGTGGCCTGATACACCTGTCCCTTCAAGACTTTTGGCTCACTCCTTGAGATCACTGCAAGTCACATGGGGTATCGCCCGCATCTCTGGACCACACCGTTGTTCCAGTGTTTAGGAAACGGGAGAAAGGTAATCATGAGATGAAAGTAACCAAACTGAAAGACGCACCCTCCCCCCCATTCACTTTGGAAGCGGTGGGGTCATTTATGTGCCCCCGCCCCGCTCCTGCTAGTCGAGGGGCTCCGTCTCCCATCCAGCCACGGAGATTGACGGGAAACCGGCAGAGCAGCCCCCCTCCCTGGCCACGAGGTCAGAGGTCACAGCAGGGGCTGTCACAGTGCACGCCGGTGCTCTCCGAAGGTTGCTGCTCTCCGAAGGTTGCGGGTGTCTGACTCACTCTCCGCGTGTTAGGGGAGTGTGCCCAGGTGTTGCCTGGGGTGTGGGAGGGGGGAAGGGAATCCAAAACACCGGTCAGGAAGCAGAGGAAGGCCGGCGCCTGCGCACTTCGAGCCCACGGCGCGGAGCCGTTGAGGTGGGACCCCAGAGGAAGACGCCCTGGTCTGAAAATCGCCCTTCTGACTCAGCGCAGACCTGGGTGGGGACTTGCCCAGCGTCTTCATTGGAGACCACTGAGTCTCCTGCTGCTCGTGCAGCGGACATACCGAAGGACATCCGTGGAGGAAACCTCGGAGCAGGCTGCACCCCGAGCCGCTGCGGGGTGACCAGGGAGAAGATCCACAGCCACTGCTAGGACACAGGGTCCCTACCACAGCCAGGAAGCTCCTGCGTCCCCACGCAGGAGCCCACGGTCCCTGCCACAACCAGAAGTCGGCACCACAGCTGCCAGCCTCAGAATCACAGGGTCCTCCGCCGCTGGGATGCGGCCTCGGCTCTCCAGCCAGTGGGTCCCACGCGCTGCCTTCTGCTCTTTGCTGCTCTTTGAACCCAAGTCCAGCGGGGGCGCATCTGATTGGCGGCCTCCGAGTCACGTGTCTGCAGCCTAGCCGCAAAGCATGCTGGGAAATGTAGTTTTGTTTCTCTTTGTTTCAAGATCCTGTGCTCCGGCCCAGAATTCTGCGGGACTCACCTCGCAGGTAGTTCTCAGACTGTGGGGAAGGTGTTTGTCCCACTCACACAGCCACGTGTGGCGGCGGCTCGCGAGTGCACGTGTCACGCTGGGGAACGCGGGCTGCTGTTCGTCTTCCGGCCTGTGGGGGGGAGGGTGGCTGGCTGCCTGTGAAGAGACCGAGGCCCAGGTCTGCCCCCTGAGGAGGGAGAAGAGGGGAGACGACCTCGGGCACGATGGAGCAGCCCCAGCAGAGCCCCCAGGACTGTTTTTGGGGCGCCCCCTGCAGACAGACGCAGGTGGGAGGCAGGACAGACAGACGCGGTGGGGCCACGGGGTCAGACCCCCGGGCAGCAGATCTGCGCCCCCTGCTGGCCATCCCCGCTCAAAGAGGCGCTCCTAGCAGAAGGGCCGGGGGGCCCCACGGCGGGCCCCGGGGTTCGCTGCCTGGCCGGTGGACTCGGGGGCTGGGGTTCTCCCCACAGTGGGGCTCTCCAAAAGTCCAGCTCCTCTGAGTTCTCCAGAACACCAGGCCCAGCAGGGTGTCCCCCTTGGCCCCACAGTGCCAGAGGGGCTGAAGCCAGGCCCAGGGGTGAGAAGACTGGCCCAGCTCACCCCTCGCTGAGCGGCAGCAAAGGTTCGGCAGGCGTCCTGGGGCTCTCGCTCCACAGGGCACCTGGTCCAAGTGGGGCGTCTCTCCGGCCAGCTGTGAGCCAGTTGCCCGCCTGGCCCCCGTGGCCCTGACTCGTTAGCACACAGCAGTGTGTCCCCTGACCACTGTAATGTCAAGCACGCTGCTGGACAGACAGGGCCGGGAGCGCAGGAGCGAACCGCCAACGCAGCAGGCCCTGCGGGTGGGCCCGCGGGAGGCGCTGCCAGGGCAGGGCTGGGGGCAGGGCAGGGCGGAAACCTGGGCTGCGTCCTGTCTGGTTTCCTCCCCCACCACCTTCATGGTGGGGGAAGAAACCAACCCCCATGGCCCTTTGGAGAAGCAGGTTCATCAGGAAAGCAGCAGACCTCCCAGCCCCAAAGGGGAGGTGAAAACCCTGGTCTGGGAGAAGAGAGCCAGCCATCCCCCGCGCGCCCCACCCCCGCCCCGGCCAGGGCCGCAGAAAGGAGAGGCCGGGAGTCCTGGCGTTCCCTCCGCTCTGCGCCTTCGACGCAGCCCCACCCACCCCCTTCCCGTAGCTTTCCCAGCGCAGTCTGGCTGCCGGCCCGCCCGCACCCAGGTGCATTCCTGCAGTCAGGTGTCTGCCCTCGGGAAACGGGCCGCAGCCGGCGAGAGGCGCTCTGACGCAGCACCCAGACAGCAGACGCAGGCTCACGCCCGTGGGCGGGGGCCGTTCTCAGGCAGACCGTGAGCTGGGGAACCGGGCACCCGGCTTTGTGTCTCATTCTCTCCGTGGGAGAGGTGTGTGGTCTCCAACGAACCGTCTGACCTCCGAGCTTCCCCGTCTGGGATGTGGAGCTAATAACAGCCCCGCACGGGGCGGCCGGCCCCAGGACGACGGCGGGTCAGCGCGCCGAATCACCTTCGAGGCGGCCTGCGTGTGCGTGCTCGGTAAGACAGACCTTTGTCTCCGTGGCTTCTCCCACAGATGTTTAGGTGTGAAATATTCCGCAGCAAACTGATGGCAGCTTCCAATAAGCCACTGCTCCCAAGAAACTCGGGTTGTTTTTGTCTCTTCTCTCGCCATGAGTGATACACAGGCAAAGCGCTGCACAACTTTCCAACGGTTTCTGGTTTGGACGGGGTTCAGTGGCATTTGCTCGGTGTAGCGGCACCAGGAAACACAGGTGCGAGAAACCCTTTGGGGATGAAATCTCGCCGAAACACCTGTGTGCGAGCAGTTGCTGAGTCTGCCCTGGGGCGGTGCTTCCTCGGAGCGGGGAACGCGGGTGTGCGGCCACCTGGGCAGCGGGCCCCGCACACCCGCCCGCCCGGAAAGGCAGAGCTGACTGCTACAAAAACTTGTGATGAACCGCACAAGGAAACGCTCGTGTCCCGTGCAGACCTGCATCGGGTGCTGGGACGCAGGCAGGGAGCCAGCGAGCTTCCAGGGTGGAGCTGCACGTTTGGAGGGACAGTTGGGGTGCAGGGTGGGGTGGGTGCTGTCCCTAAGACCTCTCAGGGGCGCAGGGAGGGGGCTCATGGATGAGAGCTTGAGGCGAGTGCACAGGAGAACCGGGGAAGGCCTGGATGTGCTCAGGGGCCGGCCGAAAGGGAAGTTCGGCCGTGGGGGCTCTGCCGAGGCAACGGAGAACGGGGGCCTGTCTTCTCTGAGGGGCACAGGTGCCACGTACTGGGTCCCCAGGAGCGCAGGGCTCTGACCGCCTGCACTGGGACCTTGTCCCTGGTGTCTCTTGGGCTGTGGCTGCCTGAGGTCTTGAGGTTTTTGTGTGTATCTGGTGTCCTGGGTCCCCCGCCCACCCCACCCAGGAGGAGTGGTCCTTTCAAGACCCTGGCAGTGAACCTTTCCGTGACGCGTGGTGGGTCAAGGGTCGACCCTGGGGCAGGGTCCACCCTCCCCCTCTCCCCACCGCCCCCTCCCCCAAGCCTGGGAGCCTGTGCTGCTCCTTGCAGCCAGGAATGTAAATGAGTGGCTCACCTGTGCGCTTAGCCTGCCGCTTCGCCTGCCGTGTTGATCTGGGAGGTGAGAACTCATCCATTATTCATGTGCTGTGTCCCACCTGGCCGCCTCCCAGGTGCAGGGACACCCTGAGGACAAGCAGCAGGTGGCAGTCTGCGGCAGGAGCAGCCTGGCCTCCTGGCCAGACTGGGCCAGTCCTGGGTGCCTTAGGCCACAGGGCTCCAGGGCAGCACCCCTGAGAGACAGGCACCCTGCAGAGCCTCCCCTGCCCCTGGGCTAGAGTGAGGCCGTGGAGGCCCCTGTGGGGTGAGCAGGGAGGCATCCTGTCTTGGGAAAGTGGCCCCACCCCCTGTCTGTGAGGAGTCTCCGTGTTCCCAGGAGGACGTTGCGGGTCAGCAGTGGGTGCTCCTAGCTGCCCGCCGTGTTGTCTGGTGGCCTTCCCAGCCCTAACCTGGCAGCTTTGGGAGGGGCTGGGGCCAGAGCCCACACTGATTTCCCTGGCAGTGGCGGCAACTGTGAGCCTTGGTTCTAATGGAATTAGACCCCGCTGTGGGCCCAGGCTGCGGCCTTGGAGACCATGGCCCTGGGGGACAGCTCGCTGCCTGGGGCTGGGGGGATGCACCCACCATGGAAAAGGGTTTTGGGGATCTTGAAAATTCTATTGTGAGTCAAATACTGTTGCCTTTTTTCCTCTTAAATGAGATGACTTCAGTCTGAGTGGCGGGAAGTGTGGGAAAGGGCAGAGCGAGCCCCACGCACCCCAGGTTCTCCCGAGGGAGGCGGTGGCGGGGCATTTGCTCCTCCTGGAACCCGCGGTGTTCCTGTGGGTGTCGCCCTCCTTTTTGGCGGAACACCTTCCGGAAGCTGTAGGAAACGGCGCCGCGGAGAACGCTTTCACCAGCACAGCTCCTCAAACCCTCCCCGGGGTCCCCGCTAAACCGGTCTCGGGAACGTTAATGCATTCCTCCCGACTTTTCAGAAACCCAGTAAGAAGCCTATGTCGTCTCTAAATTCCCCTAATTAAGTTTTCAAGTTAACTCCTTTTAGTGCTTAAAAATCACTGAGCATCGCATTATAGTAGCGTGAAATAAAACCACGCTAAGTGGGTAGTAATACATGCACTTCAAGGGGCCCATTGACATGCATCAGACCGCGGCGTGTCGGAGAGCCAGCCGGCGGGGCGGGCGCTGGCGGGGGCGGGGAAGGCGGCTCGCGGGGTCTCTCGTGCCCCGGCGCTGGCGCCCCCGGCACACCGCTCTCCACCAGCCGACCCTCCTCCAGGAAGGCCCTGCCCGAGGACTCGGGGTCTGCAGGCACGCGGTGTGCTGCGCGGGGGAATTAACGGGCTCGGGAGAACACGGCACTAACCGGATCTGAAACGAGGCAGGAGCGTGGGCCTGGGCCAGAGCTGGGAGTGGAGTGGAGCTCAGTGCTCACGGAGGGCGTCGGCCCCGTTGAACGTTTGAAGAGCTCTCTCCAGTGCATGCTGTTCCCTCCGTGTCACCGGGGTCACCGTGACCCAGTGGCTTGGCGCCACGGCAAGCGCTGGGCCGCCAGCTACGAAGAAGCATTGCTTCTCTTTCCCTTTGTCTAAGAAAAGCCTGGTAGCGATGCATGCTGCCCTGCCCGGTTCAGAGTGATGTCGGGCATTTGGGGCCCTTCGGAATGTGGCTGTTCCGAGCCGAGGACTGACGTGGGTGAGGACGGCGATGGGCCATCCGTTCTGACATCGTTTTGGTTGGTGACATGTTTGTGACTCGGAGCCATTGGCGTGGGCAGCGCAGACCCCCGGGGGGTCGTGCTGGGAGCTCAGGCTGCGCCACCGCCTCCGAGCAGCCCCCACGGGGATCATCCCCCAAGACCTGCTCTTCTCTCCACTCAGCCAGCCCTCAGGGTCTAATATTTTACTCTTTCAATGTTCATGCCTGTCTTCAAAACGTTTTGCTGAGATACGCCCTTGGCTCCGACCCCCGCGTGGCCTGTCTGGGTCAGTCCTGTGTGATGGTGGCCCACAGCAGGTGGCGTCAGGCCACAAGCCCCTCAAAGGACCCAGGTCTCAGGCCCCCAGACCGAGAGCCTGGCACGGGTGCCCTTTCCAGGTTATAAGGAACGAAGATCGATTTAAGTTCCTTCACATAAAAACAGCTTGTTGTAAGGGTTCTTGGTGCAATGAAGGAGGCAGGAACCCCAGGAAGAGCTGCTCTCTTGTATCAAATGCAGCGCAGAGGACAGCTCTCTTGTCACTCCAGGCCCTTCCCACTGCTGCCCTTGGGCTTCTGCCCACTGTGGCCACCCCGGGCTGGGCCTCACAGGGTGTCCGTGGTCCCCTCCTGCCCCGTGACTGCCCCCAGACTGCCCCCCTCCCTGTCTGAGAAGCCTGCCGGCTTTGTCTTACATGCTGTGCCCCCATTGCTGGCGCTGGCTGATGCCCTGGCCACACCCCCAGCACAGTGTGGCCATCTCCCGCCCTCTGCTGCCCCCTGAGAGCCCATGAGCCTCTGGCTCCATCCCTCAGCCCTCCCGCCCCCCTCCCCACCACTGCTGCACCTCTCTCTACAGATGAGCCCCCTGGGACGGCACTGACACCAGACCCCCAAGGAGCAAGGTCTCACCTCCCCACGCTCAGCCCCTGAATACGCCCCTGCTGTCCCCGTCTCTCCCCTCTCCACGGTGGGTAACAGTAGGTGTCCTGGTCCACTCACCCGTGCGTGCGGGCCCCGGCTGTGGATGGGGGGGGGGGGGATGTCTCCCGTGAGTAGGACACTACAGCCGTTGGGCTTGGGCCAGTCAGAGGAACGATGACCGAGGTGGGCCGGATGGAATCCGGGGAGCCCTCCAGGGTCCAGCCCCTCCTGAGGCCACACCTGTTTGGTGTGAGAGAGGCTCAGTGCTGACTTGCAGATGAAGGGACCACGTGGTGAGGACGTGAGTGTCACCCTGAGGAGCCGAGCGCAGCCCTGGCTGACGGCCCGTGAGGACACGGGAACCTCGGTCCTCCTGCTGCATGGGACGGAATCCTTTCTGGTCCGGCCCAAACGAGCAGGAGTGGGCAGGGGCGAGCACAGCACCGGCTCCCACCCCTTCCAGCCTGCAGCCCCTGGAGCCGGGAGCCCAGCCGCCCAGCCTGCCTCGGCGAAGCGGGAGACAGCAAACCCGCGTGGAGCTGAGGGGCAATGCTGTCGGCCGTGGGCCACACGGCAGCGGCAGGCACTGTGGCACGCCGTGGTGTGGACGTTTGCCCGCACTCGGCCCGTGGCCCAAGCTCCCCCTCCCCCCTGGCTCCTGCTCTCCCTCGTACAGGATCCCGCGACAGATGCCCTGTGTCTTCTCTCGGGGACCGTCCGCACCGGCCCACGAGCCTGTCCCACCCGAAAAGCACCATCTCTTGGCCACGAGTCTCTCTCCGGAGACCAGGTCTCTGTTTCCTGTGAGGGCCGACTTGTCTGCCATGGGTGACGTTCTCCTATCTGTATCCCCCCTCCCACCCCCCCCAGCCTGCTGCAGCCCGGTCCTACCCAGGCTGACAGGGTGGCTCCTCTGTCCTCCCTCCTAGCTACAGAGGGCTGTCCAGTCTTCCTGCTGGGGCTCGAGGACGCCACGCTTGCCGGGTTAGCTCTCGTCACGCGCTAGCCGCGTGTTTATCCGACCCAGGCCTGACCCTCCTCTCCCGTGCGCGCTCCCTGGGGGGTCTCTCGGGGTCCCATGGGTGAAAAGATCTCCCGCTGTCTGCAGCCGCTCGCCTACCCAGCGTGTCCTTAGGACGTGTGGGGCCATCCCAGCCTGGGCCCGCCTAGATGGGACGTCCTGCCCGCTCCGTGCTGCCCGGTAGGGGTAGGACGTCTAGAGAGTGTTGCCAGGCCCTTCCCTGGCCACCTTCCCTGCACATGCTCCGTCACCCAGTCCCCCCATCCCGCCTCCTACGTGTCTCCCTCACTGGGCTCCCGGCCTCCACCTGGTCCCTCGGGCACAAGCATGTTTCTGAAAACATCGAGGCCCCTGGTGATCTGCACCGCCACCCTTAGTCGCCCACTCAGCTCGGTCGCCTCTAGGCCCTCCGTCTCACCAGGGTCCCGTCTGCCCGGGGGGGGGGGGTGGCCTCCCGCTGGAGCACCCTTCGCCCCTTCCCTGCCGGCTGCTTCCTTCCTTCTGGGCTTCGGGCCGGCTCTTCGGAGAGGCCAGTGCAGGCCCCCCTGCCCCCCGGTCCCCCAGGGCCGCCCCGTACCCTTGATTCCGGCCCTCGTCTCCCACCCGGAACCGTCGGAAACTGCAGAGCACCCCTTTATGGTCAGGCCTGTCTCCTGGGGGTCAGGGATTCGTTCTGGCTTCCTCACCATCATGTCTCCGGCACTTAGCAATGCCCAACACACGGGGGCCCTCAAATAGTATTAGTCAAGTAAAAAAAGTGACGAACGACAGCAACCGTCAGCTCGCTGTCTTCCGAGCACAGCTACCCCTCGCGATCGCTCGGCAACCTCGTCACATGGGCAGGAGGCTCGTGAATCTTTAAAGGGCAGAGAAACCGAATCGGAGGGGAGCGCAACAGTGTGCCCGGGTTACCTGCGTGAGATCGCCCGAGTCCGGCCGTGAGGGCGGGCGGGCCCTCGGTCCTGCCCCGGGCCGGCGGGCGGCCGTGCAGGCACGGGCCGTGGAGGGGAGTCAGTGGCTGACGGCCGGGGAGCACACGGTCAGACGGTCTGTGAAAGCGCACAGAGCCGCAGGGGAGACGGGGGTCTTCGCTGTGGATGCGGGAGCAGGAGGCAGGTACGGAGGGACCCTCTGTCTTTTAGCCAGCGTGCCCTCGGGGGCCGGGAGTCTCGCGTTAGGGGGTCTCGTGTGCCTCCACGGTGCCTTGGAGGGTCTGAGGCTGAATCTGTTTGGTTTCAGAACAGTGGGAGGGAGCGGCTGGGACCCGCCTCCGGACCCTCCCGGCAGGAAGGCGGCCAGGGGCCGCATCAAAGGCCCACCTGGCCGTGCCGTCCCTCCCGGGTCGAGAGGGAGTGCAGGGCTGGCTTCTTTCTCATCGCTGTGTTCTCTGTTTTCAAACCGTCCCAACAACAGGGAGCTTTGAGGTGCCCTGAACCAGCCCGGCGCAGGGCCTGGGGGCACCGAGCAGGGAGGCGCTCCCTGTTTCAGGGGAGAAGGCTGGTGTCCGGGTGCTAATAAAGGACACTTTACAGAGCAGAGCATGGGGGGCCTCCACGTGCCTTACTTTTAAGCCACAAGTGGATTGGTGTGCAAGTGTGAAAGTTCACATATAAATGCTTGCACATATGTGTGTGTGCACGTGCAGACACATATGTGTACATGTATTTAAACCTTGGGTCTAGAGTCTCACTCCTGAACTTGGACGTGAGTCACACAAAGAGGTCTTCAGTGTAACATTTAATCAGAGGAGCTGGGGGGACTGGGGGAGCGTGAAAGACAGGGGCCGTCATGCAGCCGAGCGGGTGACAGAGGGAAGGGGGCAAGGCCAGTCGGGGTGCCGGTGCGGACGGGGGACCAAGCAGCCCGCCCCTCCGAGAGGTGGAGCAGGCTGCTGTGGCTTCAGTCCACACCTTGCCCGCCCGCCTGCGAGGGGCAGGCCCCCCTCCCTGCGGAAGACAAGCGCGCTGGTGTCTGCAGAAGCCTGTCCAGGCAGAGCCGCCGTGCCCCTGAGCCTGGAGGCTGGCTGTGCCCGGGCCTGCCCGCTGCTCACTCAGCGAGTGTGGGGGCCTGGCGCGTGGCGGCCCACGGCTCCGGGTTAAACCCGGGCAAAGCGCAGGCGGGACTCCGTTCCCCTGGGCGCCTGGGGCAGGCTCACTTGTGCCAGGTGGCAGGTGCCGTGAGAGGCACAGGGCAGGTGTGCTGTGGGCTGGGCCCCCTGTGTTGCTGGACGAACTCTGCCCGGTGAGTGTCCAGTGGAGCCTGGACAGTGAGCTGACCTGTCTTTAAAACCCCCAGCTCGGTCGGTCGGGGAGGCCGTGGTGTTTGCCCTGAGTTGTAGCGTTTGCCACTTTCTGTGGCGTAAACCCTCCCCCTGTGGCCGGTTTCGAGCTCTCAGTGCGATGCCACGGAACCCAGAGCTGGGGAGAAGCACACCCTTGTCTCTCGCGAGCACACAAGAGCAGCTCTGGCACACCCTGGCACACGGCCGTGCGGTGTGAGCCGAGTCACACCCCCGAGTCCTGGGAGCCTGTTTCTGCACAGTGTGAAAACGCAGCCTCACGCGGGCGCCTGGGGCCGTGTGCGTTCGGTCCGTTGTAAAAGGAGGGGCCCTCCGGTGGTGTTGCTGCCCTGCCGGGGAGCTCTGGTGGGCTTTGCCCCTCGATCTCCCGGCCTCTCCCGTGGTCATGGGGCTCCAAGTGGCAGGCGGCAGGAGCCCAGGCACCCACGCCATCGATGCAGCCGATCCGGACAACTCCGAATCGGAAGCTGTCCCCGTCCCCAGGGAAGGCAGGGAAACCGCTAACTGAACTGCAGATTGCGCTGCGCCCACTGGGCAGGCAGGACGGGCTGCCTGTCAGCCAGGCCGCGTGGCGCCCAGGGCGGCGCAGGGAGCAGGCAGCGGGGCCTGAACTTCCACCAGGGTGTCGGGCCTGTTCCGTCTCGTGCAGGGCACCGAGACGGAGTTCTGTCTCCTGTTGCTCCCACCCTGGGCCAACCCTTCGATCCTGCTGGAAGAAAACGGGGAGCACCAGGGACAGATGGCCGTCCCGACAGCCCCCGGCCTTTGGGTTTCATTGTCACCCTGGGGAAGGGGAGGGGTGGCCGGGCAAATCCTTTACTATCTAGGGAGTTGCGCCTGAGTGTACAGACCTCGGGGACAGGCCTCCCCCCTCCCCCCAGGCGACCACTCTAGGCTGTGCTAACAAGGCTCCCGGCCCCCAGGCAGGCTGCTTGCTATAGGGCCTGCGGCTTCCCCAGGCAGCCCGACCCGCTCCGCTGGCCCAGAGGGGACCAGCCAGCCAGCACCGCAGCTGGGGGTGGGGGGCGGTGGCCCCTCTGGCTCTCTGGCTGCTAGGAATTAGTGCTTCGTGCCAGGCCTGGGGACCTTCCTAGTTACAGCCTTTTACCCTCCTCCTTCAGCTCTCAGTGGGGTTTTTTTCTCACTTAACTTTCAAATTTGCACCTCTGGTTTCTCCCCGAGCTCCCCTCTGGAGGCGTTGATGGGCGCTTAGCGGCCCGCTGGGCCCCGGCCTGACCCTGCTGGTTCCCCTCCGTGTCGGGCACCTGCTGCCTGCCACTGCTCCGGCCTCTGCCCGCGTCCTCACTCTGCGTGGGACCAGGCATTGTTCCCCTGCGAGCTCCCTTGTTCAGTTTGCAGCTGCGGATCCGGGAGGTGACGTGTGTCGGCCACGTCCCAGCCTCATGGCAGCGCGGCGAGTGAACGCCAGCTTTTATTTTTTTCAGTCGGGTCCACCGAAATTTCAGTCCCACAGCCCGAGATCCTGAGAGCGGGTTTTAATGAATTCAGCAGAAACTCGTACAGCAGTGATAAAATGTAATTGCCTGCAATTTCACGCCCACACCCGAGGCTTAGCTGCAGAGTTCCGGCGAGCTCGCTGTCTCATCGCCATGGAGCGCGCCCCCCCCCCTTTTGCTTCGGGCGCCCGGCCTCGCCCGATGCTGGCGCGGAATATGGGCTGGATTCCCACCAGGACCCCAGGGGCAGAAGCGCGAGGCACCGGCACCGCCGCTCTGACTCATCGGGGTGAGGGCCTGCACGTCCAACCTGGGGCAGGCTGTGAGCTGTATTCTCAGGGTGCTTTCCAGAGATTCTTTCTTCCAGATGCCTCCCGACTTCCTTCTGACCGTTGGGATGCTTGGGCCGCCCGCGCTGGCTCTGTCTGGTCCACGCTGAACACCCACGTGTGCGCACGTGCGGCTGGGGTGGGAACCAGGGCTTCGTGCTTCTGTCTCACTAAACACTGAGGAGTTGACTCCGCCCCTCGGGGCCTCTGCAGGGCCAGGAGACCCCGCCCTGGCACATGGCGTGGCCTGTCTGTGTGCGAACCCTGAGCTAAGAGACTTTTTCTGTGCTCTCCAAGGGCTGGAAGAAAAACAAATGAAAATTGCATGACGTTCCCATCTCACTGCCCATAAAGCGTAGGGGCACGACCCGGCCCGCCCATGTTCGTGTTGTCCCCAGTGCTGTCCACTGCAGTGGCCGAGCTGAACAGCTGTGACAGAGACCTGCAGCCCGTGAGGCCCGTGTCCACTGTCCGGCCCTTCGCAGGACATGTTTGCTGGTGGAGAGGCGGCCAGGCAGGGAGGGAGGCCCCCCGGCCGTCACGACAGACCCTGGGGCTGGTGTCTCGTGCTCAGTGAAGAGCTGTGTTTTGGCGCCATGTCCACGGGTGTCCACAAGGTCCCCTGTTGTGAGGCCTGCACCCTCCAGTGGCACGGAGGGCCGCGGTGACAGGGCCCCGAGAATAGCCAGGTTGTGGAGGGCGGGGTGGGCACGGGACAGTGCCCACTTGGGCGACGTGGAGAGGCCCCCAGCCCCACGCCAAGAGTGCTGACATACCATGTGCCCCTTACAGAGTGTCTTGAACGTCCAGCAAAGTAAAAAATAGTTTATACCCACGAAGTAAAGTGGAAAGTTAACCCCAGGTTTCCTCCGGTTGAAAGCAGGTGCGGAAATTAAAACCGAAGGCGGCCGTCGCTGGCGCGTTTTCGTCTCAGGCGGAGGCCTCCCCACCGAAAACCGGGGCCTCGCTTCTTCTGTCCCGAAGGTTCCCTGCTGGCTGACGAGGAATAGCGTCCAGCGAGAAGGGAGGGGTCTCTTCAGTGTGTGGCTCTGTTCGGAGAGCAGACTCCCGGTTGCCGGGGGACAGAGGCAGTGAGGGTGGGAAAGTGTGACAGTTGTTCAGAGCACGCGCTACAGACGGAGCATGTGCAGCCTCAGACAGCCACTACCAGAACAGAAACAAAAAGCCCAGAAATGTAAACGCCCAGGTATCACACGGCTCCCCAAGGTGTCCGACTTCACATCACTGATGCCAGGCGCCGGGACGGCACACTCTCTCTCTCCGGGACAGGTCGGGGTGGAAATCCGGTGGGAATCCGTCAGGTGTGTTGAGCATGGCCGGGGGCTAGTGGTAAATGCTACGGGAAATATCCGTGACGTCCTTGTTCAAGGAAGCCGACTCTGGATTAAGCTGTCACATAAAACACCCTCACGTTGCCGGCGGAGATCATACAACAATAAGGTGAGGCTGGCTGGCTGGCTGCCTGGTTGGTTTTTTGTTTGTTTGTTTTGTTTTTAAGATTTTATTTATTTTTAGAGAGGGAAGGGAGGGAGAAAGAGAGAGAGAGAGAAACATGAATGTGCGGTTGCTGGGGGCCGTGGCCTGCAACCCAGGCATGTGCCCTGACTGGGAATCGAACCTGTGATGCTTTGGTTCACAGCCCGCACTCAACCCACTGAGCTACACCAGCCAGGGCTTGGTTGGTTTTTTTAAGCCACTGGACTGCTGCCTGGGTGCAGCAAGAGGACGCTCCTTCCGTGGTCACGCCCACCAGCACTGACCCGGCAGGGGGTGGCAGGTGCGCCGTGCTCTGCCGGGCTCTGAAGCGGGGGAGGAGAGCGGGTCCGGTGGCCGGGAACGGACCCGTGTCGATGCTGAGGCTGTGGCTTTGCCTCACTGCCCAGTCTGTTCCCCGGTGCCCATCTGAACGTCACCGTGCAAGGCTGATGCAAACACTGGCCTTTCTCTTGTTGCCTGAGAAGTGGCAGGTGACAGTGGAGGCCATCGGCAGAAGGGCTGTCGGCTGCCCCCTTGCAGGTCAGCCTTCTGGGGCCTGCTGATGAGGGGAAGGAGTCTTGAGCAGATTTCCCCCCGTAGAGGGGGTGCCCGTGACAGTGGGGCGTCGGGAGATGTTGAAAACGTCTTCGTTGCTTACTTTAAAAATTCGGGGAAGCGTGGAATCAGGAGTGATCTCCAAGCGTTTAGTAGCTGCCGGGCACGGACCTGTGACAGTCAGTGTGGCTGCCGACGGCCGGTGGCAGTGCCCCAGAGAACGTGGGCCGAACACCATCGGCAGGCACTGTTTTAAAAACACCTCTGAATAAATTACTAAACGAATTATTCCCCGCTTAAAGCGAGAAACGTCACTTGTGTAGAAAATCCACTTTTCCCCAGAGGGCCGTGTTTCTCGGTACGTCCAGGCATGAGATGACGGCACGTCAGCATCCCCAAAGGCGCATGGCCGTCCCGTCCCCCACGTGGCCCGATAGCGGTCATCCAGCATTCATTCACCCGACACCTGCCAGGGGCGGGCGGGGGCTGGGTCTCGGGAATACCAGGTGCACAGCACCCCCTGGGTGGCCCAGCTCTGCGTGGGGAAGAAGAGAGAGGGACAGGTGGGTGCTGACCAGCATGAGCACCCACGGGAGAGGGAGCAGGGAGGATACTGAGGGTCACAGAGTGGGGGGCCCAGCTGGGAAGGAGGCTCAGAAAGGACCCCCTGAGGATGCTCAGAGGAGTCCTGAGGGGCCAGGAGTCGGCACTGGCCAGGACGGGAGAGGAGGGGGGAGCGTCCAGACACAAGAAACCACGGGTGAGGGGACCGGGCGTGCGGCCAGTCCGGAGCCTTCCGGCGGCTCCGCGGTGCTGCGTGAGACGAGGCAGGCCAGATGGGCGGGGGTCGGGTTACAAGGATGCTCTTGCACCTCGCTTCGGAGTTTGGGTTTCATCCTGAAGACGAGAAGTTGCTGAGGGGTTTTGAGCGTGGAGGGGAGGGTGGGATGAGGTTCGGGTTTCTGTCTTAGACCGGCGCTTCTGGCACCGAGGCCACGGGCGGGAGGTGAGTAATAAAGCCGGTAAAGTAACGCCCGGGCGGAGCGGATGGCGGCCTCAGCTGATGGGATACCAGCAGGGAGGGCCAACAACAGCGGCCTTGAACCAGGACGGGGAGAGAAGAGGAAGACAGGACAGGCGCGTCACCACAACGCAGGCGTAGAGCGGCGGACCCCTGGTGCGAGGCCGTGAGGGCAGAGGCGCTCTGAGATGGGAGGGAAGCGGCCGACACCAGTAAAGTGGAGAGTGACCCCCGGCTCCAACTCCACGCTCCACTCCCCAAGAGAGGGGACGAGGAAGGGGGAGGAGCCAAGGCTGTCTTCCCTTTCCAAACGTTATTCTCTTCCGACGGTGGAAGGCCTACAGGTCTGACGCAGGAAATCTGAAAAGTACACAAGGAAAATAAAGAGGGAGAAGAAAGGGCTTGCTGGTTTATATTCTACAGTAGAGACGAGGCCTCAGTTGGAGCTGCGTGCATTAACATGAGTCTCGCTGGAAAGGCGGAGAAGAAAAGGCGAGTTCTGCCAGGGCAGACGCTGCGCGATACTGTTTATCAACGCTTGAAATCACAGCCACCAGCACCACGTGCGGCTGAAGAAACGATGCACATTCAGGGCGTGTTCGTCCGAGGAAAAGGTGTCACTGGTGGACCATGTGATAGGGGACAGGCGCTCATTCTTTTGGTGACGTTTATTTCTTAAACTGAGTGGTATTTGTACTTCAGTGTAACGCTACCTGTCCTAAATATACCACGACCTTTTAAGAAGTCGTCAAGCCCTGGCTGGAGTGGCTCAGTGGATTGAGTGCCAGCCCGTGAACCGAAGGGTCACCGGTTCAATTCCCAGCCAGGGCACATGCCTGGGTTGCAGGCCAGGTGCCCGGCAGGGGGCGGGCGAGAGGCAACTACTCACGGATGTTTCTCTCCCTCTCTTTCTCTCTGTCCCCCTCTCTAAAAATAATTAATAAATTAATTAAAGAGTCATCAAAAACCCGTCACTAAAGACCCTCACTTTACCACGTGTCTCAGGAACAGCCCGCTATCATGCGGAGCCCATACAGAGATGCGCTGGGCCCCGCAGCCCTGCCTGTGCCCCTCCGGGTCCGGGCTCTGGCCCGGACAACACAGGTTCCTTGTCTGGGTTGCAGCTGGGGGCACAGGTGTGTCCGTGATGTCTCCATGGCCTTTTCGAAGCTCACACAACAGTCCAAAGAAAAAAATAGGGTGCCAGGGTTGTCACTAGCAATTCCGCCCCCTAGGGGTGAGCTCGCGGACACCCTTGCCCCCGAAGGGTGACCTGTTTCCGCCCTGGGAGAGCGGCCCCAGCACCGGGGAGCCGGTCCCGCAGCCCCCAGGACTCGGGCGGCCGGCGGCGTGCTCAGCTCGGCGGAGAGCCCCGCGGACCGGCTCATCAGCTGAACTTCATTCCCAGCGCCGGGCTGAAATGAGGAGATAATTTCGCATACCACACATGTATTGAAATTATATCAAAATAAGCCATGAAGGAAATTTCCTCTTGGCCATGTAATTTCAAGGATCATTTCATGAGTTTGCAGCTAGAGGAGCTCCAGGTGTGCTGACTGCGGGGGAGACGGCCGTCTCTCTGTGGATGGGGAGAGACCGCCCCTCCGGTCCCCTCCGCCCAGCGGTCCAGCTCCTCCTCCCTGCCCTGCCTCTCGCCTTCCAGCGCCTCCTCATGCCCGCTGCCGCTGTTCCGTGTCCCTCTGTGTCACACATCAGGAGTCATTTCTCCAGCCTGACAGAGCACCCCATCGTCACCACGGGGCCCAGCATCCGCATCACCAGACTCGGTGCCAGGCAGCCAGCCGGTCTGGGGGGGAGTACTGGAAAGTGCAGACCTGTTTACGACCCGATGCAGGCCAGCCTCTGTGGAGTGTCAGGGGTCCCGAGAGACAGCTGTTTCGAGGTGCGGTAACTGTCCCCCCCCCCGGAGAGGGGACTGCCGCCTGCCTCCTTCTGGGGCCACCCCCATGGGGTGTTGGTCTCTCTCGCGTCGAACCAGGTGTGAGCTGGAGGAGTCTGATCCGCTGGTGCTGGACCACGTGTATGCACGGGCCGGTCTCTTCCAGGCCCTTTTCTCTTCGGAAGCTGGTGCTCGGACGGAGGCTTCTGGATTTCACATTTTGTTTGCTTCTCTCCCCCTCCGCCCCCACCTGTCCTCCCCGAAGCCCAGGCCATCCATCCCGTAAACACTGGAGGTTCACCCGAAGTCCATTGCGAGTTACCAGGAAGGGCAGGGCTGGTGAGCTGGCAGGCACCTCCCCGGCCACCCTGGCTGAACTCCCTGCTTCTCAGGTCGAGTCCGACTGGCCACGTGCACACCTTGCCAGGAGACGCTGCTGCTGTTGCACGGACCCTACTCGGGTTGTCTTGCCCGAAGAGAGGGGATATTCAGGGGAGAGTTTCCGGCATGTTCCAAGCCTCCCCAGGAAGGCCAGCGCGGGGAGAATGAAAGCTGGCATCCCAAGGCTCTGCGTTGCAGGTACCATGCAGCATCTGGTAATCTGGGCGCCCCCTCCTCTGGTCTCCTTCCCGCGCTTGCTGCCGGCTTGATTGTGCCCTTGTGTTGACGAACACCCGCCCTCGCTACAATTGCTACAATTGCTACAATCGGCAGGGTGCTCCTTTGAAACAAAGGTGTCTTTGACTTTCACACACATTTCCTGAGACAAAAGGAAGAACAGGAGTCGTTGAAGAGCCCGGAGGTTACGTTTAAAAGGTATCGAATTGCTCCCGCAGTGTTTCCAGAGAAACCTGGCCCCAGGGGATGGGGATGGGAAGGAAAAAATCTATCATCGCGGTGTTGAAATGAACACTAATATGTTACTAAGTCCTTTGGGTGGTGACTATGTATCTTGCTTGTGCTGAGTGGAGTTGTATTATGTTTAGTGCGATATCACGCGCTTGCTGCAGAGCACACAGATGTTAGGTGTGCGGCTCTCTGCGTGTTTACACACGTGTGCAAATCTGTAACCACCGCCCAGATCGCGGGAGAACGTGTCGGACGGGCCAGAGACTGCCTCCCCGTCTCTCTGGACCTGGAAGGGTGCAGACGTGCACCCTCCTAGGAGCACATCCGGGGGAGGCGTAGAGTTCGCTTTGGCTTTGCGGGCAAGGCTGGCGGGGGCCGCATCAGCTGACCCCACACTGGCCACGTGTGAGAGTGGTGGTCTCTGCACCCTCCCTGAAACGCGCACTGTCAAACGTTTCAAGTTTAGCCTTTCTGCAGAGCTTTGCTCCTTTAGCTGTCCCGGTGATGAACGGTGGCGAGCACGAACTCACAGACTCCTTGGAGTCTGGGTATCCTCTCCCATGAAGTGTCTTTTCAAGTCCTTTGCCCAGTTTTTAAGAGTGTGTGTTGCTGCCTTCTCGTTGATTCGTCAGGGTCCCTTCTCTATCAAGGACAACGCTCTATGCACTGTAGGTCTCTCTCCTGTGTCTGTGACCGGAGTTGTCATTCTCTGAGTGGTGCCTTTCCATGAAAATAGGTTCGTGATTTTCCTGACGTCCAGTCTATCCACCTTTTCGTTCATAATCAGAGCTTTTTGGACACTTTTAAAGAAAGCATTGTCCGCCCCGAATCACGAAGACGTCCTCCCGTTTCCTCCTCGAAGCGTCTACTTCGACCTTGCTGAGGTCGGCGCATGATTTCTCTGGTGTTGATTTGTTCCTGGGACGAGGCCGAGGTCGAGGTTTTTGTTTCTGTTTCTTCCTAAACTGACGTGCAATCGACCAGAGGCGTTTACTGGGAGTACGTTCTCCCCCCGTGGCCCTGCAGTGCTGTGCCGGGGTTCCACGTGCTGTGTGTGACTTAATCTCGCAGTGGCCCTCGGACACGTACTTGGGTGCTCGCCCTACCACGCGTGCGAGGAAACCGGGGCTCCGGGAGCTGAAGCACGCGCCTGCCCCTGCAGCGAGAGCCTGGGGTTTGCGTCTCTGCAGAGATGGGCTGCTCCTGCGGCTCTTGTCACGCTGGGCATGCGCTGTGGCCACGGGAGAAGGGGACGCCATGTAACCAGGTTGCAGGCCGGGGGTGCATTGCGTCTTATCTCAGGGGCGTGTCTGGTACAGTCAGTGTCTCCTGGGAGGACCCAGGCCGGCGTCAGGTCAAAGCAGGCCCGGCGGTCTCTCAGCACCGGACAGAGGGGCTCCGGTGGGTGTGCACCCTGTGGGAGAGCCTCCTTTGGGTTCAGCAGCCGATGAAGGCGTCTCCGGGTCCCACCCTGTCAGGGAGAACACCTGTCCAGTCCTCCCCCGTCTGCCAGGGGGACACCCCTGTCTGGACACGCCCAGTTCCAGCGGCTGTGTTGCCCCGGGCTTGGTGGATGGAGGTTCCGGACCAGTGAGGGGATGTCAGGGTGGAGGCTCCCGTCCTGGGACTGGACGTCCCAAGGACAGAGGCAGACCGCACTCCGAGTGGGGACCGCTAACCCACAGCACTCGGGGGCAGGAGAGGCAAGCCCTCCATTGACTCATCAAGGTACTGAGTGCACGCCGTGTGGTTCCAGGCGCCGTGGGGCTGGGACCTAATTTTAGGATAAAGTGTGAGATGTAGGTCAAGGCTGTGGAAGTCTCACTGCTCCAGCGCCATTTGTTGAAAGCCCATCTCGCCTCCACTGCACTGCTTTTGAACGTCTGTGAAAACCAGCCGCACGTGCGTGTGTGGGCTCTTTCCGGGATCCTAACTCTAGGCCACGGGTGTGCGTGTCTCTCCACCGCCTGCACCTCCCGGTCTGGGGCACGCGGCCAGCTCGCGGGCCGCTGAGAACTGACCCCTTCACTGTGCTGGGTCTGTCAGTCCCGGATCGCTCATGTCTCTCTGCCCACATTTTCCTACATCCTTCATCAGCGTTGTGCCATTTCAAGCACACGAGTTCTACACATGTTTTGTCAGATTTAAACCTAAGAATTTCAGGTTTTTGAACACTTATACATGGTGGTGTCACTGAGCATTTAGCATCATGTTTTCATTGGCAGTATATGGAAACACAGTTGTTTTTTTAATGTTTATGTTGTCCTCTGTAACCTTGCTGAGCTCACTGTGGTTGTAGTTCTAGGGATTTTTTTGTTGTTGTTTCCTTGGGATATTCTAGGTGGACCATCTTGTCTTCTGCAAACAGGGACAGTTTTACCTCTTTCTTTCTAGTCTTTGTACCTTTAATTTCCTTTTCTTGCCTTATAGCACTGGCTGGAACGTCCAGAATTGTGTTGAATGAGAATGGTGAGAGCAGGCTGGCTTGCCTCCTTACTGACCAGTGGGGAGGAATGTCGTCTTGCACCACTGAGCAGCGTGTCCGTGTCAGGCTTTTTGGAGATTTTTCTGAGGTTCTTTACCACGAACGGGGGTTGAGTCTTGCCACGTGCCTTTTCTCCATTGATAGGATCAGGTGACTTTCTCTTTGCCTGTGAACATGGTGGATCGTCCACCGAGTTGTGAACGTGGACTGTCATCAGGGACAGGACGGGTTTCCGAGGGGCCGTCCCAGGCCGTGTGCTGCGCGGTCACGCACTCACCCCACGTCAGGAGAACCAAGTCTGCTCTGGCTTTACCCGGGGGCTGTGCCGTTTCTCGCCCCCGATTCCGTCATTCCTCTTCATATTCGTTCAAGATAACCTTTCTATGAAAGAGCCACAAGAGGAGGTGCCAGATGTCACCTGCTCTGTGGACTCTCCCAGTGGGAGGGCAGACCAAACTCTCACGTGCTGGGCTCGGTAGGGAATGTGTCCTGAAATTTATTTTTGTCCAGTGAGTGGTATGGGAAGCCCCATGCAGCCATGTGTCATTTCAAATGATGACCCCTCAGCAGGGGGTGCGGTGTGGAGCCGGGGGTGTGGCCACAGCTGGAGGCGGGTGATTGACAGGCTGAGGATGGGCAACAGACTCACAGCCCCGAATGTGAGTCCTTCAGGTCATGACCCGCAGGCCAGGGCGTCACCCTACCTGAGGATCGCAGGTGTTTCCCCGACTTCCTCAGCCCTGGCCCCTGAGCCCCTTTGCACGTACAGGGCCAAACCTCCAAAGGCAAGCGCCTGTCTCAGAGGCCAGCAGCCGGGGCCCTGGGGCCTGGTGCGGCCCACCGCAGTATTTGGTTGGGCCCCAACAAGTTTTTGTTGACTGTGAATGAGTTGACAATGTTTTTAAAATTTGAAAGATTTCCAATATCGGGCATAGAGTTCGTTCAAAAGACGAGGAGGCCCGGAACCTGGGCCTGTGCTTCCGTCCGCTGTGCTGAGCGGAGAGGCGCCCACCCTGCCATGGAGGGGGGGTGTGGGGGAGGGGCAGCGAGGTGCGGTGGGCTCTCAGCTCGCCCCTCCCCCTCCCGGCCTGCTTTCTGCGTCCACGGCACCTGCAGGCTTCTGTCGCCGCGGCGTCCAGGACCCCGGCAGACCGCTGCGGGGAGGGGACGGCCCCAAGCCCCAGCACGCTCCGTCCTTCAGGGAAGGTCAGCTAGACACCAGCTGTCGGAGCCTTCTCGGTACTTTCATTTGAAAGAGGATTTTCTTGAAAGTAATGGCACTGCTAATGAAAATCGATTTTTCTTTCCGACAGTTTATTTTCCAGAGAACAAACACAGGAGCCTTAAATGTTGTGCTAATGGCAGGTGGCAGGGGCGCAGAGGGACGGAGCACGTCACCTCCAGGGAGACCGCGGCGGCGAGGGTCTCAGCCAGAGCTGCGCCCCGCACAGGACGCGGGGCTGGGGCGGGAGGTGGCTTCCCTGCGGATTGAGAGCTGAGGGGGGGGAACCACCTGTGCGGTGGCCTCTCTCCCGCACTGTGCCCGCGCCCACTGCTGCCACAGCCCTTGTCCCACGGGGTTACAGGACACGGTCCATGCGTGACCCTCATCCCCTTCCAGGGCGCCAGCCCGGGGAGTGGCTGGTCACATCCCACCCTCGCTGCCCACTGAAGATGTCCTGGGGCCCAGTGGGCACTTCCTCGGAAGGAACTCACCGTGCCTGCCTCTCGGGGACCCTGTGAGCAGGTGGGTGTGGTGCCCCCGCTCCTGGGTGGGGGGGGAAGAACCTCAGTGCGGGGAGGAGCGCCTGAGAAGTCGTCCACATGCAGGGCCGGCACCTCGCGCATTGGACAGATGTGTTGGCGCGTGTCTGCGGGTGTCGCACGTGCGTGATTGAATGTTTATCACAGCACATTACGGGACGACACGGTGTACATTATAATGAGGATGATGTAATTTTCCATTTTATTGTCACGCAGCATTGTCCACATACATCACATCCCCGTAACTCACGGGCCATTGCAGCGACGCTCAAGGGCAGCTAGAGAGCAGACAGCCCCTCGGTTCCTTCTTGCAGGCTCTCGAGGGGCAGCACCCCTTTACCAGGTTCTTATTTTTGTTTCTTCCTTTTTGAACCAGCAAAGCCCCAGCGAGCACGCTCACCTGTCCGTCTCGGACGGAGCACAGGTGGAGTTGCATCCCGTGAGTGAGCCTGACGTGTCCCAAAATACGTGCATGTTCAGCTTTGTCGATGTCGCCAAATTCCCATCCCAGGGTGTGGTGCCAGTTTACGTTTGAGCCAGTGGTGTGGCCAGAGCTCACTTTCCCATGTCCTGACTCTGGATGTTTTATAGAGGGTGTGTGTGTGTGTGTGTGCGCGGACACGTGCGTGCCAAACTGAGGGGAAGATCAGGTGTCTCCTTGTTGATTTCCAACGAGGTGAAATGCATGCAACATGAAACCCAGCGTTTGAAGGTGGACAGACAGTTTGGTGGCGTGTCGCACACTCGGTGTCGTGCAGCCCCCACTGCGTCCAGTTCCACAGCGTTTTCGTCCCCCCCAAATGAAGCCCTTCGCCCCCTAGGCAGTCACTTCCTAGTCCCCCACTCCTGGCAACCCCTGATCGGTTTCTCTCCGGTGTATTTCCCTGGTCTGGGCCCGTCCATGAAGGGGAGTCACACAGAAGTGGCCCTCGTGTCTGGCTTCTTCCACGTAGCGGGATGTTTCGAGAATGTTGGAGCAGGTGTCCACACTCCATGCCTTTCCGTGGCTGCGTATCGCCCCATTGTATTGATACGTCGAGGTCTGTCCCTCCGCTTAGGCACCGGCGGGCGTTTGGGTGTCTTCACCGTCCGGCCTCTGTGCGGAGCGCTGACGTGCACCGTGTGTGCGGGTCCTCACCTGAGTGCTGTTTTCAGGCCTCCGTGGAGTGTGTGTAAGATCACGTGGTCGTGTGGCAGGGGGCTCTGAGTCGGACCCTCTGGGAATCCGTCGGGTGTTTCCTGCAGGTGCCGTGTGGTTTCACACTCCCCCAGTGGCGCGAGAGCTGCCGCTGCCCCGTGTCCCAGCCAGCCCTCGCCGTTTCGTTTGTCCTCTGTGTCGCTTGTGGTTTCATTAGCGTCATCCTGGGGGGTATGAGGTGTTGTCTCATTGTGGGTTTTTTTTTAAGTTTTATTTTAATCAGTGTTCAAGTACAGTTTTCTCCCATTTACTCCCATTCCAGCCCACCCACCCAACCCTCCCCACTTCCCTCCCATCACCACCCTCCCCCAGCTTTTGTCCACGTGTCCTTTAAATTTGTTCCTGTAAATCCTTCCCATTCTCCCCTGAAATTCCCTCTTCTCTCCCCTCTGGTCACTGTCAGACTGTCCCCTAGTTCATCATTGTGGTTTTAATTGGCATTTCTTCAACAACTGATAACGCTGAGCATCTTTTCCCGTGCTTGCGGGCAATTTGTGTGGCTCCTTCAGGGAAATGTCCATTCAGGTCCTTTGCCCATTTTTAAATTGGGTCGCTTGTCTTTTTGTTGCTGAGTTATAAGTGTTCACTACATATTCTGGAGTTTAGATCCTTTTCAGAGATCTGATCTGCAAACATGTTCTCCCCTTGTGTAGGTGGCCTTTTCACTTTCTTAGTAATACCCTTTGATGCACACGGTATTGTTTTAGCTTATTTTATTTAAACATTGTTTTTGTAACTTACATTTTCCTAATTGCTAAAGAGCTCCAGCATCTTTTAATGTATATGATCCCATTGCATCCATTTTTCTAGGAAACCCATGTTCAAATCATTTACCTACTTTTCTATTTTCTTTTAATTAATGTAGTGATGAGTTACTGTCCTAGACTGGGTACTCATCCTTTTAGTATTTTCTCCCAGGGTGTCACTTGTCTTCAAATTTGATGATTTGATGTGGAATAACATTTGTCATGTGAGTCCCTTGTTATCTCATTATTTTATAGTCTAGTTGTTAATCTTCTGCAGTCTCTAGATGGTTTGTCTTCTTTAAGAAGACTTTCTATATTATAAAAAATAGCCTATTATTTTTTTTAACTTCACTTTGTTATGTTTATACCTGCAATTCATTTTCAGTTTGGTTTTGTGTGGCTTTAAACATGGACCATAACATCATTTCACCCTCAAATGAGTTACCGATTGTATATGCTGTTCCAGTGCCTTTGCTGAGAAGCACCCCTCGAGTCACCCCAAATCCGCGAGGGCACCCTGCTCTCCATGGTGTCCCACGGACCCGCCCGTCTTCTCCATGGCTGAGACCTCTCGTCTAAGCCGAATAGGGCTGGGCTGGCAGGCCGCACGACCGTGTCCCTCTGTGGCGCAGTGTCAGAAGTGTCCTGGGCGGTCTCTCATCCACACACACGTACGGCTCCGATGGTCAGAGCACGGACTTTGCTTTATTTTACCTATGGTCAGTTTTTACTAAATACGGAATTTGTAAGTTAATTTGGGCCGAAATGACTTGCTAATTCCAGTGTTTTTCATCCAGAGACACGGCACGCCTCCCCACACACTCAGCTTTTCTTTTCTTTCCTTTCCTCCGGTCTAGTTTCTCGGTTCCTTCCCTCTAGAGCTGGACTCCTCCGTGTGAGACGTGCTCCTGGGTGCGTGGGACTTTTCCCGCCATCGTTGACCTTGTTCGTCTGATGTTCTCTGACTGTCTCGTGCTGCTCTGGGTGGAAGGCACCGGCTCTCGGTGGGTGCTTCCGAGTGTGGTGAGCGAGCCCTCCCTGTGGTCCCAACAGTTTTCAGCTTACCCCCCGTCGCCCTGAGGTCAGAGGTGGACGCCGTCCTGTCCCCTGGAATCATGGGAGTCTCGTCTCTCCCTCCCTGACGATGACGTCCTGGCTTGTGCTGCTCGGTCACTCCCTGCTGGCCGCGCGCGCACCCCGCGGTCTCAGGAAAGCTCGCTTTGCCCCGGGCTTCTAGGGTGGTGTCGTCTGGCATTTTCTGTGCGTCACAGGAAGTCTCATCACTTAACATGAAATTTCAAAGAACTCAGAAGTCATGGGACATGTTTAACGAGTGTACGCTAGGAAAATTTAACTTACAGGCTCCTCCCCACATGCGGGTCTTTGAAGTTTTGCCCATTTTTTACAAAATCCCAAAATAAGTGCCATGCTTCTCTTGCTTCATTAAACAGTTGCTGGTGTCAGGCTTTGCACTGGGTGACCTCATTCACGCTGTGTTTGTGGAACGAGTTTATTTCTGCAGCAGTGCGGCCGAAGGGCTGTGTGCATAGAAGTCCCTGAAAGGCACGAATCCTTCTGCTCTTGCCTGTTGATAATGTCGCAGACGGAGGGGCTCCCTTGATGGGGCACCCCCCACCCCCTCCATAAGGTGGCGCTGCGGAGGCCACCCCACCCAGCTCTGCTGTTCTCCAGCCGGGGCCACCTTGCCTGTGCTGTGAGCTCCCCTCCACCTGCCCACGGTGCTCTGAGCTGCTCTGTCACCCAGCGGCGCCCTGACATGGAGTTTGACTCCCGTGGAGTCTTGCTTTTCCTGCTGAAGGCGCTGATGCAGACCACGGTGGGGCGGCCCGCTGTTCCGAACGCCGTGGACAGCACTTCCGAAATGCCCGCTGGGCCATCAGGGTGCAATCGTCCCCCGCCCCGCCCCCGCCTTTCCCCTCCACGCTGCCTGGCTCAGCTCCGAGACAGGCTGCAGGCTCTTCCTCCCGGAGGCCCTGGAGACACGAGGCTTAATAAACTCCGAAGCTGACTTTGCTCCGGGCTCAGCTTCTTCCTGCAGCAGAGGCGCAGGCCCTGGCTTCGGCTCAGACGGCCCCCGTGCCTCCCATCCACGAGCTATGGGGGTCGGGGGCCCCAGCCGCTCAGGGACCCTGGCCCTGGTTAGCGGTTAGCATGGCTGTTGTGGTTTTGGGGGAGACACTCGCTGCGGGGCCCAGGAAGGCGCGGCTGGAAGGCACTGGAATGCCAGGGGGCTAGGAGTGTGGGTTCTGGGGCCTTCCAGCTCCTTCATCGGGGACCTGTGGGGTGGCGGACAGGGGACTTCACCTGCCTAAGCCGCAGCCTCCCTGGGTGTTCAGTACAGCCCCACGTGGGGCGGCTGGGGGAGCCCAGTGAGGAGGGAGACGACCCCCCTCTAACGGCGATGGCACGTGGGTTGACTGTAGTGTAAATGAAACATTAACATGCACTTCCTAAGGCCTCCGAGACAACGTGCCACACTCTGGGGGCTTAAACACAGGCGGTTCCTCTCCCTCCGCTCCGGGAGGGAGCCAGGAGTCCAAGGTCAGGGTGTGGGCAGGGTTGGTGCCCTGTGAGCTGGTCCATGCTTCTCCCCTTCGGCCTGGGGGCTTGCTGGCAATCTTCAGAGCTCCTTGGCTTGTAGAAGCACCCACCATCTCTGCCTTCGGGTTCGCATGGCGTCTCCCTTTGTGGGTACCCGTGTCCGCACGTCCCTGTTTTGCAAGAACACCCCAGCCTGCTGCCCTCATTTCAGTCTGCCGGCCTCCACACGGGCCCTGGCTCCGCAGGAGGGCGCATTCTGCGGAGCGGGGCTTTAGGGCTGCCAGCGAGGAATTTGGGGACAGGGGGGACGACACCATTCAATCCATGCCAACCTTCAACACAGATGACCTGTTTCAAAGTTTTCAATAATCCACCAAAACCCGGGGAATTACCTGCAGGTGAAAGACACGGCAATGTCTCCGCCGGGCCGCACGGTTTCGTGAGCGTCCAGGGGACTCCGTAGAGAGAAAAGGACACATTTCTGCCGTGCCGACTCGGCGTGTTGGAAGTTCACGGAGAGCCACGTGTCCCCCAGGACAGTGGCAGAGGATGGCGTCTCTGTGGCCCGAGCCAGGCGGCCGCAAGTGCTCCACCTTTGTTTCCAATGGGGAGATCCAAGACAGATGAAAGGAACAGGGAAAAACAATTTTTTTTACTTACTCTATAGACACACAATCAAAATCCCTGCCACTGCGGGTTGGAAGGATAAATGCTTTTCTTGCTACATAGTTCCTTCACCCCCGGGAGTTTCAGACCGGGCCCTTAGTCGCAGGCCTCGGAGCCCGCGGCATGATGCTTTACAATCATGTAGCAGGAACCTGTATGAATGTAGCAGTATATTCGGGTCGCCTTTCAGTCCCCTGGGACTGGAGGGAAAGTAAGTATCTCTTCGCAGGGGCGTGATCTCAGCCCCTCTGAGCCAGCACCGCCCCCCCCACCACCCCCCGCCTTGGCTCCTTCCCAGCGAGGTGGGCATGGCCTGTGTTTGTTGGGGTCGGGGAGGAAGGTGCTCACAGAAGGGACTGTGACTTCCACAGAGATTCGCCACCGCAAACAGGCACGGGCAGACCGGGCCAGGGCACTGAAAGTCGGCACCATGTTCCCAGGCTGTGGGGACAGAGCGGCCAGAAGCCTACCCAGCCAGAGTTTCCGGATCCACCCGCGGCTCCGGTGTCTGTCCACCGGCTGAATTAAAACAGCAGCAACAGCTGAACCTGGGGTGTGTTCCAGGCACTTGCTCCTCTCAGTAGAAGGATGAGGGTCATGTGGGCCGGTGGCATGATCGCCTTTTTTCCCCTTGGGAGCGAAAGAGACGCCAGACGGCTGTCCCCCAGACATCCAGAGAGAGAGAGAGCTGTGTGTGCGTGCCGTGGACCTCGGTTTCTGACACCAGCGATGCCCCAGGGGAAGGAGAGGACCGAGCTCCCCACACACAATAGCCCGTGCGCGGCCCGTCACCTTCCAGCCAGATCTCAAAGACTGAGAGGCTTGGGGAGAACCAAGGCCCCCTTTCAGCTGTCAGAGCGGGCCGGGGGCAGGAGGGCGGATTGGACGCCAGAGAATGAACCGGCAGAGAGGGGTGCCCAGGCACTCCGGAGGGACAAGACCAGGGCACTGGTCTGGGCATCACACGCAGGAGCTCTGAGGCCCGGCCGCACTGGAGGCACAGGCTCTGGGCAGACACCCCGATCTGGGGTCTGCACACGCAGGTAGCCCCACAGTCTCCGGGGTATTGGAGGGCTCCATGCAGTGGGACATGCACCCTGGGTGTGTGTCTCGGGTGGCCCCCTCGGGAAGCTGACGCGGTCACGCAGGAAGGGAATGCCCCCGTGGGAGCGTGACCCTGTGGCTGAAGCTTCAAGCGGAGGAAAGGGGAGGGGACGCGGCAGATGCCGCCTCTCACAGGGGATCTGTGAGTCCCCTGCCCCGCCTCCCCCCCATTTATGCAGACACATCTGGGGACTCTGGTCCAGTCCGGCCCCAGCTCTCACTCGTCCTGACCCCGAGGAATGGTGCCGCGGGGACGCCCCTGGAGAGCCGGCACTTTTCATGCAGCCCAGTTCACGTTTAATTTGCCCTTTGACTCCGCGGCGGCTGCCACGCCTTAGCTTCTGCCGCGTGCCGGACGCCGGTGCCAGGGGCTCTCCCTGCAGAAAGCCGTGCGCCAGGCGGGTGTGGGCTGCCTGCTGGTGCACGGCTGGGACACGGGCTCTGAGAGGCGAACCTGGCCAAAGTCAAAGTCAGTGTCAGGCCCTCCAATGCCCAAGTTCGTTCCTCATTGTTTTGCTCCCCACCCCCAGCACCGGGTCGGGCAGTGAGGGGGCAAAGCCCGGGGGTGGGGGCAACGGCCGACCACGACACAGGCAGGAAAGCGGTTTGCTTCTTCGGGGCAAAGGCCTGCAGAGGGAAATGGTTGGGGCTGCACCCTACGCGGTCAGACAGAAGTGCCCGGTGAATGCCACCCACAAGGCCGAGCGAGAACCCGCAGTCCACGGCCGTGAGCCCCGCGGCGCGTACGTGAGGCTCGGCCACACCGCAGCAGGCTGTTGGTTAAAGAGAGCACTTTTTCCTTGCTCGCTCTGCATCTGAGTCTGGACCCCACTTCCTGGGGGTCCACCCAGGGTGACCCCGCTGTGATCAAGCCCAGGAAAGCCTCCGGGCCAAAACTCAGAGTGCCAGAAGAGGCCGGCCGTCTCCGCTGAGTGCCTAGGGCCAAGCTGGTGCCGAGGGATGGGACCAAGACGAAATTGCCACGGCAGCCACTGGGACGGGGGACCTCAGAGCCGGCCTCTGTGGCCCCTCAGGGGGTGGCATTGGCAAGGAGGCAGCTCACCCGCTGAACGCCAGGGCCACCCAAGGGTCGGGAAGCTACCCATGGCAGGCACACGAACCCCCGGCTGGGGTGGATGAGGAGGGAGGGAGCCCGACTGGGCCCGGGCAGCCTGTGGGCTCAGGGCGGAAAGGGGGAGGTTGGCCCCAGCTCCAGGCCCGACTCATGACCTCGGAGCCTGGAGTCCCGGGTGGGGGGTGGGCTGCCTGGGTTTCTCTGGCGACCAGGCAGTGACGGGCTGCTCTCCATCTCGAGAGGGCGGCTGAGCACCTGGTAATTCCCCTTCCTGCGGGGTTGGCTTTGTATCACGTGCTTGCAGCATTCCTCCTACGCCTTAAACGTACCTGCATGTATTGTGTGCCAGGCTGGGCCTGCCCTTTCGTCTTTCTGAACAATTTATCTTCGTGAGCAGAAGTTTTTAACTGGGAGGATGTCTAATTTATCTTTTTTTTCCCCCTTTGTGGTTATTTCTTGTTGCTTAAGGAAGCTTTGCCTACTCCTAACGCACAGGGATACTCTGCAGTGTGTTCTTCTAAAAGTGTTCTGTTTTTAAGTTCAGGTTGAGGTCTGTGATGTGTCCCAAACGGGTGTTTGTGAATTGTGTCCCACGGTGCCTGTCCCCGCCCCTCCACTCCCCACCCCAAGTATCCAGCTGTTCGGCCCCAGTCCTGGGACGGACCCTCACTGTGGCTCAGGGCAAACCGATCCTGTTTGCATAGCGTTGCATTCTGCATGCAAATCTCTGGTTGAGGCCGCTTGTGTCTGCGTTAGGGTTTCTTGGCCTCAGTGCGGTCGGGGGTTGGGCGATTCTCCGTCGAGGGCCGTCCTGGGGGTCACGGACGGGCGGATGGTTCTCAGTATCCCGGACCTCCGCCGGTAGCTGCCGGTGGTGCCCCTCCCCACACCGAGTCGTGACCACCCCGCGTCCCTGCACATCGCCGAGGGTCCCCGGCGGGCCCAGACCACGCCACGTGGAGAACCGTTGGTCTCTGTCCACGAGCGATGCTGATCTGTGGTTTTCCTTCCTTCTCCCTCTCTGTTTCTCACGGCGCGTCTGGGCTGGCTGCTCGCCTTCCGCCGGTCGCCGCTCCTCTCCCCAGAGTCTTGTAGCCTTGGCGTTGCATCTCCCCCAAACTTTGGATAGAATTTACCTTTCCCGGATACGCCTGCGGGCTGCCTGGAAGGCCTGGTTTTCTTCCTCGTGGTTTTGTTCTGTTGCAGACCCGCCTGCCCCCGTCGCCCATGAAACCGCCTGGGCCTGGAGGGTTCCACACGAGAAGGTTCGTCAGTGAGTTCGTTCCTTCAACAGCAACCAGATGCACGATTTTCTCTTCCGCCTTATGTCGATTTTGTATTTCTAGAGCAACTGGGACACTTTCCCTATGTTGTTGCATTTACTCACGTAAAATGTGTAATATTTCCTTATGCATCCTCTTCGTGTGTGTAAGCTCTGTGGAGGGAACACCTCTTTCATTCGCCGTAATGGCTGTTCGTGCGTGTTTTTGTAACGTAATGATGTTATCGACTGCACCGCCCCCCACTGCTCCTCCCCCTCCGCCCCCCACCCAGCCTGCCCAGAGCAGGTCGGTCTCACATTTCCGCTGCAGCACTGCTGGCCGCTGAGCAGACCCGTGTCCCTCGCTGCCCTGCAACCCCGTGCGCCCAGCGGGTCTGGCTCCTGGTCCGCGGCTCGGCTCCTGAGGCCGGCAGTTTCGTTTCACTCGAGTCCCCGTCCAGCCCCTCCCAGTCCTGCCGGCCCTGTTCTTCAAGCAGCAGGAGCCGGCTCTTCCGCTCTTTCTTCCCAGGCACCTTTTCCTCTGCTTCTTTATCTCGGTGTTTGTTTCGCTGTCTGTCCTAGGCCCCCACCGCCTCTCAGAGCCATGGCTGCCGCTCCTCTGTGCCCGGACACCTGGATGGGCTGCTTGCTGCTCCCCTTGAGGCCTCGCCGACACCCGGGGGCGCTCGGGCGCCGCCCCTGCTGCGTGTGTGTGCGCGGACCAGGCTGGGGAGCTGTAATTACTGAAGCTCCTGCTTCATCTCCCTCTCTAAAGGTCAAGTTCATTAGTGAAACTTCTTTTATCTTGTCGTTCCAGTTTCTGGTTTCTGATGGGCTGTGCTTGCTTTGCGATCAAGAGTGAAGCTGTTGAATTGTAATAACCAGCACCGTGAACTTGGGCTGGAAGGGGAAGCTGCCTCGCAGCGCCGCGAGGGCAGAGACTTTCTGTGCATTTTGCTCATCGCCGCGACTTTGGTGTCTGGCTCGGGCCCAGCCCGTGGCGGCTGGTGCCACAAAAACGCGAGCTGGTTGACTTTGTAAAGAAAGAAAAGATGTCATCGGGTGCTTCCTCCAGGGCAGGCCACAAGCTGAAGATGTCCTGCGTGTCTTCTCCCTGGGCTCTCACAACACACCGCGAAATGGCGTGGTCCTTTCTCACAAACGGGGAAACTGAGGCATGGCGAGGGTAAGTGACTTGTCAAGGTCACAACCTTTATAAGGGGTCCAGCTGGATCCGAGGCCACCGGTGGACGCCCAAGAACATTCTCGGAGCCTCTGCGGCAGTCACGCCGCCGTCGCCGAAGGCAGGTGTACTGACGACGGCACATGCCGCCTTCACTGGCGCGTCCGCAAGCCAGCGCTGTCTCTGTGATTCATGACGGTGGGCACGGGAGACTGTATTAGGCAGATTTTTTTCTAGAGCTTCTATACAAAGACAAATAACCCAGCTTTAAAATGAGAAGAAGATATAGGTAGACACTTGTCCAAAGAAGACAGGCACATGGCCAACGAGCGCCTGAGAAGGTGCATGGCACCGTGGGTCTTCGGGGAAATGCGGGTCGGAACCACACTGAAGTGCTGCGTTGCCCCCACCGGGAGGCCGCAGGGAAGCAGCTGGGCAGCCACAGCAGAGGGCGGGGGCCCCCACACCCTGCCGGTGGGCGCGGCTGTGGTGGACAGCCGTCTGGCAGCTCCACGGACAGCGGGGTCGCCGCAGGACCCAGCAGTCTTGCTCCCAGGTGTGCGCCCATGAGAAGGAAGACCCGTGTCCGCATAAAACCCCGAGCACCGGTGTTCACGGTGGCACCATGCCCTAGAGCCAAGGGGCACACACCGCCCGAGTGCTCACCCGCCGAAAAATGGATGCGCCCTCCGCGGTCTACCCACTCGACATGAGTATGCACACAGTGAACGCTGTCAGCCGTGGGAAGAGATGGAATCCCGACACGCGCTGCCACGTGGACAAGCCTTGAAGACGTGGTGCTCACACCAAAGCCTGCCCGTTGTCTGGTTGCAGTCACGTGACGTGTCCAGAGTGGGCAGCTCCGGAACACACCTATTCACGGTTCCCGGGGCCAGGGGCATTGGGGGGGGTGCGATGGGGAGTCATGGGTGCAGGGCCTCTTGTGGGCATGACGCCACGTGCTGGAATTAGTGGTGAAGGTGGCACAGCTTTGTGAATGTACAGAAAGAACTGAGTTATATACTTTAACAGGGAAACTTTATGGTAAAGGAATTATATCTCAATAAAGCTGCTGTTTAAAAAATCATCAACTGCACGGGGGGGAGGGTAGCTCAGCCCCACTAGGCGGGGTTTGGTTAGAAGAGGGCCGGATTGGGCGCCAGAGATCGGAGGTCTCAGTGACAGTGGCATGACTGAGCCAGCCCGACCCTGCCACACCTAGGCGGGAGCCCCTGGGGCAAGCCCCGCCCCCTCTAAGCCTCCTTTCCTCTCTTAGTGAGGCAGCAGGTGAGGATGCGCGAATATTTCAGGCGGCCTGGCATCCGTGTGCCTGCACCCTGCAGGGGACAGTGTCCCTGGCTCTGCCTGGGTTCCGGGTCTGCGGTGGCGGGAGGGCCAGGGAGGGACCCCGCGGCGTTCCGGTCTGTGCTCCACTCAGTAACAAAACCGCTCACGACTACAAGGCACAGGGCACGAGAGAGGAGCGGCCTGTGCTCACCCCCAAAAAGGCCAGTCTGTCCCCCACGAAGGGGCCAGGGCCACTGCAGAGCGAGCACCCGGGCCGAGCCGGCTCTCCCCTGGAACGCTGGGCTCTCCGATCTGGTCTGGCGACAGCAGCCCTTGAGTCACGCAGCTCCTTGTGAGGGGAGGAAATGCATGCTGACACTGTTACAGGGTGCAGTCAGGAGGGGGGACCCCAAATAGGCATTTGAAATGGGGTCCAGAACTTAAGGTGTCCAGGAGATTTTTTGGGATGTCTCCAATCCCCCCCCCCCCCCCCCCCCCCCCCCCCCGCCCAGGGTGTGGGTTGGGGGAAGGGACAAATGAAGCAGGGCCATTGAGAGCTGTTTTGCATAGCAACAGCCTTGCAGCTAAGCTCTGGGTTGGTCATTTAACATATCTATAGCCTTTGGCTGGTTGCATAGATATGTTAAGTAGCTGTGATCAGCTCTAAGCCAGGGGAATGGAAGTAACTTCCCCACCCAGATGTAACTGGGGGCGGTGGGCAGGTCCCCTGAGTTACAGCGCCTGCGTGGGAGCTCAGACAGGATTGGCTCCAGGACGTGAGGCCACACCTGCCCAGACTCATGATGGCAGCCCAGTAAAGCTGGAAGGATACGAGTTCCGGCATGTGAAGCCGAGTGTGGGAGGAGTCGGAAATGGGGCTGCAGAGGAAGATTGGCCGAGGGGATTTAAAACCCAGATTTGGCGGCCATTGAGAAGGAGAATGATGCTGCTTTAGGAAGGAGAGCCATGCGCAGCCCTGGGGAGGAGAACCACGCAGACTTGACGGAGTGGAGACTCCCACATCCCAGAGAGAGGGAACCACGCGGCCTGGCAGAGTGGGGACCCCCACAGCTTTAGGAGGGGGAACCACCACCTGGTTTTAGCAGAGATCCCGGCGACTCAGCTGAGGGTGCCAGGAATCCAGGGAGGTCTCCCAGTCGAAATGGAGTTCTAACTGGGAAGAACCAGAGGACTGCCTGAGCCATGGACTTCTATTTCCTTTCCTGAGATACGGTACTCTGGACTGGGCAAAGGGGGAAGGAAGGAAGGACTGTGTGTTTGTGGGTGTTTTAAGGGACTTTGGGATTTTGGTAAAGACATTAGGTCACTACTTTAAGTTTGTATATAGCATTAAATAAACGTTTCCTTTCCTTTTCACAAACCTCTGGCATTGAGAGACGTCTTTCCTCGGGCGGCAGACATAATGGACCGGGACCTCCTTTCAATAATAGTATATCGTCCCAGGCCCCCCTTGTTGTGTTCTGTAACAACACCTCACGAAAACATTTGCACGGCTTGTTTGTGTAACGAGCCCCGAGCTGACAGCTTCGCTCGCTCGGTCTCACTGGAGCGCGGGGCTTGCAGCAGGCCTGACGGGGCTCCGTGGGCGCCCCTGCTCCCTCCTCGGGTATCGGTGGTTGTCTAGCCCCGGGCAGAAAGCAGACGATGCATCTTCTCCCGTCCTCCTGCAGGAAGCTGCCCAGGTCCTGAGTGTGGTGGTCAGCATCACATGGCAGCCTGGATCCTATTTAGAGGGGACACCGGGGGTGTCTTTCTGGTCACCGCTCCTGATAGTAGGGGTCCACAAAGGTCACATCTGAAATCAAGCCGCTCCGTGACTTCCAGTTCACAGGAACCCAGATTCCGGGTCCGTGAGTTTGATGCGAGAGCCCCTAACTCTGCGGACAGGGCCACGCCCCGCTTTGGGAAAGATGCGAGCCAGATGATGCAGGGGTCGCCACCTTGCACGCAGACCCCCTCCCGTGCTCCCTGAGCCTTGCCCTCCAGCTGTCACAGACCTGGCCCAAGGGCAGAGCTGGGGATGTCCTGAGGCCCTGCCGGCCCCACGCTCCAAGCCACGGCCATGGAGGCTGAGCCCCAGAGGCGGGCTGACTCGCTCAGGCTCACAGCCGAGTGGGCGGGAGGCACGGAGCCCCGTGTTCTTGCTGCCCATCTGGTCCCTCCTGCCATATTGCGCTGTGCATCCCTTTTACGGCCAAGAGAAAGGAGAAGCCGTTCTCTTTCCACCTCCATCACCGCTTACTCCCTGCCCAGGCCCAGGCCCAGGCCCTCCACTCCAAGAGGCTGCATGTCACCGGGCGTACAGAGGAGCTCTTGTTCCTGCCACCAAGGCCGTGGTTGTCTGTGGCCCAGGCAGGCCACCCCCAGCGCGGGGAGTGTTTCTCTGAGCAGGGAGGCATGTTTCCTCCCTTGCTCATCGGAGCCCGCCCCCCTGGAGGTGTCGGGGTCACGTGACAGAGGCCACCTGTGCGTGACTGCTGACCTCCGCCAAGGACGGAAAACAAGACCCGCTCACTCCCTCTCCACCGTGCACGGGGGCAGCTTTTTAAAGAGGACTTTTAACCGTCTCCTAAAATTGCCCATGTGTCTCTCTCTGCCTGACCTACCTCTCACAAAAAGGACTCTTGTGTTGGCTGAGAAAATGCTAGATAAGGCCAAGATCGGACCACACGGAGAAGGGCCGAGAATTCGGAGCGGAGACGCAGAGGTCCCCGCACGGCCACGTTCACGGCAGCGCGGCTCCCAGCAGTCGGCAGGGGAGGCGGGAGCCACCCGTGTCCGTGGGCGGGTGAGTGGAGGGGCAGCGTGTGCTCCGTGCCCAGCAGAATATTGCTCAGCTTTGCAGAGGAAGGAGACTGACACGGGCTACGGCCCAGATGAAACGTGAGTGAAGGAGCCAATGACAAAAGGACAAGCGCTGTGACTGCACAGACGTCACTGAGGTCCCCAGAGCACGCCAGCCCCCAAGAGGCAGGAAGTAGACTGGCAGGTGCCGGGGGCGGGGGGTGGGGGGGGGCAGTTATCCTGCGGTGGGTGCAGAGTTTCCGTTTGACAAGGAGGAAAAGTGGCGTGGACAGGAGTGGCGTGGACGGGGGTGGCGTGGATGGGGGTGGCGGTCCCACAGCAGTGTGGCTGCACCTCACCCCTGAACCAGACGTGTAGAAATGGTCACGAGGGGCCCTTCCGTGGTGTGGATTTTACCACAGTGAAGGAAAAGATAGCCATTCAAGGTCACAGTCAAATCCACCTTGTTGTGTCTCATTTCCCGGCGAGGACCCCCGGGCCGTCTTCGTCTCTGTCACCCTGGCACCCAGCTCCGGTCCGAGAAGACATTGGGTGCTCAGTCAGTGGGAGCTGAGTGGGGCCGTGGCGTGGCCACGTTGACGCTGTGTGCGAGGGCCAGGCACCAGCACTTACACACGTGCAAGGTTACACTTGGTTGCACAGATGTGCCTCCAGGGGTCTCACCTGCCCTCCAGGGAGACCCCTGCCCCACCCCCCGACAGGCAGACCTGGGGCCACACCCGGACTCTCAGTTTCCAGGCATTTCAGAAATCAGCGAGAGCCCCAGTGGCTGCAAAACGAGTGGACAGGCTTGCAAAACATCTCTATCACCCACTGCGGTGTTCTGGGAGAGATGAGAGTTCTGTGTGCAACGGTGGCTCATAATAATTATGTCACCCACTCTCAAGGCCCGTTGTGTGACGGGCCCCGTGTGACACCCGAGAACACCTGCACTGACCTCGCTTGGCCGTCCCAGCCTGCCCGGGCGCCTCTCTGGCCGAGGAGCGAGCAGAGGCTCCTCCCAGGCCAGCTGCTCTGGAACGTGGTGGCACCAGGTGTCAGCCCCGCCCCAGTGCCAGAGCCCAGGCCGCTCCATCCGCTCCCACAAGCTTCACGAAGGTGCCGGGCTCTGTGGCCTCTGCCCCTCGCCCCCTTTTCTGCATGCACAGGGGTCGTCATTATTGTGAACTTTCGGCTCAGGCTCACTGAACATGGGGCTCACTGCCTCCCCTGCACAGCGGGGTAGCCGCAGTGCCCACCCCGTTAGGCCACCGTGAATGTTAAAGAGATGCCGCTCACACCCAAGGTCTGCCGTGCAGTTAGCACTCAGCGTGTGTCAGCACTGGCGGTCGATGCTGTAGCCACAGCGACCAGCCTCTGAGCACCTTGGGGTCCTCTGGTGGCATCCGCGCTGGCCCGGTGTTTATGAAACTGCTTACCAGCCTGCTGTCCACGTGTGTCCTGACCCCAGTTTCACAGCCTGGAGAGGCAGAGCCCTGCCCTCAGGAACCGGGGCCTCGCCCCCGAAAGGCACGGCGTCCTGCAGCCACTTGCGCACCCTTGGCCGTGGCCGCTGCAGGCTCACCGACGCTGGGATCCGTCTCTGCCAGCGCCGTCTGTGGCTCCGGCTTCGTGGTGCGGTGACTTCTCCTGTTCGTGACTTGCTGCCTTTCCAAAAAATAAAAAAATCACAGTTTCACCGGGGTTTATCTGTGCTGTGCATTATAAGCTCCCTCCAATGTGTTTGGGTATAAATTACCGAGCAATATTCATTATAATTTCCTGTCAGGTGTTTTATTAAACTGTCTGAGAACCCGTCCATCCGGTCATGGCTCGCAGGGCAAGCCGAGTGTCCCACCGCCCAGTGTCCTAGAGGGACCGGCGTGGGAAAGGTGGTGCCGTTCATTGCGAGTAGGTTAAACAAATAACCATTGCGATGTCATCTGGGTGCACTTTCATACCCAAGGAAACGTTTGCACAGTACAAGTGCTTCTTGGCGAGAGGACCGGCACCCTCACACCCGGGCGGAAAGGAAACGAGGACTGAGACATTGGGGGGAAGAGGGGGCACGAGCGCCCCACGGGAAGCGGGAGACAAGACACTTCTTTGTCGGGTCGCGCTGTGCTCCGCGGGGAACTCGGAAGCGATGGTCTTGCCGGTGTCCTCCACTTGTCAGAGGCGCCTCCGTCCTGAACATCAGAGGAACGGTTTCTGTCCCCGCTGACGCGAAAGGGCACCAAGGCGGGCGTGGCCCCGCGGCCTGGTTGCCACGTCAACGTGCTGGTGACATCATCGCAGGCGGGAGAACGGTTTGCGGTTCCTCGGCTCCGGGCGGAAGGCGGGGGCCGCAGTGTTCCGAGGGGAGTTACGCGGGTGCACTGTGGCTGACGTGTCTCTCGTTTAGCTGACCATGACCTCGTCTTTAAAAGACCTTTGAAACGGAGAAAAATGCTCCTGGGGCGCCAGGGGGATCCGATTGAACAGCCCGAGGAAGGTATGTTCTGCTCCACCCCCCCCCGCGGATGTGACTCCATGGAAACGTAGAGCAGTGGCTCACACTGGCAGCGCTCAGCCGGCGTGCTTGGTGGGCCCGGCACCCCAGCACGCCGCCCAGTGGGTGCCAGGCAGGGCGGACGGGACACCGTCTGAGGGTCTCAGTCCACTGGGGAGACTGACTCACGAATGGTCGGCACGGGGCAGTGTGCCCAGTGCACCCTGGGGGCAGGGGCTGGGCAAGACTGTGGCCTCAGGGACTCTCCGGCCTTCAGTTTGCGGCCTGTGGCAGAAACAGCAGAGCTGCCTGGCCTCTGAGCCCCTGCGAGTCACTGGGCCCACTGTGGGCTGCCGTGCACAGAGGCCCAGCCCCCACAGCCACGCTGTGAGCCCCAAGGGGTGGCTACCCTCCCGAGTGAGCTCCAGGTGCTCCCTTCTCAGCGGGGCACTGAGGTCGGGGAGGTCATGTTGACCACCCAAAGCTGGACCTTGGGCCTGGGCCGCCGGACCCCACGCCACAGCTCCGTCCAGCGTGTGTCCTGCAGGCGCCCAGGCTCTGCCCATCCTCCGCCTGTTTCCTTTCAAGCAGGACAATCTCTTCATGCGGGGGGGGGGGGGGGGGGGCGGGGGTGTTAACCCTGTGAAAAGACACTCAGAGCCCCCCTCAGAGTCTCCAAGGTCGGGTAGGTGCGGGTGAGTCTGAGGCAGAGCTCTGGGGAGGGGCGAGGGCGGGGAGCAGCCCCGTGAGCACGCTCCGGTACAGCCCAGCCTCCCTGCGGCAGGCGGAGGCAGCTGGCCGGGCCACCTGGCCGGGCCACCTGCTGTCTCTCTTCTGCAAACCGAGGCAGGTGCAGTCTGTCCTGGTTTCTGCTGTTTCCTGTATTGGGGACATGAGCCCCCCTCCACCCCCCATGAACTGATCCATCCCAGCTGCTGGAAAATGCCAGCCCCCCCCCCCACCCTCGCTACCTCATTCTTGCTGAGCTGCCCCTCGTGCCCACCTGGTTTGTCTGGCTCGGCGATGCCAGTTGCCACATGCTGGGGGCCTCTATCAAGGTGACGGTTATGTGGCCAGGTGGGCAGGGACAGGGCTGTGTCCTCAGCACAGGCCAGGCGCTGGGCTGAATTCTCGGTGTGCGTCATCTCGTCACTCCTCGTAGCCACCCTAGGACACGGGGCTTCCGTTGCCTCCCACACAGGGGGAAGTCGGACTACAGTTGCTTAAATCGCCCAGATGGTTAGTGACGGAGACGGACTTGAATCGGGGTCTTTCTTCCCTCCGAGTCTCCGTTCCTGACCACTCTGGGGGTCCGCCTCCCGATGTCTGCGGGGGACGTTGACATTGTGCATCAGGCGCCCTCATGGGTGGCATTAGTCACTCCTCTGTTCCGCTGAAAAACAGGTTTATGACTCTAAGTCCCAGCCTGACTGGCTTTGTGAATCCCCTCACCTGTGTGCAATTGTTTGACTATTACTGCCGTGGCTCATACATTCCGGATCCCTTCCTTTCAGTGAGTGTTGCCTTGTGCTAGAACTTTCTCGTGTTGCCATGTACACTTTGTAGCCATCGTGTGAAAGGCCGTACATTTCGTCCCATGCATCGGCTTCTAGCTCCCCAGCCAGTCTGGGGTCACGCACCTCCGTGGCAGAGCGGACTTGGCCAACTCGATGAGGAACCTGGAGATGGGGAGGTGGTCTTGAGTTGTCTGGTGGGTCCGGTGCAGTCACTAGGGTCTTTGTCAGAGGGACAGGAGGGTCAGAGAGAGAAGGTGGTGTGATGGTGGCCGCAGTGGCCGGCGTGAGGTGGGGCTCATTGCCCAGGGTCACAGGTGACTGTGGAAGTTGCAAAAGGCAAGGGAATGGGTTTTCCCGTGGAGCATGCCCCGTGGGAGCAGCCCTGCCCACACCTGGGTGCTGGCCCGGTGGGACCGCACCTCTGATCTCCAGAGCTGTAAGATGGCACATTCGTGCTGTGTAAGCCCCTGTGTGTGGTGGTGGTGGGGGGGGCTTTGTCACAGCAGCTGTGGGACACTCATGCCCAGCCCCTGCCTGTGGGTCACGGCGGTCTCCCTCCTCCCTGCTGGCAAGGACAGCGGTGTCACGTTCTGAGCACTGTGCTAAGGGCTGGTTACGTGGCTTCCTCTCCAGTCTCCTCTCCACGCTGTTTGCTCCTGTGCTGGAAAGTAGCAACACTGCCTCCTTTTGCCTAGGGGTATGGGGCAACCAGTCCGGTCCGGACAATCTGCAGGCTGATGTTACAGAGAAGAAATCTGGCTTCACCGAGGTAACATTTGTTTCCAACCTCTAGAATAGTCAGCAAAAGGCAGCCAACCACAGAACGGGATCACTGGCCTCCCTAGGATGAGCTTGCATTTCGTTCTGCTCAGCCCAAGGTCAACGGGAGGCCTCAGGAAATCTCCCCACGCTGACCGGGACCTGGGACATCACAGCGTGCAGCGCGTCCCAGCACGCAATGCGTCTGCTCAGTGCTGCTTCTGCAACCTGCACGACGGCGTGTGAACCTGCAGAGTCACGGGAGGGTGAAGCGAGTGCCTCTCAGTTTTAAGCCCCAAAGAACCTGCTGGAGACCGAGAAGGAAGCCGGAGAGCATCATGTGAAGGTGGAGGACAGGGGCTTGGAGATGCAACCGCTCGTGGGGCCCGTGGTCTCCAGCAGGGAGGGAGATGAAAGGTCCTATTTACAAAACAAAACGCTCTGGTTCTGGAGAACAAAGGCTTCTGAGCACAGTGCTTAGCAGAGCCCGGCCACCCCTGCCAGGCTTTCTCCCATTGGCTCACTCCGCCCTCCCTGCAGCCCTTGGCAGTGAGGGACGGACGGACGGACGGACGGACGGCCCTGGCACCGGCTCTGCAGATGCGGAAGCTCAAGTGCAAGCTCCTCCAGCCCTTGGCTCGCCCCAAGCTCTCGGCTCATTGGCTGCCTGGCTCCGGCGCTCTGTCCTTACCTTGCTCTGAAGGACACGTTTCAGTCAACAGGATCTAAAACGCGGACTTTCCTGCCAGAGAGAGGCGTCGGGGACGTTGGTGTACAAGACAACTGTTGTCTCTTGCAAGTGGGCGCTCTGCCTCCAATGCTGGGGACTTCGAGGGACAGCGGAATTATGTGAACTGTGCTCTCCAAACAGATAGATGAAAGCAGCGAGGTGTCTGCAAAACGTGTTTTCTCCTAAAATGCTTGTCACGGGTATTATGCTTGGGTTTAGCTCTGTGTTGAATAAAGCCGACGTTTCCCCTGTGATCCCCGGCCTGGAGTCCCGCCAGGTGGAGAAAGGATGCTATTCCGGGCCCCGAGATGCTGTCCGCAGTATTTAAAGCCCTTTCCCCATGGAAGCGGCGAGCTCACCGTCTGAAGGTGTGAAGATGCGTGGTGTCACTAACTGGCTCCTGGGGACCGAGATAAAGATGGTGGGCCTGGCCCAGATCGGGGGACCCCGCTCTTCTTCAGGAGGACACCAGCTAAAGGTGTCTCGCACCTGCTCTTGACATGGGCAGGCAGATCTCAGCCTGTTCCTGTTGATGCTCCAATTAATCCATGTGGCCACTATGGATCCAGAGCTGGGGGCCATGGGACTGGGTGTCTGTGGCACCCTCACTCTCGCACTCACACCGGCACATCTGCTTTGGGAATGACCCGGGTCATCGGTTTGACCCTATGGGCAGTGTGACTTTGAGATGGCCCTCCTCCCTTTGAGCTGTTGAGGCCTGTGCCTGTGCATACTCATCAAATGACGGAGCCCTGCACACCCAGACCCTCTCGCTGTGTCTGCCCGGAGCCCGCCTCTCCCGCTGGGCCAGCACGAGGTCCCTGTCTCTTTGCAAAATCCACGGAAGCTGCAGACGTGACCTACGGCGGGCGCTCCTCCAGCCAGACAGTGAATCAAACGGAATGAACTAGGGAACCGAGTTTTCTTCCTTCAAAAGACAGTGCTTAAATTTTCCTCTTAACAAAAGTAATGGCAACTCCATGCAGGCACTTAGGGAAAAGCAGAAATAGATAAATAAGGAAACATTCGTATCTATTTATCTCCATTAGTTTCCTCATGCGTTTCCTTACACGTGACTGTAACAGCCACAGCTTTTGTAGCTGCGGGCACGTCCCCTGTCATTTAAACTCTTTGTGATCATTTTTTTTGTGTGTGTCATTTCTGCAGACGGTGATAATGCATTTCTGTAGGCCGTGGTGTGCTTGCCCAATCCCCTTTCAAAAAGCCTGGATTCTTGCCAGCTTTTCCCGGCTGTGTGTCACCCTGCACCGAACCCCGTGCTTTCTAGTAAATGCACGGGCAGACGAGGTTCTGCGTGGACAAAAACACTCCTATTTTCCCATTTGTCTGAAAATCCTCTCTCCCTATGGCTACAAACCAAAGCGGATGCATACACTTGAAAACACCCTCACAGTGGGGATGAGATGCCATGCCAATTCATCCCAACTGTAAGGAAGGACGTTTCAAAATGCCTGCATCTGCCTCGGTTTGTAGCAATTGGAGGGATGGCACAGGGGCGTGCCCGGAGCAGGCACGCGTGCAGCTAATGTGGAGGTGACCACGGCATGTCTATGGGGAGATGGGACCAGAGAATCCTTCTGGCAAAGAGCGTGGGTGGCAGAGCAGCTGTGGAAGAGGGAGGAATCGTCCCGTGGAGAAACATCAAGATTTTGAAGCTACAGATTAGATGAGATGCTCATCCTTTGGAGAAACACGGCGCTGCGGAAATGGAAGCGCCCTCGCTCCGGGGGTTCAAGACCCGCCTACTCTCTGGCCGTCCACTTGGACTCGTGAAACAGCCCCCTCCTTCGCAGCAGGCCTCACGGCACAGACACGCGGTCAGGAACGGTCAATAAAGCGGATGAGATGCCGAAAGCTGTCGCCAGCTCCACAAAAGCGTATGTGAAGCATTTAAAAGGAATCCGTATCTTCAAGCAGCGTTGATGGGAAAGAAAATGTGCCTGCGTGCGCAGTGCCGGTCAGGGACAGGGGTGGGGGGGGGAGGTTTACCAGCCCGGCCAGACACCAGGTCCAGCCTTTCACTCGACCCCGCTGTGGCCTTGAGCACCCCACTTGACCTGCGAGACTGTGTCCCTCCTCTCGGACTGCTACATCAGTTTGTTTTAGATAAAAGGCCTCCTCTTTCAAAGCCATGTGCAACTCATCCAGGATGAAGGACAGAGGGAGCGACTCACTGACATCGCTTCACTGGGGAGGGTAGTTGACGTAAAGGGTGTCGATCGCTTCTTAAGGAAAGTGCGCCCTGTTTTCAATGTGGCAGGCGACTTGGGCTCATCAGACAGACCTTCCGCCTCACGCCCTCCGTTTCTCACGCCCACCTGTCTCCCAAGTAGGACCATGTGGGCGGTGAGGGAGAGGGCTGTGAAAAACGAGGAAAAGGGAAAACCGAGGAAGTCGGGCCGGCCCTCTCCCCCCGTGGGACCCTGCAGGGCCCACGAGGCTCCCCGTGTGCTGTGCCCCCGTCAGAGGCCCAGCTGCGGAGGAGCGCTGGCTGCCGGGGGAAACGGTCATGACCCCGAAGCAAAGGACAGGGCCCCTGGGCTCTCCTGTCGAGTCTTAGGAAGAGGACAGTTTGCTGTCACTCGGTTTGCATTTCTCAAAGTGTGCTCCGGGGGCCGCCCACATCGGAGTCCCGGGGTGTCTGGTAACTTGCAGCCGCCGGGGCCCCACCCACAGGTCTCTGGAGCCTGGGGAGCCCGCCCTTGCGACCTGCCGTGTGACTGACTCCCCGGCACTTCGGAGGTGGCGAGCTACCACTCCGTGTGAGCACCCAGGGTGCCCTCGGGCTCCCACGTGAGGACTGTGATCAGGTGGCGGGCAGGTGGGGGGGCCGGGGGACCACCAGCGTTACTTGGGATCCTGTGCAGTGCCGTGCACGGGCTTGTTTTACGCCCTGGAACAGTGGACATCCCTGGGGCGGGGGGAGGGGGTGGCTTGGGTCCCTGCAAGCGTCCAAGTGCTGGGTCTGTTGGTCTCCGAGCAGCCTCCTGCAGTACGTCACCCGCGCACGCGGCGAAGACAGCAGGGACGGGGGAGATCCCCCCCCCCCCGTCCCCCCAGCTCACCACGCTGTGTTAAAAACCGTGGCTCACTGTTGCGGACACACCGGTGACTGGCTATTAGAACCTGCAGCCTGCTGGTTCGGAGGCAGCAGATGCCGATCAGTACACAGACAGGGACAGGAAGGGAGCCAAACCCGGCCTCTCTCGGTCCAGCTACGCCCGCCCCCCACTCTGGTCCCTGGTTCTCAGGGCCCCTGCGCCGGTCTGGGCAGTTGTCGAGCTCGAGTGTTGGATGGCCATGGTTCTGCAGTCTGGGATCCGACCCCCTGTTGGCAGTCCTGGGGAGGCCCTGGGTTCCGGTCCGAACCGGTACAGGGAGTGGGGGACGGAGGCCGGGGGGCTCCCCGTACTCGCAGCTGCTCTCGGAGGAAAGCTGACCCACCTTCCCACGAGCCCATGCCCCAAGCCCACGCCCTCCTCCGAGCCTGTGTCGGGGGGGCCCTGGGCCTGGTGGGGGCGACGAGAGAGATCCCACAACCCTGTCACACCCTCTCCAGTCAATGGACTGAGAAGGGCCACCAGCAGCGGAGACCTCCCCCGGTCAGAGGGCTGCCTCGGAGCGCACAGTCAGCTCACACACAGATCTGGGCTCCTCGCCCGCCCTCCGGGAGGGATGCTCGGGGGGGTGTCGGGGGTAGGGTGGCAGGTCTGGGGTGAGAGCGCTGGGCACAGAGTCCCGTGGGCCCCCGAGGGTTCCCTGCCTGCTTTCCAGTGCACTGCCTGAGTAATTGTGACCCTTTTCCATTTGCAGGGGACTCTGGCATCGCCCAGGCCGACAATGATTCCGTCCACGGCCATTGCTCAGCTGATGGATGAGGGCAAGTCCGGAGAAGACGGGGCCACCCTGCCCATGCTGTGCGCGGACCCCCAGCTGCCCGTGTGGCCCGTGAAGCAGGCCCTGGCCAGCCGCAGCGGGGTCACCATCGACCGGGCCTTCGCCTTCCTCCCCAGCCAGCTAGGGGTGCAGACACCGGCGGGGGGACAAGGACGCGAGGCCGAGCCGCCCCCCAAAGAGGAGAAGCCGGGCAGCAGCCCCCGGAAGGGGTTTGCATCCATCACCATCACGGCCAGGCGTGTGGGCCCCCCGGCCAGCAGCCTGGTGTGGGGGGCTGTGGGGGACCCGCTGTGCACCAGGTGCAGGGCGCAGGACCCTCTGCTCAGGGACCCCTCCGTCCTGGCCAGCGGAGCCCATCCAGGTCGACTCCGAGGGCCTTTCGCCTGCACAGAATCCTCCAGAAACAGCTCAGTGATGAGGCTGAGGTTCCCCGAGGCCCAGCTGCAGCTGTGTGACGGACACCAGTACTGGGTCACCAGCGTGGACCACAGGGAGGGCAGGTTTTCTCCCGACCCCCCACCGTCGGCAAAGGGCCCGCTGCTGTTCAGCTCCTGCGTCCACCTCCGGGTGTCTCAGCAGTGCCCGAATGCCATCTACTACCTGGACAGGCCCCTCTCCGTCCCCATGGAGCAAACGCGCCTGGCTGGCCCCAAGACGCACAGGTCCGTCCTGTCCCTCAACCTCCGCTGCACTTCCCACCGACTGACACCAGAGGGGGCAGGCGGCACGGCCAACGCAGGGCCAATCAGCAGGGCCCTGAAGCCGCAGCTCACCGAGGGGGGCCCCGGCCTCCTGGGCCCACGCTGGACCCCGGCGGGGCCACCCACCCTGGGGCGGGTGCATCTGGGGACCGGCACGTGTCCTTGGGGCGGCGGCGCCCCTCCGTTGGACGATGCAGAATTTGCCGCCGCGGGAGCTCAGCAGATGGCGGTGAGGAAAGGGGAGGAGGCCCCTGCCACGTGCTGCCACGCCGGCGTTCACACCGACCAGCTGTCCATTCACATCCCCGGCTGGAGTTACAGGGCGGGTGAGTGACACGTCCATCCCCCGGGGGGGGGCGGCGGCCCCCACCGGCCCTCCCCACCAGCCGGGTGCCCCACCAACGTGGACAGGGAGTCTCTTCCCCAGTGCATGCTGGGTGGAGCCGCCTCATGGGCTGTGCGCCCAGGTGGCCTTGGCCCGCTTGGGGTGGAGGTCAGCGCTGCCTCCGTGTCCTTAGGTGACGCTTTCGTGCGTGGCGAGAGCTCCCTGGAAGCCGTGTCTCCAAGGAAGTCTCCAGACCCCGTGTGACAAGCAGGGAACATCGCGCCCGAATGAAGTTAGTTTAGGCCCGCGTCGTTCCGAAACAGGCCGGGAGGGACAGGCCGCCACCCACCCACCCCAGAGGTCTCCTCGTCCCTCTGGTCCCAGCGCCTGCGTGTCCCAGCTGCCCAGAGGGCTGGCCTCTCCACCGTCCGACCTGGTAGTTGGCAGTTACGGGCTGGCTCCGTAATAGAGTGAGTGAGTGAGTGCGTGTGTGTGTAGTAATTGTGGGACTTTTTCAAAACAAAGCAAATCTAGGGCCTCTCCATGCCCAGCGGCGGGATTAGAGTCTTCTGTTTCCTCAGCCGTGTTTTCTGGGGCAGCATGGCTGCATCCGTACGGCCACCCTGGGCTGGGCAGGACCCCCAAGGCTGGGTGGCGCCCCCTCCCCTCCCTGGGAGGTCAGGGAGGCCAGAGCTCCCCCTTCCTCTGTGCCAACTTGCGATTTCCTGCTTCACTTTCCGCGAGAGACTCTGGTCTAGGAATTAGTGACTCCCCACTCGGGGGGAAACGTTTAAAGATGACCGCAGCCAAACTGAAAGGGCAGCATATGCGTGATGATTTTACAGTGCAGTTTCTGTCCATGAAAGCTTTGCTAATTAATAACAATGACTGTGGAGCATTTTAAAGCCGTAATGGGCGCAGGCATACGGAAGGATGTCATGAACAAGGGTAGGTATACTGAGCACTCAGAGGCCGGTAGGGCGGTTGGACGCGGCTTCCTGATGGATGAGACCGTGGGGGCGCCCGAGAGGTGTGGACGCAGCCTGGGGCGAGAGACGCCAGCAGCGTCGGGGTTGCCGGCACAAGCCTCGCGCAAGTAGTTGAAGAGCTCGCTGAAGCCACCAGCGTCATCTTCCTTGCTGATGAAGGTTCCGGAAACACTGACCGACACTGCCATGAGCCCCGGCGGGAGCGCATCCTTGTCTTCGGGTCTCATGCTGAGGAATAATAGTGTGGGTTTCTGGCGCTCCCACCACAGCAGCGCTCCGCTCTCCAGAGCCGGGTCTCACGCCTCCGTCCCCGCGGAGGGGCGCGCCCAGGGAAAACTCCCCAGCGTGCGTCTGGCTCTGGCGTGGAGGCTGGTGCCTGTGGCCATGTGACTGGCTGTCTTAGGCACAGAATCGGAGCTAACGCTGTGTCCCTGGCCACCCTCTCCCGCCCACGGAAGAGTGCTCTACCCTGGAGGTTCACCAGTGGGGCACGTCAGTGGCCCTGAAGCCCGAGGCCTCGCCCGACTATTTGGGGACAGGTGTTCGTGGAGGCCAGGTAGCCTTTTTCAGCACTGCTGATCTGTGATGCCCTGGCACGGCGATCAGGGGCAAGCCCCCCGCGAGTGCCAGAGGCTGTCTCCGCCTCTGGGTGACCGGAGAGGGGGTGGGTTTGGTGCCCTTGGAGGTCCCGTCAAGCTTGAGGATGTTTCTGCAGTGCAGTGTTTGAGGTTCCATGTGACGCTGGGTCCCTTAGTCCTCAAGTTCAGGACTTGAGCTCCACAGAACCTCGGGCTCACCATTTGGGCCCCGGCCTCAAGTACAGGGTGGGGCCGACATACGTTTGCAGCTGTTCGAAATAAAACAGTAATAATACTAGGATGACGAACTCTGTTTTGCACACTCGCCACTGTAAACCTGCTTTCGCCGCACCGTGTGTACGAATGTGCACACCCACGCACGTCTGCCCCTGCACTTGTGAGCTCTCTCCCTCGAAGCCGATTGGCAATGACACGCACTTCTCCCCGGGCCACGAGAAGGCCACGGGTATACGGCGTCGACCCACACAGCTCTCCGCTCTCTGCCTACCATGTGCCTGAAACAGCGCTGGCTTCGATACACTGCTTACCGCCAATCCCACTCTGCACTCCAGGCCTGGGGCTGGAGCTTCCCCGGTCCTGAGACACCCAAGCCGGTGAAACAAAACTGTCCGACTTCTTAGGTGCTTTTGGACAAGATACTGACGAGCACCGTTCTCGTCCACATCCGCCCACCTGAAGCATCGATGTTCTGTGATGGACCCTCTGTTTCAAGGTCTTCTGGTCAGTGGCGTGGGACCCAGGAGTCTCCAGCGGAGTGGAGCGCCCCTGGCGATGAAAGACGCCAAAGCCCGGAGAGGAGAAACTCCCAAGGGACTTCCTGCTGGGTCACCTGTGGAGTGCCGTGTCTCCCGGTGTTCTGCCACTAGACTCTGCCCCGCGGCGGTGAGTGGGGTCATTTCATGACTCGAGGATGGGCACCACTCAAGGGACGAGGACGTCACAGACGGCGTGTGTCGGGACGAGCCCCTCCGCCCCACCCCGAGAGCCTGCCTTAGAGTCAGCTGCACGAGCCAGCCCCCGCTGGGTCTCTGCCTCGGAACACCGTGTGGCAGCAGCTCCTGCTGTTCGCAGCGCCTTACAAACACGGCGTTTACTGACTACAAAGTGATGTGCATTGTGGGTATGTCCGAGTTCAGCTGTGTCTTCGTCGTCGGTCCTTGACGTTGTTACTCCTTTTTCGCTTTTTGGAACAACAGTCATGTGAGGACGTGGCCTGCAGGACTGTTCTGGATGCCGGATTATTTCCTTTTGAAAACAAAATCCTGGAAATGGAGTGTCGGGTCAGAGCGTGTTAGCCTTTGTGAGTTTCTAGACACGCGCTGTCAAACTCGACTCCAGGAGGAGCCCCGGCGAGGACCCTCTCTGAATGCGCCTGGCCGAGGTCAGTAGCGACTCGCAACCGTCTGCAGAGTTCCGGATGAAAAACAGTGTTTTCCTCTGTCTGAGCTGGCATCTCTGTGATCGCTGCTGAGGGGGAAGACTTTGCTTTACGGTTCCTGTTTCTCACCTTGGCCGCAGCTCACTCAGTGTCGCCCACCCCTCTGTTGCCCCCCCCCGGGCCTCAGTAGTGGCAGCATTCGGGACCAGAGCACTGTCTGTGGAGCACCGTAGGGTGCGTCACAGCATCCCTAGCCTCCACCATCAGATGCCCTAACCCCCCCCCCCGCCCCGAAGTTGTGACAAACGCAAACGTCCCCAGACTTTATCTGGGGGCGGTGGGGCGGGGGAGACAAAGTCACTCTCAGTTGAGAACCAGTTGCCCGCTCTGTGCCCAAACCCCCTTCCAGCTGTGGCTGTGGGCCACCCAGTTCATGATGCTTGCCGCTCCCCAGTCTGTGAGCGACCCTCAGTGCCCCATCCCTCCAGTCCTGACTCCCAGGGATCGTGGGGCCTTTTGACATGACGTGTCGTATTGGCTATGTCCCAGGGTCCTCCTCTTCTTCCAGACAGCACTGTTGCTGAGGCCAGGCTCCAGGTCTGAGCCTCTGGCATTGACCTCTCCACGCCCAGCACGGGGCACTTGCTGGGGCCCGGGTGCGAGCTGGAGGACGGGTCATTCTGATGACCCAACAAAGCCTGCTGATGTCAGGGTCACTTAAAGCTGCCTTCTCTTTCCCGAACCCCCCCTCCCCGTGGCCATATGCAAAGCCTCTCTGGCGAGGAAAAGGCGGGGAGCCATGGGGCATCCCCCGTCCAGAGCGAGGTGGGAGCTGTAGCCTCCTCATGGGTTTTAAAATTGAGGGGGAAATGCCTTAAAGTGTTGCCTTTCTGTAAGAACTGGACAAGAACAATCAACTAATGTCATACAACAACTTTGTCGCCCTTCGGATGATCAAATTCAGTGCTAACAAACAAAATGTAGGAACAGTGTTACAGACGGTTTTTGAAGGTGTTTTTGTGTCACGCTTGGCAGACCCGGATGAGACGGTGTCGTTTCCCGGGAAACCTCCACCAGGACGCTCAGACCCTCACCCGGAGTCCCTCGCCCGGAGTCCGCGCCGTCTCTAGGGCACGCCCACGGCAGCAGCCCGCTGCCTATGCCGAGAAGGGCTTTCCCTGCTTCCTGATTAACGCCCTCACGCGTGCGGGGGTCCGGTCCCCATGACTGTGTATAGGACAGTCATTCTGCCGGGCCACCTGCTCAGGTTTGCCGAGGAGAGTGAGAGAACGGACTCGAGACCCGTGGCAGGTGGATGGGACGATGGTCAGGCTTGTGAATGGGGACCCAGTGCGCCCCGGGAATGGGAGTGGTGATGAGCGGGCTGGCCGGGGGCAGCGTCGGGGGCTGGGGAGGGGTCCCGTCTCGGTCCCAGTCCCTACACCACCAGGCGCCGACCCCGTGCTCTCTGAGGCAGGTCACCGAGGAGCGCCGGGCATTGTGGTGCATTGTGGGAACTCAGCGCCCAGTCGTTGTCGTGAGTCTTCAGTGTCACCCGAGCTGCCTTCAGGAAGTCAGTTCAGACACGATTTTGGAAAGAGGAAGTGGTAATAGCACGGTGAATTCTGCAAGGAAAAGCATTTCAGGTATAGATGACCCTAGAGAAAAGCAAAAAAAACAAAAATGTGAGAAACAGGTGATGTATTTAATTCCCTTGGCTGGATGGGGGGTTTTTTTGGTGATTTTTTTTTTTTTTTTGCTGTTTTCCAAAGTACCTTAAAGCAGAAGCTTAGCTCTTTGTATCCTGTGCAATCCTGTTTTCTGTTACTAACATTGGAGAATAAGAGACAATGATGATGGCAGGACCAGCATAAACTCGTCTTAAACTTTGTTGTGCAAAGAGTTTGTAGTTGAACGAAGAATCTTGTCCACATCACTGCCACAGGGTCATTATTTCCCGTGTTGGGTCCTAGCCACGTGAAGGCGCGGAGTACCACAGCTCACACATGTGGCATCCTAGCGCCCCCACGGGTTCAGTGGCTCTTATTGCAGGGCGTGGAAAGGCGGCCTTAAGCAGGGCAGGGCGCTGGACAGACCTGGGACGTGTTTGCACAGTATCGACGCCGGATCGTGTGCTGGCACCTGAGTCCGTGCCGCCCTGGTTAAGAGCTCTGTTCCTGACCAGGCAGGGGTGAAAAATAACGTCCCTTCTACCCACGTTCCCTCTGGGGCTCCTCTAACAAAAGACACGTTTAATAAGAGAAACACAAATATGCTCATTAACACGTGTTTGTCACATGCACGTGGGAGCTGCCCAGGGGAAAACAGGGACTCAGAGTGGTGGCTCAGAACTCTGGCTCCTACAGCATCTTCCCACAAAGAAGAGTCGGGTGGGGACACGGCAGGGGAGCAGGTGTAGGCCTCCTCGGCTGGCTCGGGGGGAGGGTGGAGATGGAAAGGAAACTAGTGGTGGGTTAGCAGACTTGACGCTGATTCCTCTGGCGGCATCTCCAGGCTGACAGGGTGTCAAGTGGTCCCCGGTGATTAACTCTAGTCCTTCCTTGCAGAGGAGAAAGGAGGGACACCTTTGTGAATTTCTGTCATGCTTGTGGGCAAATAGGGGAGGGCAGAGAGCTTCCCTTGTGCCTGTTTCTTCTCAAATAATGCTAAAATAATCCTGATGGTAAATGTTCCCTGGGGGCACGTCACCCACCGTGGAGAATCACCGATCTACACTAGGAAACCAATGATTGGTACCATGCTAATAATGAAACTATAGACTTTGTTCACATTTCACCAGCTCTTCCACCAATGCCCTTTTTCCGTTCCAGGATCCCGTCCAGGACACCATGCTGCAGTTAGTCATCATGTCTGGTTGTGGTCATTTTTGACATTCAGAAGTTATTCTCAATCTCTTTCCCTTTGTTTCCGCTGACAGGCTTAGAATAGACTTCTTTGGCTTCCGCTCCTGTCTAGCTCCTGTCTTTAAACCTGTGAGCGCGCTGGGCAGATTTCCTCAGAGGGCGTGAAGTCAGGATCTAGTTCTCCTAAGTGGTTTACCAGTTGTCCCCTCACTATCGATGAGATAATACTTGTCCGCTGGTTGAAAATGCCCATCATGTATTCAGCTGGTGCTCCAATAAGGATTTCCCTGATTTGTGCCCTTGTTTCATTCCAGAAATCCATGCCTCTTGAGTACTGGGACTCGAAAAAGCTCCAGGCTACTGTGAGTGGATTTGATGATGGAGAACCTTTTAGACACTGATGGAGAGAGACTGTCGGCACTGGGTGTGGCTCGTTTCTTCAGGGGTCAGGCGGCGAGTGCCTGGCTGCCTCCGTGCCCTCCAAAATTTGGTTTCAAAGTGCCTCCTCAGTCTAATCCCTGTCTCTCAGAACTGGGGTACCCTGGGGACCTCATGTAAGTGCTGTCACACAGCATTTGTCTTTCTGGGACCGGCTTCTTGCACTCAGTGTGGCGTCCTCACTGCTGGCCTCATCCAGGCCGGGTCGTGTTGTGCTGTGCACACGGACCACACCTCGCGTGTCCAGGTGTCTGTCGGTGGCCACCTGAGTTGCTTGCACTTCTGGGCCGGCAGGAATGATGCCGCTGTGAGCGCAGGTGCACAGGTGCGTGCACTGAGCCTCTGCTCTGAATCCTTTGGGCCTCTCGTCCCCGGCGATGGAATCGCTGGGTCCGGCGCTAACCCTGTGTTTGATTTCCTGAGAACCCCCATTCCCTTCTGCACGGCAGCTGCACCGTGTGACGTTCCCGGGAGCACAGCACCGGCCTTCCGGCTTCTCCACGTCCTTGTTCACACGCGCCACTTTCCCATCTCCTGGCAGCAGCCATCTGAGTGTGGGTGGAGTGGGGTCTCGTTGTGGCCTGGGAGCGTGTTTCCCTGAGGATGCCCGAGCGACACTGAGCACCCTCTCAGGGTCTTATGTCTCATTGGCCGTTTGGGTGTCTTCTTTGGAGAAACAGCTGTTCAGATCCGCCCTTTACTCAGGTTACCCTGTTGTTTCTACTCCTCGTGTGACAAAAGCTTTGTTATGAGTGGACGTGGAACCCTGGTGGACTTTTTATGTGCCTGTTGGGATAATCATAGGATTTTTCTGTGTGGTAAGCATGGGGAGTTACGCTGCCTTTCCTATGTAAACTAGCTATATTTCTGGTTAAAGTCTAGTTGTTCAAGATACAGTATATCCTTTAAAAGTGAGTATATTGATGGCTCCTCCTCTCCCCTCACTGCCGCACCAACTCTGGGCCCTGGCCACAGTGGGTGCCAAGACGGGCCACGGCAGGAGCAGGACAGCCTGCTGAGCCCCCTCTACTCAAACCGCCCAGGGCTGGCAGGACATGCGACAGCTTAGGCAGGCCCCGCCCTCCCTTTCAGCGTCGGTCCATGTTCTACACCTTTCAGGTCTCCCGGGACCGCCGTGGCGCATGCAGTCTGTCGCCGACTGGAACAGTGGTCGTCACAAGGCGTCGGACAGTGGACGCATCTTACACGGTCCCGTCCTGTCCTCCCTTCTTCTGACATTTTCCATTAGCAACGATACATTCAGTAAACTTTTCTTAGGTTTCTATTCTACTTCACTAATTCTGTTTTCAGCTATATTTAAAGTCATCTGTTTTCAATTTTAATTAGCGTATTTGTCATTTCCGGGCATGCTTTTTCGTTTTTTGGGATCACTCTGCTCAGTTACATAGTCTCTTGCTCTGCACTTAAAATTATAACTAACTCTTTGATTCCTTCAAACATGTCAATTATTTTCTACCCTGCACCTGGTGTTTCTAATATCGGAGGTGTGACTGGGTCCGATTCTGCGATTTGACTTGTCTGCTGACTTCGGGTAATGGTGCTGGTTTCTTGTGTGTGTTGTGAGTTCCGGGTCATATGTTGGGTTGGTCCAAAAGTCCATTTAATTTTTTCTGTAAAAATAAAAGACACATTTTTCATTTTCACCAATAACTTTATTGATTTGCATGCTTTGAGTTTGTCGGCGATCTCCTGCTATTGCCTTCCAGGGGGCAGAGGCCAGGGGAGCTGCTAAACGTCTTCCAGTGCAGAAGACGGCCCCACAGCAGAGAATCGTTTGGCAAAAATGTCAATAGTACCAGGAATCTTCGCAAACCACTTTTGACACGTTCAATCAATCGTAGCACCTTCTCCACACACTGCACAAATCTGTGTGTGTGTGTGTGTGTGTGTGTGTGTGTTTCAGTAGCATTTTTACCTTTCTTGAAATAATAAAGCATGATATGCCAAAAATGTTGCATAACTTCTTCCATCTTCAATATCGAAATGGCTGCCCCCAAATTCACCCATTTTGATAAGCATTTTTTAAATGCTCGCTGCTCCGACAGCTGTCACAGCACAATCCAACAATGTCGTTTCGAATGAAGCTAAAGACAACTAAGCACCGCTAGAGCCGCCCTACAGGAAAAACTAATCAGGCTTTTTGGCCACCCCAGTCTATTGTTACTATGGTTCTGAGCTTGTGTGCATTGGAACGTTCTCTGCGGAAAACCTCTGAGTCCCTCCAGAGATTTCCGTGCTTGTCCCAGGTGGGCTTACGTCGTGCTAAATTTTGAGCTTCTGGTTGCCCCTACTGAGCAGGTCGTGTGAATTTTGGCTCCAATCCTGGAAGGGGATCAGCTTGTGATCATGAAATGAAATTCCACTGGGGCTTCCAAGTTGCCTTCCCACATCCCCAAGTGCCAGGTTTGGTCTCCTGGGCTCTGCTCGGCCTTAAGCCCCAGGCTGTCGATGAGCAGGAACCAGCCACGACCCGCAGGGCAGGCAGACTTGCTTTCCATTGCTCTTCCAGAGAGCACTGGCGCGGCCCGGGCCTCCCTGCCAGCTGAGCTGTACGTGTGAAATAGGCAGTTATGTTCATTTCCAGAGTTTTTGTTTGCTTTGTTACATAAGAATTTGGGTAGCCAGTCCATGATACTGCAGAAAATACAAGATCTCACTCACTTATTTTTCTCCAGTAAAACCCTAAGTTGACCATCCATTAAAAAAAATAATAATGTTAAGATATATGGCATTATAAAAATTTCAATTTCTGGACTAATTTCATGTTCATGATTACATTGCTAATTTTCCTGTACATCTAGATTCGATGCCTCTTCATTTACATAATCAGACTTAAATGATGTCTATTCTTTAAGTTTTTTTCCTAACATTATTGGCTTGTTCTAACATCATTATAGTTTTCTGTTTTAAAAACTCTCGGCCAATATGTGAAACAGCTCATGTCCAGATATGGTGGTCTGAGCCTTCGAGCACGGATGTCAGGCAGTTAGCGTGCTGTCCAGGTCTGCGTCGCTCTGACGAAGACGTGACATGTGTCTTGGCGTATTCATCAGGAGCCTGTGTTCTGACGTTCTGTTTTTGGGAGGAGAAGTGTTGGGGAAATGACTGGAACCTTTTTAAGGCTTTCGATTCTGTATTTACAATCACTTTACAAAATGCGGCTGTCGCACGCACTGCCACTGGCCTGGTAGGAGAGACTGGGTCCTGATTGTCTTCCTAGAACCAAGGGTTACACGTGTATTTTTACACTTTGCTCATTTGATAGTGTTTATTCTGGTGTAAGTTCGAATCTCAAGTGAGGGGGGACTGTTTGTTATGGGCCATGGATGTTTCCTGCTTAGGGGACTCTTTGCTCTTCGATGTCCCCTTCAGCTCCTCAGTGTCCGGGGCCATCCCCGGAGTCTGCCCCGCTGTGTCACGGGGCCCTGGTGGTCAGCCTGTGCCACGTGGGTCAGGGACGGAGACCCGGAATCATGGTGAACTTGCATTTCACCTTTCCGCTGCTGGACTCCGATCTCTTTGCCTTTGGAGAGTTGGCGTCGTTATGACAACACCACACAATGCTAGAGCTAGACGGACCGGATGCCTCAAAGACCTGGAACGCAAACATAACTCCTTTTCAACTTTCATCGAAAACAGAGTGTGGATGAACTACTGTGCCCCATGCCATGCCACGAAGGGAAAGATAACTTTCTCTGGCCCAAGATACACACGGGCTAGAGAGGAGGAGAGAAGTGCAAAACGAGCCCAAGCCCGCCCAGCAGAGGCACCTGAACCTGGGCTGAGCCCGCGGAGCTGGGGTTCCTTTCCAGGGAGAGAGCTGGGACGTCTCAGGGGGCGGCGCCATCAGCAGGGTGGAGGGGGACATGCCAGGGGTGGAGGCCACAGGTGGCAGGTACCGCAGTGCGGAATGTCTTGGAGAATGACAGACGGAGCGTGTCCTCGGGTCCCTCGGGGCTTGAAGGGTGGCACACGGGATGCGGTGCCAATGGAGAAGAAGTTCCGGACCAAAGGCCTTGGCCGCACTCTGGGCCCTGGGGCTGCTCTGACGCCCGGCTGCAGGGCCACGGCCGGCACCCAGCCGGCAGGAAAGCTGTGTTGATGGCGTGAATGCGGGCGTCTTATTCTTTTTTTTAAGATTTTATTTATTTATTTATTTTTAGGGAAGGGAGGGAGAAAGAGAGAGAGAAACATCATTGTGCGGTTGCTGGGGACTGTGGCCTGCAACCCAGGCATGTGCCCTGACTGGGAATCGAACCTGCGATGCTTTGGTTTGCAGCCCGAGCTCGATCCACTGAGCTACGCCAGCCAGGGCTGGAAGTCTTATTCCAAAGACACACTCCTATGTCCTTGTCAGGACACATCGATGGTGCCAACTCACACGCCGATGCGTGTATTTTGAGACAGCCTTCGCTGGACTAACACGTCACCGGTCTTTTCAGATGCAGCCCCCTGCTCACAGGTGAGCTGTCTCTCTTCTCCCGAGCAGCGCGGAGGTCCACACGCAGGCCCTGAGTCCATGGTTAGCGGGGAAAGGACTGGAAGAGGGTTTCTCACGTGATGTAAGTGGATGTGAGCCGTTAATTACATTACGGAACTGAACGCGCAAAAGCCGGTGTCTCTGCAGCTGAGTCGAATTAGTTCCCCCACCAGAAGAAATTAGAGCGTGAGTCAGAAGGCTCGCGGGGAGCCGAATGCTGAGTGGGCGACGGCGGGGCTCCCTCGGGCTCCACCTGCTGAGCACGAAAGGCTCCCCGTTTCATCACGCGGCTCCTGGCCGCCCCGCCCCTTCCAGACCTGCGGGCCACATGGCGAGCAGGCTCGCTTTCTAAAACACTTATTTAGTAACAGCCTCGTTGGGATATGAACCACATGCCGTGACTGTCTTGCAGCGTGGAGCTCCGGCCGTCAATATCTTCCAGACGGTGATTCTGAAATGCGGCGCATCGGTGAATGCGGCGTATTGTCTCCTGGTGTTCAGCGAGGGTCCCTTCGTGTCACGGGGGCAGGGAACTGGAAACGAAGGGTGGCCCAAATCAAACTTGTTCCCTAACACCCTTTCCAGCAGAGAAGCTGCCCCTGCAAATGCGGACTCATTTTTGTCTGCAAGGAAATGCACCCCCGTCGAATCCCAAGCAAAGTCTGAGCACCTCGCCGCCCCTGACGACACGCCAGGGCTGGCTCTCCGGTCTGCGTGGCCGGCAGCGCTGACCTCTGGCTCCCTTCCCGGAAATCGCGCCCCTGTGGCTTGACCGGTGGTCGTGACGGAACCGGAAAGTTTGTCATTTCAAATCCAGAGAAGAGTCAGAGCGGCGGCTACCCGCTCCGTAGGGAGTAAACGATTTCGGTCCACGTGTGATTGCTCTCTTTGCTTCTCTGTCTGCACTCTCGCGCCCACCTGGCGTCGGCCTAATTCTCTGCCCGTCTGTGCCTCTGCTGAGACAGCGTGCAGGGGGCGAGCACCAGGTGAAAATGGGTCAGGTTTGCCACCTGCTTTGGCAAAGCTCTTGGGGTAGAACAGGGCTGGAGCCGACGCCCGCGGTGAGACGGCTCTAAGGAGAGAGGCCCGCGTGAGCCCTTGCTGACGCCCAGCCCCACGGAGCCGGGGGCACACAGCCCTCCACCCCCACTTTGCCCCTTCCGGCCACACGGGTTCGCAGCCCCTGCCCACGTGGGGCCGCAGGTCAGGGGAGGAAGGGTTCCAGCATGCCCCCGCGTGGAGTGGACGGTTCTCGGACACAGAGGCAGGCCGGGAGAGCGCAGAGCTGGCTCTGCCGTCCGGGGATCAGGCTGCGTCTCACAACAGGCCTCCCCGGGGCCACCGACACCGAGAGCGCCCAGGCCCCTCCGGAGCAACCTGGCTCTGCTACCAGAAGAGGGCGGGAGGGTCGTCCCTGGTTTAGGGGTTCCTCCTCACGCAGCCTGCGCCCTGCGCGCTCTGCGGGCCGGCAGCCGTGTCTCTGTGCTGGCATCACACCCCCGGGTCCTCACGGGAGTCTTGACCCTAAGAAAGTACCTTGGAATCACTGAATTAATGTTTACCCCTGGGGAACTGTCGGAATTGCCCCAATGATGCTTTTGGGTGGGGGTTCTCTCTCTCCTCATCTACTAGTACCTGGCAGGCAGGTGCGTCTTGAGGACGTTGCCAGGCTCCTCGTGGGCTGAGTGCCCTTCCTTACTGAGACGCTCGATGTGAGCCAGCTGCCAGGTGTCTCCCGAGGGCCAGGCATCAGCCAGGTGTTGGGGGTCCCTGCTCACAGCGCTTGCTGTTGAGAGGACAGAGGCGGACGACAGATGGGAGTGTGGCCAGGAGAAGGTGCGAGAGGCAGCGAGAGCTCCGCAGGGTGTGCTGAAGCCGGGGGTGCGGCTGAGCCGGCCCCTGTCGGCCTCTTTCAGTGGACAGGTCAGGAAAGACGTCTCCGAGGGGGTGATGTTTCAGCCAAGATCCGGGCGATAAGAAGGAGCCCACCCTGTAAAGGTGGAGAGGATGAGCACTTGGGGCAGAAGGGACAACCGACCTACAACTCTCCATGTGGTCAAGAGCGGAGGTGGCACCTTCCAGGGTCAAGGGCAAGGCCAGCGGAACCAGAGAGGAAAGGGAGCAGGGAGGGGCCGAGAAAGTCGGATGGTGCTGCGCTGGGAGAACGGGGGCGGGGGGCGGGGGGAGAGCTAGCTGCAGGCGGGATGGACGCTGGCTGTTAGGATTTGAGCAGAAAATTGTCACACTACTACATTGTGTCAAGCTGCCAGGTGGCAGCAAGACCATGAACACGGCAGGGGGTCACCCAGGGGGGAGCGGTGCGGAGAGGTGGTGGAGAGTTCACAGGGCTGCTGGGTACGGTGACTTCCACGGGGAGCGGAAGCAAGGAAGGAATCAAGGTGTCGCCTGGATTCGGGGGTGAATAAGGCACGGAGTCCTGTTCAAATGCACGAGACGGTGCGTGGACCTCGGGCCGCCGGCCCCCGGGGACAGACTGCACCTCCAGGCAGAGACCAGAAGAGTCTGCAGGCTCCAGGCCCCAGACCGGGCTGTGCATGGAGGCGTGGCCACACCTAAAGGTGCCTGCAGGCTCTCGTGATGGGACGAGTAAAAACCGAGTATGATCCCAAGCAGAAACTAGAAATGGTGACACCAATGGAAGACTGGGCAAATTTGGCCACTTTTACAGAAAACACGACGCCTGCGGCGGCGAGCCGGGCCGAGGCTCACTTTCCTGTGCTGCCACTGTTTTGGGGCGCATTGCGTCTGGGCCCTGGTGCGGTCAGGGTCAGAGTGGCGCTGCCGCCTCGCCACCGCCTTTTCTGCCAACAGGGGACTTTAAAAGGGTGTTTGTGTGTTTACGTGTGGTTGCATTATACGCAAGAGATTTTTTTTTAAATTCCTGCCATACGTGATCACACATGTCTAGTGAACGTCACTAGGACTTTCTTAAAATCCTCCCTTCAGTAGCATTCTTTACAGTGAGATTTTCGGGATGTTCGCTCTTCCTCTGACCCTTCCTATGGGCCCCACCATCGCTGACCAACTAGCAAACCCTCTCCGTAGCCGGGGCGCCAGCCCAGGAAGAGGGGCCGGCCGCCTCGCCAGGGCCAGGGGGGCGGGACTCAGGCTGTGCTCCCGCGGCAGGGTCAGCAGGGGCTCCCCGTGCCCCGCCCACACCCAGACCTGCTCCGCGTCGAGCCCCCGATCTGCTGCTGCAACCGACGAGGAACGGGACCCCATGGGCGTCTGCCTGTTTCCTTTTCGTCTGTGTTTTTACAATCCCAAATAGAAACAATACATGTGTTTTCCCTCACCACGTTTTATTTTTAGAAAATCTGGAAGATGAAATGCCTTCAGCTCAGCCACGTGACGCTCATTAGCGTTAATGAGAGAAAGGCATCTTCAGGGAGAAAATGAATCCCCCCCCCCCCCCCCCCCGCTCCGTGTATAAGTAACAGCAGGCCCGTGGCCACGTGGAGGCCTGGCTGCAGGGCACGTCCCCAGCTGCCAGCTGGCTGAGACCCCCAGGCCTTGTCGATCGATGCTCACCGAACTCGCCGCCCCGATCCCAGGGCGTACCTGTGTGACCCCAGGCGTGTCCCACTGCAGCAGGGCTCTCCCGAGACATTCTGGGTGTTTGCAGGCCTGTGCTGACCTCGGACAGCTGTTTGGGGTCTGGTGCAGGTTGAGCCTGACTGTCCCCACACCCCTCCCCACCCCAGGACCCGTATCATCAGTAGCCAGGTGTCAGGGTGTCTCCGAAGGCGAGGAGAGTAACAGGAAGGTTCAGAGGGGCTGGGGTGCCCCTTCAGGCCCCTTTGTGCATTTGAAGGTTGCTGGAGGGTCTCAGAGCTTCCCCGGCCCCTGCAGCTCGTGCCTCTTCCTGCCCTCTCACCTGCTTCCCCGCAGAGAAGCCCCTGACGCGGCGCCAGGAGGGGGCTTGCACATTCATTTAAGGGACGAGGCCAGAGCTGGGGGGGGTGCTGAAGATCAGACCTCCCTGCCCTATGCCCTCCCTCACTCCCTCCCCCTCCCCCTGAGCATCCCCCAGAGGATGGTGGCTGGGTTTGGCCCCCCCAAAGGACAGCTCTTATCTTCCATGGAAGGGGGTGCAGCCTCTGGCCCACACCAACCTTCCCAGCCTTCCTCCACTTAGTTCCACAAAATGTATAGTCAAGGCAGTCCCTGGACCTGGGAGTGCGACACGGGTCAAGGACGGAGCAACGGTGTCCCTGCCGTGTCTCCTGGCGTGTGCACGTCTTTCTGGATTTGAAGCAAGGACTCTGTCCACATCCTAGTGAGGACCGTATTTTTAAGGCGGTGCCTGACCTACGGGCTGTCTTAGGGCTGGTTAAACTGTAACACAGACTCACCTTTGCACAGCGCTCTGTTCTTTCTGAGTTTTCACAGTGTCCATGTCCCCCTCACAGGGCAGGGCGGTTGCTGTCCCATTGTGCAGATGCGTAACTTGAGGCCAGGTGGGCCGGGTGGCTTGTGCCCGGCCACAGGACCCGTGGGAGGTGGCCCCAGGCAGGCCTCTGGGCGTGTGTCCCAAACTCTTTCCGCCATCTGTATGTCGAACACCTTCCCTCTCGAAACGGCGCCACGCCCCAAACCTGGCCATCCTGGGACAGTCCGAGGGCTCGCAGCTCCGGAGGGCCGCACGGTGCGTGGTGGGCAGAGCTGGCCTCGGGGCGGGGGGCGGGGGGGAGGCTCCAAGGAGCGGCCGGCCCACCTCTGCTGGCAGCAGACTGACGGGCCCCGTGAGCCGAGCGGAGAAGCCTCCGGGTATTTTAACACTCACAGCACGGGATTCCCCCGGCCCCGTGTTCGTGTTCGTGCCGTTCCTGGCGGACCTGCAGAGGCCAAGGCCGCAAGGGTGCTGCAGAGGTGCTGAGAATGACTTCGAACACAGTGAAAACTGCCGCTCTGTCGAGTCTGTTCGAGCCTGTCACCAAGTGACCGTTTTTAAAACCATTCACACTTGAATGAACCGCAGACTTAGAGACACGGCACCACAGGACGTAGAGGGGGTCTCGGACCCCTCCCCCCGCCTCCCTGACGCTGACGCGTAAGGTGCTAACACTGACCATTTTCATAAGCATTTTTTTTTCTTTTTTTTAAAGATTTTATTTATTTTTTGAGAGGGAAGGGAGGGAGATAGAGAGAGAGAGAGAGAGAAACATTAATGTGTGGTTGCTGGGGGTCATGGCTTGCAACCCAGACATGTGCCCTGGGTGGGAATCGAACCTGTGACACTTTGGTTCACAGCCTGTGCTCAATCCACTGAGCTATGTCAGCCAGGGCTGTAAGCATTTTTCTTAATCAGCCAGCAGGAAGGCAACCTTCAAGAGGGCCTGTGCCTGGAGTCTCACTTTTTAAAGGGTGCTGGGTTTACTCCACAGTTGGACCCCGAAGATGTCTTTGGAAGGCATCAAGGGGAGACACGAGGACGGCTGCTAGCGTGGCAGGACCCGAGAGAGCCGGGGCGTGTGAAGGCTGGCAGGGCCCGTCCGGAGAGATGGGTTAGAGCAGGGGCGTCCAACCCCACGGCCCGGGGGCTGTGAATGCGGCCAGCAGAGAATCGTACATTTACTTAAAACACGATGAGATTTTTTTGTTTGCGTCAGTGTTTGTGTATTTAATGTGCAGCCCGAGACGACTGCTCTTCCAGCGGGGCCCAGAGGCGCCCCAAGGTTGGACACCCCTGCTGGGGAAACCCAACTGGGGCGCTTGAATAGAAACCAAATCGACCGCCTTCCTCCCTGGTGTCTTGAAATGTTGAGTAAGTTGGATAGTCCGGCCCAAAAAGGGAAGGGGGCGTGGGTGTGGGGCAGAAGGGGGTGCACCCTGCGGCCACTCCGTGTCAGTCACGGCCAGGGGTGCACGTGTGTGTGCGAAACAGCACGTGGCTGTCTTCCCCCGACCCTTTCCGAGTCAGAAGCAAGTGGTTCCCTCCGCGGGCCGGCCTGACACAGCCAGCAAGGGCAAGCGTGCACGGGGCCTGTCTCCTGTGCCCGGGCTTGCCCATGACACGTGGGTCAGGAGCCGCGTGGGATTCCCAGTGACTTCTGCCCTCTCCACGTTGCTCCCAAGGGACGGTTTTCAGTAAGACGGCGACACGTTTGTTTTCACGAAGAAGCCCCTCCCCTCGTCGGGGCACGAGGGGAACGCTCTTCCCGGACACAGATGCGCACTAGGCCGTTTAAGAAAGCAGTTAGATGTATTTCCGTCTTTATGGATCCGAGCAGTGTCTCAGGGCCAGCTCATGAATGAGACATGTTTCGTTTCTTGTGACTGACTCTCAGAGGCGAAAACAAAGAGCCCAGCAAGTCCACACTCGGTGGGGACGATCGCAGGGCGTCTGGCTGCCAGGACACCAGCTGCGGAGTTCCCTGGGAAACGACGGTCATCTGGGGAGGGAAGGGGGAAGGAAGGGACGGGGGACGGGAGGTGTCTGAGCCCCGTACCCCTGGGAGACCGGGCAGAGGAAGCCACCGGCATCAGGGGCTCGCTCTCCCCTGCCGGCCACAGCCTGGCCGTCCAGCGGGGACCCAGGCTCGTTTGGCCGCTGGATTCGGCCTTTGTTACGTTGTTCCCACGTCGGGTGCGTCTCCTCGTGGGCCCTGGGGACTCTCTCTGGTTCCCATTTTCAAAAACAGCCCTTCACAGGGAGCAGCGTTGTTCCCAGAAGGTGCACGCAGGGCCCCGGGTGTCTGGCCGAGGTGGGGCCGACACGACTGAGCTTTGAGAAAAGCTCCCAGAAACCCCAAGGAATGGTGTCGGCCAGGAGAGGAAAGGCTGCCAATGCCCAGCCGGGCAGACAAGGGGCCCGGAGCCGTTCCCGTGGGGACCCCCAGCTGTGGCGTTCCCTTCCTTTCCCGATGGGGAACCCAGCAGGCATTTACATTGGCCCCAAATGGGGTTTGCAGATCTTGTTCTGGAAGAGACGGGGGCCGGAGGGAGGGGCAGGGCTGACTCGAGAGGCAGAGGGTGGGGGAGTCAGGTGTGGGTCAGACCAGCCCCTCGTGGCCCCCAGGAGGGGGCTCTTCGCAGCCGATGTCCCGGGGACACATGGAGACAGCACTGAGCCATCAGAGCCCTCGCGGGGTTGCGGGGTCCGATCTCTGCCTTTCCCCACAGTAGGCCCGACCTCGGTCACACGGATGAAGCCCCTCCGATGGGCCCTGTAACCCTGTTCATCTGCTCCCCAACTCAGCGCAGAATCGGCCGGCTTCCGGCTGATGCCCTGTGACCGCTGAGCTGGGGTTCAGGGCTCACTTCTTCCAGGCCCCCTGATTTCCACCATCGCCTCACTGGTGTCCACTGAGTCCCAGGCAGGTTTGTGCCCACTCTCTGCTCATTTTCGTAAAGAGGGGAAAGGCGGCCATATACTCAAGTTATTGCCCGAAAACACTGGTCAGGGCAGAAGTGACGATGCTGATTGTTATCCTGTTACAGTATCACCTGATGTTAGTGTCAGTCTCAGCAATATAAATGTTCTTCTACAACATGGAATTGCAGAAAGTGCATAAATATCTTGCTAATTATATGCATAGTTAAGTTTATAAAAGTAGGTAACATGCTAAAAATAAAAGTAAACAGGCAATACTGTTGCCTCATTATAATAGTAACTTGATTTCCTAGCTGAGGCCGGCAGCTGCTAATGGAGGAGGAGGGCTTTGAACCAGGCGTCTGGCCCGAGGGCAACATGCTTGACTCTGTGGCCAAGGTCACTGGAGCCCCAAAGGGCACCAGCAAGCCCCGCCCTTCAGAGGCAAATGCTGGAGAGCAACGTGAATGATGGTGAACAGCCCACAGGCGCCTCTCTTTTCAGCACCGTCTCCCGTGTCCAGCGGTGCCGGGAGCCCGGCGAGAACCGCCCAGTGCCCTCTGACTGGGCACCCTCCCGCCCTCCTCTCGTAGGCGATTACACGTGCTGCGATTTGGTGGTGAAGCTGAGGGAGTGCCAGAGGAGCGAGGCCTCGGCCACGGCCACCCCCGCACCCACCCCGGAGCCCACGCCGGAGCCCATGCCCACGCCCGCGTCACCCCGGCCGGCGCCCTCCGAGGAACCGGAGACCCCTGACCCGCGGGAAGACCTCTCGGAGTGCCAGCAGACCGCCGCCTCCTTGACCTTGCAGGTAAGGCCTTCTGCCCGCCCAGCCTTGGTTCCTGCCACAGGGAGACCCTTCCTGGGGGTCCTGGGGGTCCTGGGGGTCCCGGGGTCCCGCAAGCTCGCTTCTGCTTCTGGGGCTGCAGCCCTGACTCCTCTCTGTTGTGGCTGTGTGACTCTGGGCAGGTGCCCCAACCTCTCTGGGCCTCCGTCTCACAGTGCGAGTCATGGAGATAATGAGACCGACGCTACTGGGCAAGGATGGGGGTCGCATCATCTCAGCAGGGACAATGGCCACAGCAATGACAGCCTTTGCTGAACAGTCACGGTGCCTGGGTGTGGGGCAGGTCACTTCATAGGCGTCAGTGCTGCCCGGCCTCAGGGCCCCCCTTTGGGGCAGGGGTCCCTGTGACCCCGTCCTCAGACAGGGCCATGAAGCCTTTGGAGGATGGAGGAAGTTGCCCAAAGTCCAGCAGCCCTGAGTTCAAGTGCACGGCGGCCTCCACTTGGCGTCTTCTCCGGGTTGTAGAGGGAAGACGTGCACATTTGTGAAAGTCAAAGCGCAGAGGCAGAGCGACGGGAAGGGCAGGTGGAATACCCTCGCTCCCGGTGGACTGACAGCCACACCTTCTGGGGGGTCCCCCTGTGATGCTGTAAACCGCCCTGCACGTGGGGAGGTGGCCTGTCGTGGGCCCCTGCACCTGGGAGTCCCTCCACAGAGAGGGGCTCATGGGGCCCCAGAGCAGCCTGAGCCTCCAGCCTCAGGACAGGCGGCCAAGGCGGCAGCCTCACCTGGCCGAGAGGCCATCCCCAGGGGCCAGCCTGCCAGGCCCCGGGGACTTGCGTCCGGTCCCTGGGAAGGTCTGGCTCCAAGACGACTCCTTTCCTGGCCCAGCTG